>NC_040093.1:31944827-32247857 GCF_003369695.1 Bos indicus x Bos taurus | reverse complement strand
TTTGTGGTTTCAAGGTTAAGTGGAAGGAGACATATAAAGATATGGTACCTAATGCATGCACGCTAAGTTACTTCAGGCATGTCTGACTCTGAGACCCCATGGACTGTAGCCTGCCAGGATTCTATGTCCATAGATTCTCCAGGCAAGAAAACTGGAGTGGGTTGCCATGCCCTCCTTCAAGGGATCTTCCTGACACAGAGATCAAACCAGCATCTCCTACATGTCCTGCACTGGCAGGTGGGATTTGTTTGTTTGTTTGTTTTGTTTTACCACTAGTGCCACCTTGGAAGGCCTTGGTACCTAATGGTTCGTATAAGTATTGCCTATTCTAACTTTATTTCCCAAGCTTTACCAAATGTGGGTAATTTCCTACTAAAATCCAATCTCCCTGTCTCCTTAATAAGAGAGCTCTGGTTTTGTTCCAGAGCAGCCATGAGCCTAGTGGAAGGACTAAATCTAGCAGCCTGCCTTGTAGGCAGAGATGACCCGTAAAACAGTTACTGAGAGAGGTTTCGGGGAAAACTCTCTTTGACCCTCGTCCAACCTGTTCTTCCATCCAGAAAGGACCGGCCTGAGCTCAGGAAGAGCTTGGATAAGCCTGGTGCCCAAGAAATGTTTTCTGACTGAGCAACAAGAAAAATAGTAATAATAGAGACATTAACATTATAAGAGCTTGCACAGAGCCTGTCAACATGCTAAGCCCTTTACCTGTTTTGTTTAATCCTCAAAAAGATTCCATGAAATATTTTCTATTAACTTCTATTTACAAAACAGGAAACTGAAGTATAGGAATACATGAGTTAGATGTAGGAACAAGTGAATATGTGAATGAGTGAGTGAACACTTGAATGACTGTGTCTTTTGGAATTCAGGAAAGAGAATTAGAGGTGGAGGCTAGGTGCAATTTTCTATAACTGGTGTAACAAAGTCCACAAATTTGGTAGCTTCATACAAGACAAATTTATCATCTTACAGTCCTATAGATTTTAGTCTGACACAGGTTTCTTGGGGTGAAAATCAAGGCATTGCACGGCTGTGTCCCTTTCTGGAGGCTCCAGGGGAGAAGCTGTTCCCTTGCCATTTCCAGCATCTAGGGGCTGCCCATGCTCCTCGGCTCATGGTCCCATCCTCCATCTTCAAAGCCAGTGATGTGGGGCCAACTTCGTATTGGGCTGCTATGCCGCCATCTCTGCTCTGCTTTCCACTTTCAAGGGCTTTGTGATTATACACTGGGTCCACCCAGATAATCCAAGATAATCTCCCTATTTTCAGAACATCTGACTAGCAACATTAATTTCATCTGCAACTTTAATTAATTCCCCTTGCCATGTGAGGCAGTATATTTGCAGTGTCCAAGGACTGGGACATGGGCCTCTTTGGGGACCATTACTCTGCCTGCCACAGTAGGCTCTGCAGAAGTTCTCCTCACTGTTTGTAGGAATATTTTGCCATAGAAGCAGCTGCAGCGTGTACCTAACTCCACAGTGGGAGGTCAGATCTCAGCTGAAGGACAACAGGCAGAGGAAACCTATTTGGTTCATCTTCCTGGTGTGGCTGTCGGGGTGCCCAGAAGAGGTGTGGTCACAGTCTCAGGCTGTCGCCTTCTGATGCAGACTCCCCATCAGCTGTCTAGGGGAAGGACGAGGGTAACACTGGCCAGTCACACCCAGTGGCCATCTATGGGTCACGGGCTTTCCTCGTCTTATTTCCAGTGGTCACTGTGCACATGGGATTGATTTTCAGGAAATTAGAAGAATGAGGAGGAGAAGTTGCGTTTGTTCAACCAAAACCAATCTCTTCACGTTTCTTTTCATACTCTTACTTTAATTAATCATGAGACTTACCTAGGACAATGAGGCCCTGAGACGGAGGTCACCCAGCCCAGGGGCCTGGCTACCAGCTCATAAAGTGGAAACTGGGATCTGAGTCTTCCACCCAGCCTATCCCTAAGCAAGTCTGACTTGCACCCACCAGTCCCATAGTCAGACCCTTCTCAGGGCCTCTGATCCAAGGCTTTTTAGGCCCAAATGACCACTTCTTGTCCTTATATGCTTATATCTTTCCCTCTACTAAGGCCCATGCTGGGACTTCCCTGGTGGTCCAGTGGCTAACACTACACACTCCCAGTGCAGGGCGGCCAGTTTTGATCCCTGGTCAGGGAACTAGATCCCACGTGCCACAACTAAGAACCAACACAGCCAAAAAAAAGGAAGACTCATGCTGCCTCCAGGAAGCAAGCTCCCACCACCCCACCTAAGAAGCCCATCTTGGCTTCCTGCCCTCACTTTGTCCAGGTCAGTCGTTCCATGATGACTGGTATATTTGTTAATGTCCATGATGAGTCTCTCTCACCTGACCTTGGACTCCTTAAAGACACTTCTACTTTAATGGCTTTTAGCTCACCATTGCCACCTAACTCTGCACCCACCATAACATCTTTCCCACCACCATCTCTAAATCTTTGTGGCTTAAAAGACAACTGGATGCTTTGAACTGAACCTCATCAACAGGTATTTTCCTTCTAATATTTCACCTTAGCACAGCAGCCTCAGAGCAAATCACTTACCTTTTCTCTAATACTTCAATGATTTAAACAAATCCTAACATTTCCTTAGAACCCACTATGTCTCTTCTCAAGTCTCTGTCCCCAAATGCTTTGTAAGAAATGTCTCTCTACTCCTCACCCAAAAAGTGAAAGACAAACAAGCTGGTCCTCGAGCCATCACCGGTGTTTCTGCAAAGTGATCAACTCAAGGTGACAACAAAGCACAGCCAGCCCGTGAGGCTGAGATGCGGACGGTCCCACCCCCACCACCAGGCCCCGTCCATGCAAACCAAGGAGCAGATGGAGGTTTTATGCCCAGCTGAGCACTGCTCAGCACCACTGTTTGAACAGAAACACTCCTAGGTCAAATCTCAGAGATAAATAGGTAATTACAATTAATCCTTCCTAATTGCCATCCTTCTGCCCAGCACACTGGAAATAACACCTCACACATTCTTTCCAGGGTCCTCAGGGGTGGGCGAGGCCTTGCATGCTGTCTGTGCAGCTCCCTGCACGAGAGTCCTGTGTCCTCATTTTGCAGATGAGGAGGCTGAGAATAAACCAGGCGTGTGTTTCCAGCATTGCCGGGGTGGTGAGAACAATGGTTTTCAGCTGCATTTGTCCAGTTCCAGGAGGATTAGATAAAGAGGAAACGATGCCCTGGGACTGATGAGTACGAAACCAGTCTGAAACACATTGTCCGTCCCTGTCTGAAGCTGACTTTGGAATGCCGTACTTGGCACCTACTGTATACCAGGAACTGAGCTGGATATTTCCACACTATTTCATTTCATCTCCCTAACAACCCTCTGCATTATAAATTCCATTTTATAGCTGACAAATCTCAGACTCGGGGAAGTGAAGTGACTTGCTCCAAGGCCCCCCAGGTAGCCGAAGACAAGGTCAAAATTTGAATAGTTTATTCATTCATTTTGGTTCACTCTTCAACAGGTATTTATTGTAGAGCTGCAACAAGCATTTAAGATAAAGTTGTGAGCACTGTGTCCATATAGCCCAGGCTAATGGGACAAGCTAAAGTCCCTGGAGGGCTGGGCTTTAACCTGAAACTGGCCTGTATGTCCTGACCAGATGTGACATGCTAAGTAGCTAGGGCCAGGTCCAAGGAGGAATTCAACATTGGAAAACTGTCTTATGCCATTTTCCTCCTTCCCAAGGCAAAGGTAATTACAGGATCACTAAATACAACTTTGGGCTTCCCTGGTGGCTCAGTGGTAAAGAACCCACCTGCTGATACAGGAGACGTGGGTTTGATCCCTGGGTTGGGAAGATCCCCTAGAGGAGGAAATGGCAACCCCAGTATTTGATCCCTGGGTTGGGAAGATCCCCTAGAGGAGGAAATGGCAACTCCAGTATTCTTGCCAGGGAAATCCCGTGGACAGAGGAGCCTGGCAGGCTACAGTCCATGGGGTCACAACGGAGTCAGACAGGACTTAGCGACTAAAGTACTACAAATACAACTTCACAAGAGCTTCCATTTCTCCAAAGCCTGGGAGAAATGCCCCAGCACAGCACACTTGTTCATGGCCATTTCAAAAACAGCCAAAACAGAACAGAGCAGGGATGGCTGGGGCTCAGTGGGCCAAGACGAATAGACTGGGCTCTGAACTTCAGGTGCGATCCCCAGGTTAAAAGCACTACCCCTGACACCTTGTGGATTGACACAGGTCAAGTCACCTCCTAGAGTCTTCATCTCCCATCAAGTTAAATAGTAACTCTTGCTTGCAGACTTATGGTGGAAATCAAAGGAGGTAACATCCAGTATATAGTGCCGTTAGCTGCTTCAGCCATGATTGACTCTTTGAGACCCCATGGACTATATAGCCAGACAGGCTCCTGTGTCCATGGAATTCTCCAGGCAAAAATACTGGAGTGGGTTGTCATGCCCTTCTCCAGGGGATCTTCCAGACCCAGGAATTGAACCCAGGTCTCCTGCATTGCAAACAGATTCTTAACTGTCTGAGCCACCGAGGAAATTAACATCCAGTACACAGGGGGTACTTTAAACAAACATGAGAGAAACGACCCACCAGGGCTGGTGGGCAATGGAGGAAGGGTGCAGAAGGAGCCAAAATAAAGCAGCGTTTCCTGGATGGAAGAGAGGAAGCCCCCTGAAGACAGGGGCCTCATCTGTGCCCTAGTGCCTAGGACGGAGTCTGGCACATAACAGCCATATTAATAAACACTTACGAATTTAGGAACGGATGACAACTGGTCAGTGTCACAGTGATACAAGAAGAGGTCACGGGAGGACAACCTGATGGGCAAAACTTGAATCCTGGGGGCCAGGGTCTTGGGTCAGCACATGACTGTAGGATGAGAGAATGGTCATCATCCTTCCAGACCCAATTCCCGGAGGACGGCAGAGTCTTGATCTCAAACAGAAAGAAAGTGCCTGAGTTCTAGCCATGGCGCACTAGACTTGACGAGACTGGCTGCTGCAACGAGGGGCTGGGGCTCCCCAGAGTTCCCAGCCATCCCAGCCAAGCCCATTCGAACAAGGACCATTTCAGACAAGCTCCATGTTGGCAACCCTTTCTCTGGGACTTCTGGGTCAATCTGGCAGAAAGACAATCACACCAAAGCAAATCTTAGGTCCCCAAAACACAGCCAAAGGCATTGCACAAAGAAACATGGTGGATCTGGATTCCCTGTGGCTGGGGAGAAGGCCGGCTTCTTGCCTCAACCAGGCCTGAGTGGCCTCAGAAGCTGGCAAAGTCAGGACTGAGAGAGGCCAGCCTGTCCCTTCCCTGCCTTGCCCTCAGGCCAGGGCTCCATGACCCATCTGTCACCACCCTCCTCTGCCTGAGCTCCCATCAGTGTCTGGAATACCGTCGTGATCTGGCAGGAACCGTGGCAGGCTACAATTAATTAATTAATCAGTTTTACTCTATCAGCAATTGCAGACCAGGAATGTTAAATAAACAAATTAAGGGCTGTGTTTCACTAAAGCTCAGCCCAATGAAATAATAATGAGGCAAAGTGAACTGCTCTGAACAGAAGGAGGAGGAAGAATGTTATAAGGGAAATTCACCAGGGCAGTGAAGGCCCAGAAGAAGGCAGGGAAGATTCTGCTGGGGGACCCTCTCATCCCATGCTCCACTCGAGGAAAGTGCTGGAACCCACAGTACGGCACAGAGAGCAGAGCTCCGCAGCCAGAGAAGAGTGGACTTGAAACTCAGCTTTCCTGCTTATCAGAAAGTCCCTTAATTGCCTTGAGCCTCGGTTTCCTAACTCATTGAGAGGAGGAAGGGAGCAGCAGTCATCTTCGCGAGGCTAGCCTTCATTGGCACTTCTGTGTAGCCTGTGTGTGTGTGGGGGGGGCACTGACACCTGTGATGCATGCAAGCAAGGAGGTGGGAGGGTGGTCCACACTCTGGCTCTGCACCTTTAGGTGGCATGACTCCAAGTCTCCCAGAGGCCCCCTTGGGCTGTGCCTCCATACCCAGAGCTTGCTCATTCACACTCTGTATTGGCCCCCTGCTGGTGCTACGCTGCGTGCTAAGTTGCTTCAGTCATGTCTGACTCTTTGCAATCCTATAGACTATAGCCGGCCAGGCTCCTCTGTCCATGGGATTCTCCAGGCAAGAATACTGGAGGGGGTTGCCATGCCCTCCTCCAGCTCTTATGTCTCCTGCCTTGGCAGGTGGGTTCTTTGCCACTAGAGCCATCTGGGGATCCCACAGGAGGTGCTTCCCTGATCACCCGCAAGACCAAACACCTGCAATCAAAACCTGCTTCTGGGAGAACCCAGCTTCAGACAGCTTCCCTGGACAGATGCGAGGGATTATTTTCAAATGTTCTGCCCCTTCCTCTTTCAGTGTCTTTGTAATCCCAATTGACAGAGGCCACAAGAGTTAAAATTTCTCCAAGGAGGTCCCACTGGTAGCACAGAGTGGGGAACGTGCCTTCGTGGTCAGCAATTATGCACCTGCAGCCGCCAAGGACCAAGGCCTGGTCCAGGGGCTGGGTGCCCAGATGTGAGCAGCCAAGACAGACACCACTAGCATGGATAAGAGGCACGGCCCCAACCAGGTGTGACCCTGAGATGCAGGGCTAGATGGGGGTCTCCTGGTCCTGGGCCTGGAAGGTTCATTGCCCGCCTATGGGATGGGAAGCCAGACACACCCTGGCATGACCCTCAGTCTCCTCAGCAAAGCGAAGACGTTTAGACCCGGGCTGCAAATGAGCCAAGAGCTCTGGGACCTTTCAGAATCTGTCTGGCCCATTCTCGCAGAATCTGTGGTGACTCATCCAGAAATTGATATCTGGGCAATGTTCCAGCATCGCTGTTGGATAATAATGTTCTTTCCCAAGGCTTTATCTAGACAGATCAGCATGTGGGGCTGTTAGAAAAGTCTATTTTTCCTCTGCCAGGGTCTTCAGTGTAGAAGGTGAGTGTGGTCCCCAGGGAAGGATCCCTGACACGTACTTGAGGCAGCAGCCTCTCAATTCTCCCCTAAAGACACCATCATGCAGGCATCTTGTCGGGATGTCCTACACTCCTGTGCATGGGATCCCCCAGCCCTGGGTTCTAGTATGAAACTGAGACAGTGCATCTGAAAGCCAATGAGAAAAGGCTCTAGAGAGTATTCTAGAACTTTGAGAAGAGGGATCAGAAGGAGTTACACCATGGGCCAGTTACAGAGGTGGTCCCATGCTCTCCCCGGCTTCAGGTATCTTTGAGGCTGCAGAGGGTCCCAAACATGTTCTAACAAAGGAGACAATTGTCTCAGGGCAGTGTTTCCAATTAGGGCCCTGCTATGGTGATGGGCCAGAAAAGGCAATGGCACCCCACTCCAGTACTCTTGCCTGGAAAATCCCATGGACAGAGGAGCCTGGAGGGCCTGCAGTCCATGGGGTCGCTGAGGGTCGGAGACAACTGAGCGACTTCACTTTCACTTTTCACTTTCTTGCATTGGAGAAGGAAATGGCAACCCACTCCAGTGTTCTTGCCTGGAGAATCCCAGGGATGGCGAAGCCTGGTGGGCTGCCGTCTATGGGATCACACAGAGTCGGACATGACTGAAGTGACTTAGCAGCAGCATGGTGATGGGCAGAAGGAGAAGAGGGTGACAGAGGATGGGATAGTTGGATGGCATCACCGATTCATTGGATATGAACCTGGGCAAACTCCGGGAGATGGTGAGGGACAGAGAAGCCTGGTGTGCTGCAGTCCATGGGGTCATGAAGAGCTGGACAGGACTTGGTGACTGAACAACAAAGGTGATGGGCTTTTCTGTCAGTTACAGGTAGAGAATCTAAGTGACAAATAGCCACAGGGAGTTCCTCTATGACTGCACAGAGATCCGTCTGGCAAAGAATGTTAAATGTTCCTCTCCTGCCCTCCCCACCACGCACACACACACTTACCCTACATACGTTTACCCTGCTCTGCCCTGTGCTAACAGTCCTTCTATCATTGCAGCTGTCTGAGAACATCCGAGTGCTCTGAAATGTCACAGGATGGTTGTGGGATGGTCTCACTCGGTACCACCCACCAGTATCTCCTGGATCCCTACTCCCTGCATGCACACCTTCCAACTAGAACCTGGGGACTTTGCTCAGCTCTCCCTGAACATGACTAGTAATAGGAATAATGATAATACTAACAACCATCACTGTACATGGGTTGCCTTGTGTCAGGCCCTGTGCTGTTTTACATGCATTAATTCAGGGGTTACCAAAGGCCTAAATCCACAGCCCCACTACTCCACCACCTGTTTAGGTAAGTAACGTTTTATTGGAACAGCCACACCCATTTGTTTATGTATCACCTACGACTGCTTTGCTGCTACAACTAAAGAGACGGCATGGCTCACGAAGCCTAAAATAGGTCCTATCTAAACCAAATTGGAAAAGACACACGTATCCCATTGTTCACTGCAGCACTACTTAAAATAGCTAGAAGATGGAAGCAACGTAGATGTCCATAGACAGATGAATGGATAAAGAAGTTGTGGTACATATACACAGTGGAATATTCAGTTCAGTTCAGTTCAGTCGCTCAGTCGTGTCTGACTCTTTCCGACCCCATGAACCGTAGCACCTCAGGCCTCCCTGTCCATCACCAGCTCCCAGAGTTTACTCAAACTCATGTCCATTGAGTCAGTGATGCCATCCAACCATCTCATCCTCTGTCGTCCCCTTCTCCTCCTGCCTTCAATCTTTCCCAGCCTCAGGGTCTTTTCAAATGAGTCAGTTCTTCGCATCAGGTGCCCAAAGTATTGGAGTTTCAGCTTCAACATTAGTCCTAACTCAGCCATAAAACGGAATGCATGTGAGTCAGTTCTGATGAGGTGGATGAACCTAGAACCTATTATACAGAGTGAAGTGAGTCAGAAAGAGAAAGATAAATATTGTATTCTAATGCATATATACGGAATCTAGAAAAATGGTACTGAAGAATTTATTTACAGGGCAACAATGGAAAAACAGACATAGAGAACAGAATTATGGACATGGGGAGAGAGGAGGAGAGGGTGAAATGTATAGAAAGAGTAACATGGAAACTTCCATTACCATGTGTAAAATAGATAGCCAACAGAAACTTGCTGTATGGCTCAGGAAAATTAAACAGGGGCTCTGTATCAATCTAAAAGGGTGGGATGGGGTGGGAGATGGGAGAGAGGTTCAAAAGGGAGGGGATATATGTATACCTATGGCTGATTCACATTGAGGTTTGACAGAAAACAACAAAATTCTGTAAAGCAATTATCTTTCAATTAAAAATAAATTAAAAAAAAAAAAACCAGGTCCTATCTAATCCTTTATGGAAAAATTTTGCTGATCCATGCATTAACTCATCTTCCCTCTTACCAAAGTCCTGTGACCTGGAAATCACTGTAAAAGTCTTTTATATAAAAATAAACAGGAATTCAGAAAGATTAATCACTCAAGGAAACACAGCTTGTAAGTGACAGAAGTAGAATTTGAAACCCAGGAGTTGAGGGTACAAGTCCTGGCCTCCTGTGATCTAGCCACAACTTCTCTCAAGACTGAATCAGAAATGACCAATGAACCACTGGCTAACAGGAGGGCTGGGAAGGCTGGGACAGGCATGGGGATTAATGAGGTCACCAGCAGCCCCAGGGCAGCAGTGCTAAGTCTGGAAGGGCTTTTTGCTCCATCAGCACTGAGTGGCTCGTGTCTGCGGGATTTACAAGGCTCGGCATCACACAGCCCAACCTGTTACCTGCCATTATGGATGCCTCAGGCTTTGTACTACCAGGGCCCGGTGAATAGCAGATACTTAAACTTGTTTGCAAAGGTCGCCCTCTCTCTTCTGAAGTCTCTTTCCACTTTGGATGGAAAATGGAGCCATGCTGTAATAGTCCTAGAATTTCAAAAGTATCCTTGAAGCCAAGAAGTCACCCCCTGCGCTGGGATCCCTGTCCTCCCCAGAACACTCCCTAATGTAGTTTGTCCTGCTCTTCTGGGCCCATCACAGGACCCCAGGCTGGGCATCCCTCTGTGTTTCCACTGCCCCTCCTATGGCCTGGGTCTTTCCCACCAGGGACCAGTGATGCCCACCTTCAGCTGTCTTCACAGCCTGCAGAGTTTTGTGCACAAACAGATGCCCTAGCCCTCTCCAGACAGCCTGCTTAACCAGGGGCGATGTGGTGCTCGGAGTCTGTTAAAGTCCCACCAGGACACTGTGGCCTGAGAGCTAGTGCTATGATCCATTATACTTCAGCACATCCCTGTGTGCTGAGGGCAGCTTTGCAAACTTTGGTGGACCTGGAGGGGTCCCCTGAGTATGACTGGTATTCTCCTTCCAACAGTCAAGATGTGTCATGAAGGGCCACAAAGGCTTCTGATTGGAAGTTTCCTCTGGTCAGAAAAATCACAGCAGAGCAGGTTGGTTTTATTGGTACTAATTAGCATAACAAACACCCAACATGAAAAGCCTAACCTTACAGTCTAGGAAGTTTGCCAGCATCTCCATCCACTCAGGTCATTGTTTAAAACTGCTCACATTTAAATGGACGATGGAGTTGCATTTCTCTTATTGCAAGGGAATAGAATTTTGAATCTGGGGATGGAATTTTGTCAAAATCTTATTTAAAAGAGAAAAGAACTGATGCTATGAAGCTTCAAGTGATAACATGAAGTTTTCAGTTAGATCAAGGTTCAAACTCAGGCCTTGACACCTCTGAAATACCATTACCTTGGACAAGTCTCTCCATGTCCCCAACCCTAAAGTTTTCATTAATAAAATGAAGATAAAGATGCTCCCCCTCCCCAGAGTGATTAGAATACAAAATACTTAAGGTCCCAGGACATGGTTGGTCCTCAATAAACACTTAGAGTAAGACTGGCTTCCCCTGAGAAGTTTGCAGCCTAATAGGAGGGGGGAAATCATGCACAGAAGTTATGACCTAAGCCAGATCACAAGGATAATTCAGAGGATCAGCAGAAGGAAAAAGGGAAGACTTTAAGAAGAAGGAAGTGTTTAATCTTGATTTGGGAGGATGATGTGGTGGGACTGCAATATTTAAGGATGGGGAGGAAAGGCAATCCTGTTGGAGGGACGACAAAGGCTCACAGGAGCAGCAACAGGCACAACCAACCAAGGGCACTCCCCACCTCCCACCAAGGTTTCAGCAATAGATGCAGACATGAGGCCCAAGGGTCAAGCAACCCAGGGTGCTTTCATTTCCCCACCAGGACAAACAGTAGCCTCCTGGGAGAGGGGAGAGGGACTGAAGGAGGTTTGATCTCCAAGGTCAGCTTGGGATTGAGGAGTTTGGATATTTTTGTCCTCTCTGCCATCAGCCAGGGGGCAGGGGCATCTCAAAGCCTAGAGGCAGAAGGTCCAGGACAAGCAGGCTAAGAGAGCCAGGGAGCTGCTAAGGCAGTGAGCTCCTGACAAATGGGAGCTTTACTCACACCTGGTCCAACACACCCCACAAAGAGAGGCAGCCAACTGGTCTGCCACATAAGGCATGTTATTTTTCTGCAACAGATGCTTTTTTCATCTACTTATGGAAAGGGAAGCTCTGATGGCAGGGAGAATGGGGTTTATGTAGTTTGGGATGGCTCAATATTTTCTCAGACACGCTGCCTCAGCCTTTGTGGCCAGAGAGGAGGCAGGGACCAGAGGCACACCTGACCCAGTGATCCCACACAGTGCCAGGAGGCCCTCAGGACACCAGTGTCCTGCCTGACAGTTCAGTTAAAAAGCTCTGAGGTCAAAAGTCTTTGGAAAAGGACTTCCCTGGTGGTATAGTGGATAAGAATCCACCCACCAATGCAGGGGACACGGGTTCAATCCCTGGTCCAGGAGGATTTCACACGCCATGGAACAACTAAACCCATGCACCACTACTGAAGCCTGTGCGTTCTAGGACCCATGAGCCCCAACTAGTGAAGCCCCTGCACCTAGAGTCAGTGCTCCACAACAAGAGCAGCCACCGCAACAAGATGCCGTGCACCACAACTCGAGAGCAGCCTCCACTCGCCACAGAGAAAAGCCTGCGTGCAGCAACCAAGGCCGGTGCAACAACAGAGAGTCTTTGGAGGAGGCTCAGCCGCACTTTCTTCATGGCAGTGGGACTTCAGAGAGGCTGAGATGCTGGCACAGGTGAAGGATATGTAGAGGACAAGGGTGGGCAGTGCTTTCCAAGTTCACGGCACCACACTGCTGCCACCTTGCCTTGTTCCCTAAGAGGCCCTCTGAATAGCTCTGCTGCCCCGGGATCCAGGGAGCAGTTTAGGGTGGATGGAGATAGTGATATTAAGGGCCAGGGCCATCCTGGGCAGGTGTGTGCACCTGTGCTCGGGAGGCAGTATGAGCCTGAGTCTCCTCCAGCCTGTCTCCCCACCAACCTATTCCCAGCTGCCTTCTGAAGAACAGATACTCCCAACAGCCGCCCACATGCCTGGCCCTGTGCGTCCTGATTTAACTTCATTCCCATGGTATTCATCCTCAGGTCAACCATGTGCAATAGTTACCATCAAAGTCATTCTATAAGAGGAAACCAAAGCAGCTCAAGGAGGGAAGGATTCTATCAAAGGCCCCAGAGGGAGAGAAGGGATTGGAACCATGTTTGTCACAATCCTGTGGGCATTTCAACCCCGTGCCAGGGAGAGACCCAGGGAGAGACGCTCAGTTTCTCTGCAGTTGAGGAGAAGAGAAAATGTGGGGTGCTGAGGTGGGTGCTATAGTAGAAAAGTCAGAACTCAAACCACAGCAGCTGCTGTCTAACGACATATGAGAAACAAGGCTAGGCTCAAGGGAGAAGCCAGCAAAGCCAATGGGTTCTAACTTTCCATCCCTGTACTGCTGGGGAGTCGAGCTACCCGACTGGCTCCAGTGGATTCCTGTGCCCAATCTTAGTTATCAGATAACTGACAATATCCATGCCAAGGAAGCCCAGCATCCACCCACAACAGAACATCATGTCAAAGATGAGGAAACTTGCAGGAAAGAGTCAAATTCAAAAATCCATAACAGTAATCCAGCCTACAGAGGGAGGGTTAGATTAGGAACATCGTTAAGTTAAAGGTTACAGGAAAGGAGAGGTGTAACACTGTGTTGGACTTGAGCAAGAAAGAGAAAAGATGGGAAATGCAGAGGTTTCCAAAGTGTCAATTACAGGGATGGCCAAGGCCATGGAAAGGGACCCCTGAAGGGAAGGCTGTCCCACAAAGTGCTTTCAGATGTCAGTCCCCAGAGCTCCTGCTGTGTCCAAGAAAAAGGGAGCAGAAATAGGCAGCATGCTGTCCCCATGCCCCTTTTCCAGGCTTGGCTTGAAGAAGCCAGGCTTGTGAGCTGAACTGAGCCCCTCCACCCCAAACTCATTCGTTAAAGTTCTAAATCCTAGAACCTCAGAATATGACCTTATCTGGAGATGAGGTTTTTACTGAGGTAACCAAGTTAATGTGAGGTCATGAGGGTGGACTCTAATCCAATATGACCGCTATCCTTGTAAGATGGGGAAATTCTGGATACAAACAAGTACACAGGGAACAAGTGTAAGATGTGAAAGGATGTAGCAGATGGCCACCTACAAGCAAGCCAAGGAGAGCGCCTGGAACAGACCCTTCCTCCCCACCGCCCACCCCCTCAGAAGGAACCAACCTAGCCAACACCTAGATTTTGGGCTTACAGCCTCTAGAACTGGGCAACAGTGGGTTTCAGTCATTTAATTCACCCAGTCTGTGGCAGGTCTAGCAAGTTAATAAAAGGGCCTAAAAGGAAAGGGACAGGAGGCAGAGATGTGTCAGAAGGAGGGTCTCCTCCACCGTTGCCAGACCAGGCACCATCTGAAGACCCCTCAGAACCAGATGGAGTCTGTCTTTACCCAGGCAGAGGCAGAGGATGAGCAGATAGATGGCTCCTCCGAGGCCCCTCTTGGGATGAAGGAGCCACTAACCAGTGAGCGAAGGGTTCACCAGGGACCAGGATGAGCTCAGCCCCCAGGGAGCACACAGGCCACAGGTCACCTCACTCACCCATGCATGTGATCATTCACAAACCCATCCTGCATCTCTGGGACTCCCCATCTGCCTGCCCTCAACCATTCCTCACTTACAACTGACCAGGGGAGCTGCAGGTCCATACCACTGACGAAGGACTGGGCCCCTCTGGTCTTCTCATTTTCCACAATATCTTAAGGCAGAATCGCTCTGGGTATTGTTTCAAGCTGACTGGCTGG
This sequence comes from Bos indicus x Bos taurus, assembly GCF_003369695.1. NCBI lineage: Eukaryota > Metazoa > Chordata > Mammalia > Artiodactyla > Bovidae > Bos > Bos indicus x Bos taurus. Next base: position 32,233,631 of record NC_040093.1, on the reverse strand, counting down.
GAGGCAGAATTTGAGACAGAGGTTGGTAAGGCAAATGTCTATTATGGAGCCCTCTTGTGCTCCACAGGAGGGCAAGGGAAGAAGCTGGATTGGGCAGAAGGAGCAGGTAAAGTACAGTGGGGTCTCCACAGAAGGCTCAGCCAACTCTACAGGGAATTCAAAGAGTTGGGGACCCTGCACAGCAGTTGGGGTGAGAGGGCCAGGCCTTTCGACCCCCGCAGCACTCAGCCGTGGAAGGTGGGCCACCCTAAAAATAGAGCCAGACTTTGGGGCAGGAGCTCTTTCCAGCTGAGGAAATTCCGTGGCTGGGGGCTTCGTGGCACACTACAGAGTTCTCCACGGATATACGAAGTTTATTTTGTACCAGGGTTTTCAAGACCCCATTCCTGGGCTCCCCAGGAGGCTGCAAAGCCCAGTCTGCTGCTGCCATCCAGGTGTCTCTTCAACCATCCCTTTTCTCCTGACCCTGTGCCCACGGCAGAAGCCCATTAGCTTCACTAAAGGAGTTGAATTTCAGTTCTGCCATCAGATGTGCACATGCTCTAGGGAACTCTACTGTGCTACATAATTCCTCCAGGAGCTGGAGGGAGGGGGACCGACAGAAGCAGTAAGCCAGGTCTTTCCCTGAGTCTAGTTTCCAAGGGGAGAGCAACTTTAACCACTCCTCTGTGCTGAATCCACCTCACAGCCTGCCAAGCTGTGCAGAACAAAGTTATGCGTGAAGGTGGCAGCTGCTGATGCCGCTCTGGCTCCATGTCGTGGCTCTCAGTAACGGGGCACACCTGAACACAGAGTGCCTCACCCTGGCATCTCCAGCACAAGAGAGGTCACCCCAGAGGAGATGCTGTAGCTGGACCTTGAAGAATGAGGAATCATAAATAATAAGAAAGGAGAAGGCATTCCAGGGAGAGAAAAACATGTGCACAAGTACAGAGGCAAGGAAAACATATTTTAACAGGAAATCCATACCCAGAGATGGACAGCAATATATTTCTCACATGAGTGAATGTCATGTGTTTGACCTTGAACTCAGAGGACTCCTGAACCTTGGATCAAAACTGCAAAGAACATAGTGTGGATTTCTATGCCAACACATACTGCTAAGAGAACTATGTTCCATGCTCAGTTGTGTGAGGTGAAGAAGAAAACCCAGTCCCCTGGGTTCCAAAGGCCGCCTCTTATCATGGTGGCTGGACTCGAACTCTGACCTGGCAGATCCTGAGTTAAATGCCAGCTTCAGCATTTACTAACCATGAGATTCAGGGAAAGTTACTGAACAATCCATTCTTTTTGCTCTGTGAATGGTCACAGTGGCCACTTCAGAGTGGTTTTGAGGATGCTAAAGTGGTGGGGGGTCAGGGCGGAAGAAGGAGGTATTGTATATAAAGGATGCAGACCAGGGTCTGGTCTGGCCACAGTAAGGATCTCGGAAAAAGAGCTCAGTCTTTGTAGGCATAGTGGGCATTTGACTCTCGATCTTGGCTGGTCTGTAATCTTCACTTGCACCCCCTTCCCAGGGATCCTCAGCACTCCATGGACACCATTCCTTTTCTCTGTAGGTGGAGACAGTCAGACGTCAAGTCCTCCAGTGGGCCCTTGTGTCCAGGGCAGACTCAGAACTCACTGGTGTGTGTGTAGATGTAGGGAGGTAACCGAGGTACAGCCTCCAGCGAGGAGCAGGCGTGTGACACAAATGGTACAAAAATGACAGATAGGGAGGATCAGCCCTGCCCGTGTTTCTGAGGAAACAGCTCTGAGTCACTCTGTCTTCCTTTACTAAGACTTTTTAGGAGAGAACCTGGAACTGACTACCTTGACAAGCAGTCCACTGGAGTCACTCATCTCCTTTGGCCGGCTCCCTCTACCTATACAGGCATGAGAGCTGAGGACCCAGATCCTTTACGTTTAGAAAACCCTTCCCCAGATGACCTGGTAAAGGGAGGCCAACAGGCACCTTCTCATTAGAATTGGCCAAGAACTGTCTGTGGTCTCAAGGCTTTGAAGCAAGTTTCCTTTAGACTCCATGTTCCTAGAGACTCAACTGGAAAGCCCTAGAGCCCAGCCTCCTTGGCGGACTGGGGACCCTGAGAGAAGCTTGAGATCAGGGATACTCATCTGATAGCCTGGGGGAAAGTGTGACCACTGTGTAAACACCTGCTGGAGAAGCCAACAATCCTGGGGCTGGGCTAGAAGAGTACCTGATCATGGGGTCATTGTGTGAGCCCTAGTGGTTCATGGATGAGAGACAAGCTTCCTCGCTCAAGGAGCTGCAGGGGCTGCTGAACAAAAGCAACACAGAGCCAGCTGCTCCAAAGGATGAAGGACTGCTGAGTGGACACAGAGAAATGGGAGCAAAAATCCTTTGGTAGAAGAAGTGGAGACAGTGGGACAGCCAAGGTGATTTGGTGGGAACTCTGAGTTGGGTGTGGAGAAGGAAATGGCAACCCACTCCAGTGTTCTTACCTGGAGAATCCCAGGGATGGGGGAGCCTGGGAGGCTGCCGTCTATGGGGTCGCACAGAGTCGGACACGACTGAAGCAACTTAGCAGCAGCAGCAGCAGCTGAGTTGGGTGAAATGAGGCCAGATGGATAAAGACCTGGAATTCTACACCAAAGCTTGATTTTTGCTCTAAAGAATAACTACCAAAGGATATTAGACTCAAAGATGACATGACTGGTTTCTCTTGACAATCTCAGTGTTTAGAGACAGTGCAAAAATTCAAGAGAAGGTACTGAAGGGACCAGTGATTTTGTGAAGTTCAAATCCCCAATTTTTAAACTTGTTTATATGCACTCATGTGTTTATGGTAACTTTATGTGGACTAATGTTACCCAGGCTGAATGGTGGCCTCAAATGCCCCCTCAACTCCATCCGCAAAGTTCTTTTGGTGTTATATGCCCAGGCGTTGACTTCATTTTAACTCCTCATTCTGTTCTCCTATGATGTCTCGCAGATAGACATCCTTCTTCTGTCTTAAGAGTAAGTCCCTCTTGAGCCATGCCATATACCCATGATAACCAGAAACCACCTTCAGGACCAAAACCCACATTTACTGCCATTACTGCCAGACAGACAGGCTCATGATGTAGCTGGTTTCCTTAAAGGTAGTTAACAATGTCCAGCTACAAGTGGTTTAATGTAGCTTCATTTGATGGTCATGCAATTACATTCTACCCTAATAGGATTCTTAGACAGACCTCACATCATAACTTTCATTTTAGGGAGTAATGCACACACCCTTGTTTCTCTCCATCAGATTGGACACATATACATTTTTAATAAATGTGCTCTAAATTGAGCTGGTCTGGACCAAAATCAAAGGAAAGGAGATTACATGGCATTCTAAGCACCAAATTTCAGAGTCCTTTTCAGTGGAAATAGGAGTAAGAATATCTGTGAGAACTCTGAGAAGAATCAGAGAGCTCTGGCTGACGGGATGAGATGGCAATTCTCATGATAATTCTGATTTAAAGCAAGGAAGTGAAATCTCTCATGGGGGAATTTCAGCTTCCAATCTTCTCTTGTGTTTAGGTGGAATTAAATGAGGCATAGAAATGTATATGTTGCTTTGATAAATTTATCCTTTCCTGCAGTTGTAAAATCTACAGTTATTTCCCAGCCTAAAGGCCTCAGCAAGGGTGACTGACTCTGAATGTCATCCGTCCTCCCCCTGGGCTCAGGAGTAGGGTATAAGGGACAGAGGGGGAAGCTGGGCTTTGCAATCACAAAGCCCAGCAAGGGGCTGGGGGGCACTCTGGGCTCAGACACTTGCCAGGCAGCTGGCACTGAGTGTGGTTACTTAGGTACACTGATTCCAAGGCCAGCACAAAAGTTCAATACTCTCTTAACTCTTATGTTCATCAACCCTGTGACTGACATTTCCACTTGGCCTATAGTGGGGCTTCTCAAATTAAATGACTTCTAAACCATCCCTTTGATCTTCACCCCACAGTTAATCCCTGTTACCCAGGTTTCCAGCTCTTAAGGGCAACACCATCCACCTTGTGTTCAGGCCAAACCCCAGGGTTTATTGTTTATCCTTCTTTTTCTCTCATCCTTCCAGTCTATCATCTCCTTTAACATGCAGTTTTGTAATCAGTTAAGTGAGGATAATATCTCCCTTCCTCAGATGATGTGAGGATTAGATATAATCTATATAAAGCACCAGGCACATAGGAAATGCTCAAGTGATATCCATTTTCAATACCAGGCTCTATTCACTGAACAAAAGCCCCCATTCTCCTGAATAGACACATAGGCTCTGATTCTGTGCATTAAAAAAATGAATTGGAAAAACATATATCCTAGAGTCTAGGTTTGGAGAGATAAATGCTAAAGGCCTCAGGGTGAGCATCTAAGAGCCTGTGGGTAAGGCAGTGGTGCATTAAATGAGAGTGCTCTCATTTTAGTGTGCTCCAAAGTAGCCCACTAATAAGCTATGATCATCACAGGTAAATGGAGATTTCACAAAAAGAAGAGAGAAAAAAAAAAAAAGTCAAGGAAAATAAATGTGCAATTCAATCAAAAGCCATTTGGCTGAAGTTATGCAATTTCAAGTTTGGGATCAGGCATTATGCTTATTGCCACCTCTGATAACTAACACATTAGTTTTCCTGCTGTATGCAATTATTATGGGGAAAAAAACAAAACAAAATTCAATTCACCTGCATTTGTCACTAGAGTATTGCGTCTGCTACACAAAGGCAGGAGATTGAAAAGAAAGATGCCTCTTACTGAATTTTGAGAAAATGTGACTCTTCTCTGAGCCTTGAATACACAGTCGGATGGTTTGAAGAAGGGTCGGTGTTCTGCATACAACCCATGTCTTTGGCACCAAGGCACCTTCTCTTTAGGCACGTCTGTACCCTGGCCCCGCCCCTTTTCATACTTGCACTCAAGATCTTTAGTCTTTTCTATTGGTGGACTATTGATACAGATGTTCACCCAGAACAATGTGAAGAGAGTCCCAGCTCCTGGAAACACCCATGGTCACTGACTGGGAAAAAAAGAAAATGCCTGCTCTCGCATAGGTCTCTGTTCAATGCCATGTCTGGTTGTCTGCTGCCATGTTTGCTTTGGTAAAGCCAATGCTCACCAAAGTATTCTGATGCAAGACAACAAAGGAAAAGTTCACCTCTTCTTTGGCCTTTCCCCCTTGGCAAGGATGAAGCGAGCGCTAGAAGGAACCAAATCTGTGATAAGGGTGAAACCAGCGAGAGGAGGTGCAAGCTTCTATGGGAAGTGCCTCTCTTAACTGGAAGTTAAGCAGATGTGGATTTCAGTCTTTGCTTCTGGCAAGTGCAGTTCTCTTGTGTCCATCAAGTTGGGCTGAAGACATCTGCCCCTCTGGGAGCATAGGGTGGGGGATGGGCCAGGATGGAAGGAAGGATTGGTGGTCCAAGACCCAGCTTGGGATCTTGCAGAGGGAACCCAGTCTTCTCAGGCATGGTTGGCACTGGGCTTTTAATTTGGGGCTGTTATTAGAACCTTCATACCCTTCTTGCGCTACAGAAACTCTCCACATTATGCATCAGGGACCGCCTCTCCCTAGAGAAGGTGAAAATGCAAACTACCTCCTTTCTCCTCCCCCTCCCCCTGGGCATCTAGAGTGAGGTGTGTAATCTGGGATGTGCCTGAATGGGATGGGGAGCTGGCGACACAAAGACCCAGGGACGGGGGACCACAGAGACTCTATGCTGGAAGTGGGTGGCAATGGTGTTGGGGCCATGGTTGACATTCTGGGGACAGTGGTGGCAGGGGCTCCTCCCAGCTGGTTCTGTGGCCTGATTTTGGCATCATTCTGGGTGTCACCTGGTCTCCTCTGTTCTTGCCCCTTTCCCCCTACTTTCCATCCTTCCTTTTTCCCTCCCTCACTCCCTTCCTTCCTTTTACATTGTAAATATCTTCAACATGTCATAATGTATTGAGATAATATAAAATACACCTGGTTCACAACTGCCCAGCTTAATAAAATCATAGCATTTTATTGAGAAGTAAAATATTACAGATAAATTTGAAGCCTCTGTGAATCCCTCTCTAATCTCATTTCCTTTTCTGCCTTCCAGAGGTAAACTATTTTGAATATGATCATTATTATGCAAAAATATAATTTTAGTATATAAAAGTTACTAATTAAATAAAATTCAATAAATTATATAGATGTCTGCTTATACATACACACAGGGCTTCCCTGGTGACTCAGCAGTAAAGAATTCACCTGCCAATGGAAGGAGACACAGGTTTGATCCCTGGGTTGGAAAGATAAGATCCCCTGGAGAAGGAAATGGAAACCCATTCTAGTATTCTTTCCTGGGAAATCCCATGGACAAAGGAGCCTGGAAGGTCACAGTTCATGAGGTCACAAGGGGTCAGACACAACTTAGTGATTAAACACTACCATACATACACATACACACATACACCATAATACATGTGTGATTTCTCATCCACTCAGCTTGGTAAATAGATATTCTGAGAAATGCTCTGGTTACCAAGAGAAATCACTATACTGAGTAGATTGTACCCCGTTATGAGGGTGGACTTCATTAGGCCTTGAATAGGGGCCTAATCAATCAAAGGCCTGAATAGAACACAGAGGCTGAATAAAAGGGAACTCTGCCTCTTCTGACTGCACGAATGGAGACATCAGTCTTCTCCTGGCCTTGGACTGGAACTAACACCACTTGTCCTCCTTGTTCTCAGGCCTTCGGATGTGGACCGGAAGCAAAAACAGTTCTCCTGGGTGTCCAGCTTGCCGACTGGGACTTCTCAGCCTCCACAATCACGTGAACTAATTCCGTAGACAGACAGACACACAGATGATGGATAGATTCTACCGGTTATGCTTCTCTGCAGAACCATGACTAACATAGATTTTGAAACCAAGAGTGATTCCAGAGGAACAGAACTTTAAGGATTACTTTTTTGGTGTCCGTGGTATTTGTTAATCACTTATTTATCAAGAGAAACTATTCCTTAGCCCAGATAGTCATAGTTCATATGTTCATAGTTCAAGAACAAAGTGAAAGTCACTCAGTAGTGTCCGACTCTTTCCAACCCCGTGGACTATACAGTCCATGAAATTCTCCAGGCCAGAATACTGAGTGGGTAGCCTTTGCCTTCTCCAAGGGATCTTACCAACCCAGGGATCGAACCCATGTCTCCCTCATTGCAGGCGGATTCTTTACCAGTTGGAGCCAGCAGGGAAGTCCAAACAAGAACAAAGGTCAGTGACAAACTTCCATGGAACTCAACGCAAAGAAATTCTTTCTCCTCCAAAATCACTTTGCACTCTGAAACATACTTGCCTTATCATCTCCTCAAAATCTGTTATGGAATCATAATTTCTGTAGAAATATGCATATGCCTTCTTTCTTGGTTCAGCCACAGCAAACATACACAAAGTTGCATCTCCCAGGGAGACAATAAATGCTCCGACAATATGAAATGATGGGACAGAAGGCCACACATCTGAGGTTTTGTCAAAGAACTAGAAGCCATGATAGCTTTTCTTCTTGACAGCTCAACAATGATGTCCTTCCAGACTGACAGAGAAAGAGACAAGGATGAGTTTCCTGAATTGGTTATGGGGTTTAGGGAATTGGCTCTCTAATCTGACTAGATGTAAAAACACTACTGACTGTAGTTCCAGGAGTAAAGAGACCACTGGCGGTCCACAGCCGTCATGTGATAGCAGCAATACACACGGCACCAGCACTGCATCCTCCTCACCAACCACTTACACTAAGCGTGGGCTGCATGACTGTGCGTCTGATTCTTGCAAACATTTTTGGTAAAACAACAGACATAATGAAGCTAGCTGGTTGCTCCTCCTTTCACTGGACAAAGTGGAGAAAGAGAAAGCTCCAGAGATGAGCTCAGAGAGTCACATTCCCAGGTCAGGTAAAAGAGAATCACGACTAATACAATCTGCAAAAGGGGAGGACTGACAACAGTGGACGTGTCCAGCGGAAGCCGCAGGGTGCAGCAGAGCAGCAGCACAAGAGTGGTAGTGACAGCACGTGGTGTGTGATGAAGGCGACACGGCCATGGGACAAACCCTGGGCAGGGATGTGCGAACTGCTGCTGGGGGCCCAGAACCAACCTCAAAGGGCTCTCCTCCCCCATGGTGTGTCTTTCTTATGACCCGCTTTATTGCTGACAAATAAGTGAAACAAAGTATATAAAGCTCTCAGCATGGAGAGAAGGGCATCCTTCCCTCCATTCCCCACCACCACCATCCCTGCAGCCGCCAGGAAGAAGAAATAGGGTTGGAGCAAAAAGGAGGATGAAGCATGTGGGGATGTGGGTGGGTCTGGGGCAAATTCAGAAACATTCATCTTTGCTCCAAGCAGACAATCTGCTCCATGGAAGTCATAGCCTGCCTTTTAGGCAGGAAAAAAGAGAAAACTTTGTTCCAATATTATTGTTATAAAGTAATATAGGCTTCGTGAAGAAAATGTTCAGAAGAAAGAAAAGGAAATTAGAGACAGAAAAATCATCCATAGACTCAACACCCAAAGACGTTTACTGTTGCTAACATTTCAGGGTGTTTCTTTTCAGATGAAGAATGTAATTTTTAGGGATGTGAAATGCTGTCAATCAACAGAGAGCCGTGACCAGAGGTGACACTAGGGAGGGGAGCAGTATATCCTGTTGCCAAGCTGCTGTCACATCCCTGGGCTGGGGGCAGCAGAGCTGGGGGCCCAGCACCTCCCAACAAGCCCTGGGTAGGGCCTCTGATGAGCTCCGAGGAGTCTATGGCGATGCCTGGGGATGGTCATCCCTGGGGATGAGCCTTTTGCTCCATCTCAGGTTTCTACCCAGGTTTCTGGCCTGGGACACATCAAAGTGCAGTGTGTATGTGTGTGTGTGTGACACGGCTCGGCTTCCCAGGATGGAGGCCAGGCATGGGGACAGGGCCCAGATGGCAGGAGATGTGCTTATAAACAGCATGCAGGAGGTCCTGTCACCAGGGTGAGCCTATCTCCGCCCGCCTGGCTCCCAGCCCTGTATCCTGGACGAGATCAGGAGCAGCCAGGGCCTCTGTGTGTCACCCAGAGCCAGCGCCATCCCCACCCAGCCTGCACTGTCCACAGCTGCCAGTCTCCCTGGAGGCAGGAAAGCCGGACACACGGGAGAGAGGGGGAGGGGTGCGCACAGGATTTGGGAAGGGGACGTTCGCTCTCGACCAGGCCACCATCACCTTGGCAGCATTTTTCCTGGTTCAAATGAGTGCCCAAAAAATATTGGATTTACTGTCCCACATTAATGGGCTAGGAGAAGAGAGGCCCCAGATTTCTTCCTGGCTCCAGAGGGGGTAAACCATCTTTCTCTCCATGGAATTCCACTTAGGAGGGAACTGCTGGTGATGAAGACAGTGGTAGCAGGATCCCTGACAAAGTCTCTGTCTCTGGGTCTCAGTTTTTCACCTGAGAAATGGGGAGAGGGAAGTCCCTGAAAGCATTATTTTCAAGGGTCTGACGACTGCATCAAGGGTGAGGACTTGCCCAGGATCTAGGTTTGGATCCTGTCTACACTGTGTGAATTGAAGCCAAAGATCTCACTCCCCATGCATGTGATTTACAAAAGCAGGACAAGCGTCTCTGCTTCACTAGAGCGACACGTGGCAAGGAACCAGGGCTCTCAGTGGAAAGAAATACGGGCGCATCTGATCAAGGAACCACTTCTCCCTTTCAATGAGAAAGCTAAGCATCTCATTAAGAAGTTGGGGCTGTGACTCTGATGTCCACATGCAAGGAGTTGTAGGGGTGTCTGAAACCCTTGACATTCAAGAGCCATCTGAAGACCTTCACAGAGAGGAAAGCTAGGCTGGGCTGGGACCAGGCTGCCCCTGCTGGTGTGCTGGCCATGGCAGCACCATGAGCAGAATTCTCTAGCAGAAGCAGAATGTGAGCAATATTTGTAAAGAACCCACCTGTCAATGCAGGAGACTCAAGAGACTCAGGTTTGACCCCTGGGTTGGGAAGATCCCCTGGAGAAGGAAATGGCAACCCACTCCAGCATTCTTGCCTGGAAAATCCTATAGACAGAGGCGCCTGGTGGGCTACAGTCCATGGGGTCGCAAAGAGTCGGACACAGCTGAGCATGCACACATGCATATGCAGTGCTTGTAATTTAAAATTTTCTGGTTGTTACTTTAAAACAAAAGTAAAAAGAAACGGGTGAAAGTAATGTTACTATAACCTATTTAACCCAATATATCCAAATATTATTTCAACACAGAATAAATATAAAAAATATAATTGAGTTTTCTTTTTCCTTTTTTTCATCCTAAATTTTCAAAATCTGGAATGCTTTTACAATTACAGAGTAACTCAATTCAGATGGTACATTTTTATTAGAAAGACCCAATCTATATTTAGATCTCCTTTCTCTCTGGGGCCATATATTTAGTGACTTCTCAGAACTCAAAAGACCAGACCCACCATTTTGGCTGCAAAGGACAGAGTCAAATAGCAATCATTCCCCCTCTTTCCTGGGAGCATCCTTAGTCTTGGCCACAGATCCCACTTTCAAACGTCTGCTTGTCCTTGCCTCCTGTCCTGAACACCCTCCCCACTCCTCTCCACCTCTCAAAGCTCCCACAGGCTTCAGACCCACAGGTTACATCCTCTTTCTCTAAGCATCTTCTCCACTCACTCGGGCTTCACCTGCCTAGGATCTCTACCACACCCCCTTGCAAACCATTTATTCAGCCTGGAGGACACCTGACTCCTATTTGAACCACTGCATTTTCCTTCCAACTAAACTCGGTGGAATCTGGAACCTGCAGGCTGCCGTCTATGGGGTTGTACAGAGTCGGACATGACTGAAGGGACTTAGCAGCAGCAGCAGCTATCTCCCCAGGCATCCCTGGAGCTTCACATCCTTGAAAACACCTCAAAAGTGTCTGACACCAGGCAGACACCCTTGTGAAATGTTAACTGAGACTCAGTCTCTGTTCTCCAGGGGATCATATTCCAGCCGAATGCCTCGCCCCTAAGAACACAGATATTAACAATAACTCATTGTGACAGCACTTGAGGGTTTAAAAAGCACTTCTGCGTGGCAATTTGGTAATAATCCTCCAGCAGCAGTAATTCCTCAGGTCCCCTGAGAGGCTGCCTCCACAGTTCACCCAAAGTCCCCTCCCTGCTTTTTCTCATACCATTATTTTTGCTTCCATAGCACTTAGCATGATTTTGCATTATTTGATTATTTTTTTTTTTTTGTCTGTCTCTCCTAAAACAGAAGTCCCATGAGGGCAGTTCAGTTCAGTTCAGTCACTCAGTCATGTTGGACTCTTTGCGACCCCATGAACTATAGCATGCCAGGCCTTCCTGTCCATCACCAACTCCCGGAGTTTACCCAAACTCATGTCCATTGAGTCGGTGATGCCATCCAACCATCTCAGCCTGTGTCATCCCCTTCTCCTCCTGCCCTCAATCTTTCCCAGCATCAGGATCTTTTCAGATGAGTCAGCTCTTCCCATCAGGTGGCCAAAGTATTGAAGTTTCAGCTTCAACATCAGTCCTTCCAATGAACAGCCAGGACTGATCTCCTTTAGGATGGACTGGTTGGATCTCCTTGCAGTCCAAGGGACTCTCAAGAGTCTTCTCCAACACCATAGTTCAAAAGCATCAATTCTTCTGTGCTCAGCTTGGGGTCACCCAAACCTCTCTCTAGGAGCACAGTGCTCCACCCATGGAAAGCACCCAGTACATTTGTAATGAAAGAATGAATGACAGAATGAATAAATTCATTCATATAAACAAAATGTAGTGCACAGCTTTTTCTGCATACTGCTCTCTAATCGTGAGCCATGTTTGCCACTCATAATTTTGCAGGCATTATATTTTAAAAATGTAAAAAAAAAAAAAGCAGGTGAAATTACCATTACTATATTATATAAAACCTAATAGATTCTGGACATGGAACAACAGACTGGTTCCAAATAGGAAAAGGAGTACGTCAAGGCTGTGTATTGTCACCCTGCTTATTTAATTTATATGCAGAGTACATCATGAGAAACGCTGGGCTGGAAGAAGCACAAGCTGGAATCAAGATTGCCAGGAGAAATATCAATAACCTCAGATATGCAGATGACACCACCCTTATGGTAGAAAGTGAAGAGGAACTAAAAAGCCTCTTGATGAAAGTGAAAGAGGAGAGTGAAAAAGTTGGCTTAAAGCTCAACATTCAGAAAACGAAGATCATGGCATCTGGTCCCATCACTTCATGGGAAATACATGGGGAAACAGTGGAGACAGTGTCAGATTTTATTTTGGGGGGCTCCAAAATCACTGCAGATGGTGATTGCAGCCATGAAATTAAAAGATGCTTACTCCTTGGAAGGAAAGTTATGACCGACCTAGATAGCATATTCAAAAGCAGAGACATTACTTTGCCAACAAAGGTCCATCTAGTCAAGGCTATGGTTTTTTCAGTGGTCATGTATAGATGTGAGAGCTGGACTGTGAGGAAAGCTAAGTGCCGAAGAATTTTTTTTCGGCACTTTTGAACTGCAGTGCTGGAGAAGACTCTTGTGAGTCCCTTGGACTGCAAGGAGATCCAACCAGTCCATCCTAAAGGAGACCAGTCCTGGGTATTCATTGGAAGGACTGATGCTGAGGCTGAAACTCCAATACTTTGGCCACCTGATGAGAAGAGTTGACTCATTGGAAAAGACCCTGATGCTGGGAGGAATTGGGGGCAGAAGGAGAAGGGGACGCCAGAGGATGAGATGGCTGGATGGCATCACCAACTCAATGGACATGAGTTTGAGTGAACTCCGGGAGTTGGTGATGGACAGGGAGGCCTGGCGTGCTGCAGTTCATGGGGTCGCAAAGAGTCGGACATGACTGAGCGACTAAGCTGAACTGAACTCAATAGATTCAAAATATTATTATTTAAACATACAGTGAATATAACAGCATCACTGAGGCTTTTTAACCTTAGTTTTTTTCATTCTATGTTTTACAAATGAGAAGTATCTTTTACAATTATAGAACGTTTCAATTCAGATGGTAAAAATGTTATTGGAAATACCTGATCTATATTTAGAACTCATAAATGTAAAGCTGTAAAAAGACATTCACATACCCAAGTTGTTCCAAACACACTTAAAAGTTTTCCAATCACCGAATGAAGAAATCATTGTTAAGGACTTCCCTGGTGGTCTGTGGTTCAACGCAGGGCACACAGGTTTGATCTCTGGTCAGGGAACCAACAACAAAGAACGATGGGGAACTAAGATCCTACCTGCCGTGGTGCGACTAAGCCCACAGGCAAAACCACTGAGCCCGCAAGCAGTGGAGCCCACGTGCCACAACTAGAGGGCCCTTGTGACACAACTTCCGAGCCCATACAGCACAGCCAGAGAAGTCTGCACAGAGCAGAGGAAGACCCTGCCTGATGCCACGAAGCCTGCACGTGCCACAGCTAAGGCCCAATGCAACCAAATCAACAAGTTATTTTAAAATTTAGAGTAATTCAAATGAAATAAGAAGGAAAAGTCAGACCCTCTGTCTCATCAGCCACATTTTCAAAGGTCTGTGGCTTCCCTTTAAGGGCACTGGGGGTCGAGATAATACTGTTTAGCATAAATCAGCCTGTACTGTTAACGGATCTCCTCACTCTCCAGTGACTGGTTTCCCATCGCACTCACGGGGAAAAGTCCAAGTCCTGACAAAGGTCCACAAGGCCTACCTAGCTGTCTGTCCTGCCTACCATTCCATGCTCAGCTCTTGCTCTCTCCTCCTCAGCTCTTGCTCTCTCCTCCTCGCTGACTCCACTCTGGCCACCTCAGACTCTCCAGATCTACTCCCACTTCAAGTTCTTTGCCCCCACTTGTGCTCTCACCCTGGGATGCTCTCACCCTGCCCCAGCATCATCAAGTGCCGCTCCCTCACTTCCTCAGGTCTTTATTCACATACCACCTTCTGCCGATGTTCTAGCCCCGCCACTCTGTTCCACAGTGATGACCCCACCTCCTGCTGACATTTGAAGTCTTTCTTCCCTGAACTGTTTCACTCCTGGGAAGTCAGCTACCACTATCCGACAAACTCTAAAGTTGACTTTTTTAAGAGGTTTATTATCTCACCTCCTCCCCCAGTGGAGGTTAAGATTGTTTCTGTTTATTCACTGCTAGATCCCTGGCCCTGCGGATATCATTTGTTGGATGAATGAATAAACATGTATTTGTGTCACATGGTGATATTATCTTCATCTTAAAGATACAGAAACAGGATTCATGTGGTGAAATAATGAGCCCAAGGGCAAAGAAACCGGAACCAGTCAGAATAACCAGAATGCAAGTTTTATGCTAAATTCCATATCATCCCCAGCTTCACACTACTTTCATAAATTGCTTCTTGTCAGATTCTTTCGGGAAAGGAATTAGAATCCCATAGAACATTCTAAAACTACAAGTGCTTCAAACACCATGTCCATCAGGCAATTAAAATGACTATATGGTACTCACATGTGACCCCAGCCTATTCCCTGGGTTTCGAACATGCACTTTATGATCATGAAGCTAAAGTCTGGGATGGCTATGCTTTGACTGCAACTTATATGGGCTCAGTCTTGCCCCTACTGGATGCTACCTGTCACAGGCGTGTGGGGGGAGGGCAACTACTCCAGCACCCTTCACCCCAGCCAGGTGTGGCCCCAATCCTACATTTGTAGTCACACATTAGATCTGCGTATATTTGTGTTCATTGCAAATTTCCTTCTTGCTCTAAAGGCATGATCAAAAGACAGTTTAAGAGGAATTAACTACTAATTACTGGATGCCAGTTTGTTTTTAACACACATCATCAAAATTTTTAAAAAATGTTGATGTATACATGTTACCTGTATTTACAGGGTTGTGTTACTTGTTGCTGTACAGCAAAGGGACTTGGTTACACATATACATAAACATAAATACTTCCATTATGGTTTGTAGCAGGATGTTGCATATGGTTCCCTGTGCTCTACAGTAGAATCTTGTTGCTTATCCATTCTAAGTATAATAGCTTGCCTCTGCTAATCCCAAACCCCCAACCCTTGTCACCCATTCCCACCTCCCCTTTGACAACCACAAGTCTGTTTTCTGTATCTGTGAGTCTATTTCTGTTTTGTAGATATGCTCATTTGTGTCAGAGTTTAGATTCTACATATAAGTGATATCGTGTGGTATTTGTCTTCTCTTTCTGACTTACTTCACTTACTATGATCATCTACAGGTCCATCCACATAGTTGCAAATGGCATTACTTCATTCTTTTTACGGCTGAATAATACTCCACTGTGTACGTGTGTACACACATACAGCACATCATTATCCATTCATCTGTCATGGACATTTAGGCTGCTTCCATGTCCTGGATATTGTAAACAGTGCTACAATGAACACTGCTGTGCAAGCATCTTTTCAAATTATGGTTTTCTCTGGATATAGGCCCAGGAGTGAGACTCCTGGATCAAATGCAACTCTTTCTTTTTAGTTTTTGGAGAAAATTCCATACTGTGTTTCCCTAGTGGTGGCACCACTTTGCATTCCCCCCAACAATGTAGGAGTAGGAGGGTCCCTTTTCTCCATATTCTCCCCAGCACTTGGTATTTGTAGACTTTATAATGATTGTCATTCTGACTGGCGTGAGGTGGTACCTCACTGTGCTTCTGATTTGCATTTCTCTAATAATTAGGGGTGCTGAGTATCTTTCCATGTGCCTGCTGTCCATCTGTATGTCTTCTTCAGAGAAATGTCTCACATCATCAAATTTATCATCGAACCCCCAACAGCCAAGTATTAACAATGGGCCCACGTGACAGATGAGGGAACTGAGGCTCTGAAAAGCAACTGCGCCATGGTCACACCATTAGTAAGGGACAGTGTCTAGATCTAAATCAGGCCTATCTGTCTGCTATCTTGTCAACAGCAAACTGCTTTAGCAACCCTGCAAGCTCATGGAAAACCATAATCAGCACATCTCCTGAAAACAAGATGGATTTAGTCCAATAAGTCAAGGTAAAAACCCATTCATCTCCCAAATAATGTCACAAATTCATTTGCAAATATGGAGAATCTTGTAGCAATTACGTTGCCTCAAATTTGCTTAATGGAATGACAGCTCAGCAAAGCAGAAATGCAGCTCAAAGAACCTTTTTATTAACATTTTCCTCTCTATAAATCCACCAGTGCATCAAGTTAATGATAACAAATCATTAGTCAGAAAGCACATTCTTGAATCTGCATGTTTAGGTCCTGACCTCGGGAAGCATAAAGTCTGGCACAGACTCATTGTCACAGCTTCCCTTTCAGATCAACTGTGACAAGCTGGGTGAGACTAATTCAGCCCAGACGCTATGTTGACAATCATTTGTTTTTAAGTGACACACATATTTCATATTCTCAATGCACAATCGACCTGCCTAAGTATTTCCATTAACATTCACAACGTGGCCATGACAAAAAGGAGCATGAGGATAAGGCCATCCACATTTGAGCTTTTCAAGGAAAGCAAACTGAATGTTGCTTAGTCAAGACCCTACTGGTAACACATAACAGGAACCCCTTTCAGACAAACTGGAGTGGGAAAAAGGAAATTCATCAGAATGGTACACTTATAACTGAAACACAGGCACCAACAGAGCCAGGCTTCAGCTACCACTGAAAGGAGCATGTAAGACCAGTTAGCAACACAGGCCACCATCTCTCCCCATCTTGGCTTATTTCTAAGGAACATCTGAGCATTCACACTTCTGCTCTAGCTCTGCTCCCATTGTTCCCATCTGTTCCCACATAGAATGATCACCAGAGCTCTGGAGTCTATGTTTTCTGTAGTTCAACATTCCAGCAACTGTCAAGTCCGAAGTTTCAGAGAGCTAAATTGACTACGCCCAGTTTTGTTCACATGATTTTATGTGGTCCAAGGAGTTAGCATCCCAAAGACCATCTATGGAGTAAGACTAACATGAAGATATGTTTGGACCATGGGTGGATTGGTACCTGAAAAAATACCTACTACAAACATTCCTGCTCTCAGAAGTTCTTAGTCAACAGCATATGTCTCAAAATTTGTTCTATTTTTCAGTGCTTATTTATTCAATAAACACTTAAGTGCTAAGGAGACAGAAGGAAAGACTAGCAGGCAGTTATAAGGCTGTGTAGAAGTTACTGTAACAGGAAAAATCATGGGATGATGTGAGGTGAACATATAATTCAGGCCAGGGTGGTGAGGCTGGGGTGAGTGGGGTGGAGTAGAGTGAGGACAGGATATTTCCCAAAGGAGGGAAGACTGACTTGAGATTTGAAGGATGAATAAAAATTAACTAGGCTAGGAGACAGAAGAGATTTGGGGTGCAAGGAATGTGGATGCAAAAGCGTTAAGTTCTCATAAGCAATAACTTGGGGAAAACGTAGGGATTTGAGTTGAAGAGATAAGCTGGGGTCAGATCATGAAGAAGCTTGCATGTCAAATGAAGGAACTTGGAATTATTATTTCAAAAATTCTAAACCTTAACTCAATGAACCAAAGACAGCCTTCCAAGAAAGTAAGTTTAGTAAATGTTGCATTTTATATCACCCCTTTTGAAGAATCTTGATCTGTATCAGCATACTGAATGCTCTGAGAAGTCCTATCTCTCTCACACACACACACACACACACACACACACACACACACACACACAAATACCTGGAAAACTCTGTTTCACCCAGGATTTGCCAAATTAAACTACGAATCTCGTTCCTAGCCCATATTCTACAAAACGCTCATTAATCCAGTTTGAGAGACACTGCTTTTAGACAGTGGGGAGCCTTTTGGAGGGACTTTAAAAAACCAGAGTGAAACGATTCAATTTGTGCTTTAGAAATGGCCTACTGCCTGCTATAGAGAATGGAATGGAGGCTTGTAAGCCAAGATGCTAGGAGACTTGTTAGGGGCAGCTGTAATTATCCAAGGGAGAGATGACGGGGACCTCAACTGAGGCAATGGCGGTGGGGCTGCTGAGGCTGGGAACAGCCATGGTTGCCTAAGATCCCGATACAAATGGCTGTTCCATGGCAGGCTCCATTTAGGAAGCTAAAAAATGAGCATGAGACTGAGCTTTATTATGGGAGCCAATAATGGAAGCACTAGCAGGGGGCAGGGCAATTACCAAGCAGGGACTCTAACTCTCCAGCTTATAAAGGATCTGGCATTTTCTAAAGGACAATGCCCCCTCTGCCATGAAACGGTACCATCTGCCCTCTAGGAAGGACTGCTCTGAGTCAGGATTGCTGGCCTGTGGTACAGATAGATCCCGTTCAACAGAGAGCTTGTCTTCATAAAGTAGAAGGCTACAGTGGACAGTCATAAGGGAATCTGAATGACAAGAGACAGAACTTACCCCTTCTTGCTCATACCCATTTTAATTAAGCACCTACTATGTGCTAAATTTATCCTGGTACTTAAAATTTTTCACTTGTAGTATATCAGTCACCTACTCCTAGATAACAAGTCATCCCCAAATTTGTTGTTTTAGTTCAGCTGCTAAGTTGTGTCCAACTCTTTGTGACTCCTGTGGACTGCAGCATGCCAGGCTTCCCTGTCCTTCACTATCTTCTGGAGTTTGCTCAAATTCATGTCCACTGAGTCAGTGATGCCATCCAACCATCTCATCCTCTGTCATCTCCTTCTTCTCCTGCCCTCAATCTTTCCTAGCATCAAAGTCTTTTACCCAAATTTAAGTGGCTTAAAACAACAAAAGTTTTACTAGTTTTCATGAATCTATGGGTTGGCTGGGCTCACTGGCTGTTTCCTCTACTCACTGGGTTTCAACAAGGGTCACTGTCATCTACTGTGTGATCACCTGTGAGCTGGCAGTTGGTGATCACTGTGAGCTGGGAGTCCAACCAGGGCTCTTCGTTTGCTTTAGTTCCCTGAAAGCCTACCCTGTGGCTAGCTTGGGCTTCCTCATAACATGGCGGCTGGGTTTCAAGAGGACAAATCCCAGCTCACAGGTGTTTATCAAGGCCTGCTTTTGTCATGGGTGCCAATGGCACATCGGCCAAGGCAAGTCACATGGCCAAGTCTAATGTCCATGCAAGAGGAGTCTACATATACTCATGAATAAGGGGAAATATTGAGGCCAACCATGTGACAATATATCTCTTTATCTATCAACACTGTTGAAATATGAGATAAAGTCTACTCAGAAATGAGTTCTCAAGAGAAGCCAACACCAAATGAACACATGTATACCAACTGAGCTCTCAGGGAAGCCCAATTTGTGAATAACTGACCCAAAAAAGCACAGATTTGGGAGTTAAAGGGACAAAGTTTGTTTCAAGCCTCCTTCACCTTTTCATAGCTATGTGATTTAGCAAAATATTTGTGTCTGTTTCCTCATCTCAATAATAAAGGTAATAAAAACTATCTCACAGAACTATCATGGAGATTTTAAACACTGAAAGATATGTATGTATATATAATAAACTTAGCAACTTCAATATAACAAATCAAACATAGTCTTGTCTTTTTGTTACTTTCTAATTGTCACATACTTCAGTTCAGTTCAGTTCAATCTCTCAGTCATGTCTGATTCTTTGCGACCCCATGAATCATAGCACAGCAGGCCTCCCTGTCCATCACCAACTCCCAGAGTTTACTCAGACTCATGTCCATCGAGTTGGTGATGCCATCCAGCCATCTCATCCTCTGTCATCCCCTTCTCCTCCTTCCCCCAATCCCTCCCAGCATCAGGGTCTTTTCTAATGAGACAGCTCTTCTCATCAGGTGGCCAAAGTATTGGAGTTTCAGCTTTAGCATCAGTCCTTTCAATGAACAGCCAGGACTGATCTCCTTTAGGATGGACTAATTGGATCTCCTTGCAGTCCAAGGGACTCTCAAGAGTTTTCTCCAGCACCACAGTTCAAAAGGATCAATTCTTCAGTGCTCAGCCTTCTTCACAGTCCAACTCATATCCATACATGACTGCTGGAAAAACCATAGCCTTGACTAGACAGACCTTTTGTTGGCACAGTAATGTCTCTGCTTTTTAATATGCTATCTAGGTTGGTCATAACTTTCCTTCCAAGGAGTAAGCATCTTTTAATTTCATGGCTGCAAGCACCATCTGCAGTGATTTTGGAGCCCAAAAAAATTAAGTCTGACACTGCTTCCACTGTTTGCCCATCTATTTCCCAAGAAGTGATGGGACCAGATGCCATGATCTTAGTTTGCTGAATGTTGAGCTTTAAGCCAACTTTTTCACTCTCCTTTCACTTTCATCAAGAGGCTTTTTAGTTCCTCTTCACTTTCTACCATAAGGGTGGTGTCATCTGCATATCTGAGGTTATTGATATTTCTCCTAGCAATCTTGATTCCAGCTTGTGCTTCATCTAGCCCAGTGTTTCTCATGATGTATTCTGCATATAAGTTAAATAAGCAGGGTGACAACATACAGCCTTGATGTACTCCTTTTCCTATTTGGAACCAGTCTGTTGTTCCATGTCCAGTTCTAACTGTTGCTTCCTGACCTGCATACAGGTTTCTCAAGAGGCAGGTCAGGTGGTCTGGTATTCCCATTTCTTGAAGAATTTTCCACAGTTTATTGTGATCCACATAGTCAAAGGCTTTGGCATAGTCAATAAAGCAGAAATAGATGTTCTTCTGGAACTCTCTTGCTTTTTCGATGGTCCAACAGATGTTGGCAATTTGATCTCTGGTTCCTCTGCCTTTTCTAAAACCACCTTGAACATCTGGAAGTTCATGGTCCACGTATTGCTGAAGCTTGGCTTGGAGAATTTTGAGCATTACTTTACTAGTGTGTGAGATGAGTGCAATTGTGTGGTAGTTTGAGCATTCTTTGGCATTGCCTTTCTTTGGGATTGGAATGAAAACTGACCTTTTCCAGTCCTGTGGCCACTGCTGAGTTTTCCAAATTTGCTGGTATATTGAGTGCAGCACTTTCACGGCATCATCATTTAGGGTTTGAAATAGCTCCACTGGAATTCCATCACCTCCACTAGCTTTGTTTGTAGTGGTGCTTTCTAAGGCCCACTTGACTTCACATTCCAGGATGTCTGGCTCTCCGTGAGTGATCACATCATCGTGATTATCTGGGTCATGAAGATCTTTTTTGTACAGTTCTTTTGTGTATTCTTGCCACCTCTTCTTAATATCTTCTGCTTCTGTTAGGTCCATACCATTTCTGTCCTTTATCAAGGCCATCTTTGCATGAAATGGTCCCTTGGTATCTCTAATTTTCTTGAAGAGATCTCTAGTCTTTCCCATTCTGTTGTTTTCCTCTATTTCTTTGCATTGATTGCTGAGGAAGGCTTTCTTATCTCTCCTTGCTATCCTTTGGAACTCTGCATTCAGATGGAAATATCTTTCCTTTTCTCCTTTGCTTTTCGCTTCTCTTCTTTTCATAGCTATTTGTAAGACACACACTTATGTAAATATATAATTCTGTACAATTTAAATCAAAATGTAAATTAAACTGTCTTTTTAATATTATACTTATTTTAAATCAGTTCATGTTTTTACATAGAATTTGCTTTTTGGCCTTTTTAATTGCTACGAAATATTCCATATGTTGCATCCCTATAATTTATATAACCCTCCTATTTTTGTCATGTAAGTTCCTTCCTGTTTTCCTTTTTGTAAATTACACAGTGAAAATTACACTGATGTCTATAATTAAATTTGCTCCTTTTTAAAAAATCATTCTTATAGTAATTCATAGAACTGACATCCTAACAAAAGTATGTAAAAATATTTATGACTTGATATGCAATAATAAATAGACCTCCAAAGGTGTGCCTATTCCATCACAACATCACCAACACTGAGTTTTTATAATTTCCTTTGTTTTGATTGTTTTTTGATAGTGACAAATACACGCTCTGCCTTCTGTCTAAACCTCACTTTTTTGGTGTTGTGTCAAGGAGCTACAATTTGAGAACTTGTTATATGTGTACACTGTGATAAATGCTTTCTCAGAGATATTTGAAATGTATAATGTAGCTATTATTATTTTCATTTTAATGATAAACATTATCATTAAATGCTCAGAGTCTTTAAGTACAGTCTAGAATAGCTTTAAGAAGATAATTTTTTCAACAAAGAACACACATTCACCCCTTTACAAGTTTTCACCCTGAGAAGTTAATAACTTCATTCACAAACAAACAAACAAAAATTAACTTCCAGAAAGCAACATTGTATAAGGCTCTGGACTGGGTAAGGGGGGAATCCAGCACCTAAAAGTGGGAGTAATAAACATATACACAACACACATTATTCACATTCGCTGCAATGGTATCATAATGTCTGATAGTATCTCTTGAGATTTAAGCAGGAAACTAAAATATTAACTTTATTTGTGCATGTCACTGTTCTACACTCTGGGAATGTTCAAGGTGGGTAACATGCCCTTTCCAGGAAGGAAAGAGCAGATGGTAAGTGTGCCTACCATGTATGTGCCCAACACAGCATCAAGCCCAGGATGATCCTGAAGGCACCCACCATGGACAGCACCAATCCCAGGCCAATCCATAGAAGGATCAAAAGGCTCAATGGCATGAGGTTCATCCCTTGCTGGGGGTGAGCAACTCTGTTTCACAGAATGAAAGAAACCTGACCTGGTCCTTAGGCAGCAGGAAAGACTCAGTCTTGTTGAGATGACAGGCACAGCAACTGCCAAGCCAGGAGGTGTAGGACCCCGTGTCAGCTTTACCGGCAGCCCCCTTCCTTCCATTCCAGAAACCCCTCTCCTCTGAGCACAGACACATCCAGCAACATTAGTCACCTGCCCAGGAGCACACAAGCTCTTGGGACAATTCTGAGTTGAGTGCTCTGTCTGAGCCTCCAAGGAGCTTAATTGATGCAGAAGAACTAATTGGGGAAGAAGATAAAGCAGAATACAATTAAGCACTAATTGGGTGGGCTTGACTCTCAATCAGCTTTCCCCAACTAGACAGATGATTACAAACCACCTGGGGGCACTTAGTCAGAGATTCCTGGCCCCTCACCCTAGATATTCTGATTCAATAGGTCTGGGGAGCCATTCAAATCCCGAGTTCCAGGTAACCCAAGCCGTCACTTACACCATAACGTCCATTTCTTAAATCAGTGGTTCTCTGAGTGTGACCGACCAGCCATAATCACCCAGGGCTGGGTCCGCACCCCAGAGTCTGCTTCTTTCTGCAGCTTGGCCATCACGCTGTGAAACATTCCCCATGCTAAGCTCATGCAGCCCACAGTTTCACTGCTCTGAATGCCAAGTGACCTCCCCAGGAAGTGCGGATATAACACAGAGTAGAGTAGACATGGGCTTCCCAGGTGGCGCTAGTGGTAAAGAACCCGTCTGCCAAGGCGGGAGACATAAGAGATGGGAGTTCAATCCCTGGGTTAGGAAGATCCCCTGGAGGAAGGCATGGCAACCTACTCCAGTATTCTTGCCTGGAGAATCCCATGGACAGAGGAGCCTGGTGGGCTACAGTCCATGGGATCTCAAATGTCGGACATGACTGAGTGACTTCTCAGCAGCAGAGTAGATACAGCTGCAGACTCCAGCTCCTCCTCTCTGGGACAAGGTTAGGCCTCACGGAGTCTCAGTTTCCCCATCTGTACAATGGAGGAAAGGACTGCAACTTCCTAGAAGTACTGGAGCATGGAATGAAATGATACATGCTGCAACTCTAATACTATAACTAATACTCAGGGACTGGAGGGCACGCGTAGTCAGGCAAGGGTTTCCCAATAAAAGGGGGCTTGAGATCATCTTAAAGGCATGTAATATTTGAATAAGGAAAAGGGAGTACATGGATGTCTAGGGATGGGGTTTGCAGGGAGCTGGTGTTGAAGCAAAGATCTGAGATTAGAACTGAGCCCAGGATATTCCAGGCACAGGAAAAGGACAAAGAAAATAAGGATACTGGAAAACAGTCATGATGTAATGACTCTTGCCAACCACATGTGCACAGTACATGGAGACACATGGGGGAGGCTGCAGGTGGAGTTCTCCCTACATGTAGGCAGTACCGCCAGGGACAGGCAGCCAAGCTCAGAACCAGAAAGCCATTCACCTGGTGCCACACAAGACAACCCCCACCTTCCTGGTTCCTGTTCAGGCTGGTCACATGGTCCCCCTTCTTGAGCTGTGCTTTCTTCTTCAGGCACAAGTGGCCACCCAAGGAAGCACTCTCCACTGTGCAATCTGCCTGCCCGTGTCCCTAAGAGCTGCCCACCTCTCAGCCTCCTTGGACTTCATCCACCAGACCTAGAACTTTTTCTTGCCCGATCGGTTTCACAATATCTGCTAATCAACACAAAGTTCCTCATTTAACATCTTCTTCATCTGGCTGGGACCCTAAAAGCGTGCGTGTGTGCTAAGTCACTTCAATCGTGTCCGACTCTGTGTGATCCTATGGACTGCAGCCCATCAGGCTCCTCTGTCCAAGGGATTCTCTGGGCAAGAATACTGGAGAGGGTTGCCACGCCCTCCTTCAGGGAATCTTCCCAACCCAGGGATCAAACCTGGGTCCCTTATGTCTTTCATTGGCAGAGGGGTTCTTTACCACTAGCGCCACCTGGGAAGCCCTGGGATGCTGAGATGGGAGCAGAAATGAGGATGGAGGCTATCGTGTGCCCCTCCTGAAGGCAGCAGAGACAGGAAGAAGCTGGGTGGAGAGAGTGACTTTGAGAGAATCTGAATCATAGAAATCTTACAGGAATTCAAGTCTATAGTTGTTATGGCCCCAAAGCCAGCTTCAGCTACCTGCCTTTCCCATGGGTTGGCTATTTAAGGTCCACTGGACCCAGTCTGAATGACTGCTGTGCCCCCAGTATGGAAAATGATTTCAGGTACATTGTAGACAGTCAATAGATTTGATCATTTCTCTATTGCTTTCAAGTAAAGCCATATAACACTCAGTTCCCACTAGACATATTCCTAACACTCTTTGTCAGGAGCATTTCCTATCAGTTCCAAGGGCTGGAATCAATGTTTCTGTCCCAACCTGGCCCCTGGTGTGACTGAGAGGCTTTCTGTACACTGAGATGGCTGGGACGCCCCTACTTTCATGCACCTCATGTCTGTGTGAAGCCAGTCTACAATGTCAGAAAGAAAGTTTGGGTGCCCCAGGGATGGCACTCATCTGAATGACCCTGCAAGGGGTGTGCACAGCCCTGCACATCACCCCGGCCCTCCGAGGGCTCTGTGGGGCTCCATGCAGATGGGACCGTGACTTCTGGGTTGCTCTTTTATGCTATTAATACCTAAGCTGATGCTCAATGACCCCAATTCTGGCTTATGATAGTTTTGTTTTTTGTTTTTCTTGGATTTTTGCACGTTTGACTTTAAAAAAAAATGGGTGTGGGTTTGATCTCAGTGTAAGAGATCAAACTAATCTCAGTGTAAGAACTCAGAAATGTCTGCAGGTTGACAGAGACAGAGGAAGAGGTGTCTGTGTCTAAAGAGGAGCCCTCCCACCCCTCCCTCATTATTTTCACAGCATGAAGAGAGGAACCTCGCAGGTGCTCTGGGAAGCTGACCCTGCCTCTGTTCCCCTGGAGATGAGAGAGAAGGGGCTAGGTTCCCACCTCTCCTCTCAGGCACAGTGACCCAGGCCAGTTCTAGCAGTCACAACAATGAGGGTAAAGGTGGGCTTGATACAGAAAGAGGGCTGTGTATGCCGCTTCCCCAACATGGGAGCCCAAGTCAAAATGCAAATCCCTGGGCTTTACCCCAACATGGCCCAGCTCCAGCCATCCCCACCCCATCCCACATGGAGGTCAAAGCCTCTCCCCACACCGAGCACGGTTGATTCTCATGGAGGGCTATCTGGATAGAATTGAAAGCACCCAGAGCACATTGTCTTAACGTGAACAAGCTGGGACAGAGGATAAAGGGATTTCTCCAAGGGCTCACACTGAGCTCTCACACCACAACCAGAGCCAACACGGCAACACCAATGTCTCTTTCCATAAAACACTGTCCTTAAAAACCCCGATTAAGGTATCCATCCCTGGGTTGGGAAGATCCCCTGGAGAAGGGAATGGCAACCCACTCCAGTATTCTTACGTGGAGAATTCCACGGATAGAGGAGCCTGGTGAGCTACAGTCCATGAGGTTGCAAAGAGTTGGACACAACTGAGCAACTAACACTAACTAAGTAATCAAGGTATCCACAGGGGAAATGGGACCCTGTGATGTTGCCACTTAGGCATATATGTCATACTTTGACAAGAGCACATGACCTTTTCCAGCCAGCAGGGCCAGAGAGGCTGCCCGGACCATGCACATGCCCACCCAGCAAGGAAGATGCGGTGTTCCCTGAGGGCAGAAGCCTGGCCTTACCTGAGGTGGGGGAGGCATCTCCTGGACCACATATCCCAATAATATCAGGTCCTAATTCTCACGAGGTACTCCTCCAGACCTGATAATCCTGCAGCCCTGAGGGACCACCTAAAAAGGGGGATGTTTAGCTAAAAGAGGCCATCCATGGAATGCAAGAGGCCATGAACTGGGTTTGAAGGTCCTCCTGTGTGTCTGCAGGAGAAGCAGGTATCTTAATATGGAAGCTGAGGGAGAGAGGAGAAAGAGAAGAGAAAAAGACAAAAACAAAAGGGAAAGGAGAGGAGGCAGAAGGGGGAAGGAAAGGGAAAAGGGGAGGGCAAGGAGAGAGGAGGGGAGGGGAGGAGTGGGGTAAGCTTTCAGGCCACATATTTCATTCTGAGCCTAAATTCGCTTTCAGAATTTTCTTTTTTGACAAAGATGAGGACCAGCCAAAGAAAGCAAAATTTCCTCTTCTAGAGTCATTAATTCACTTCATACACACTTACTGACCTCCCACTGCACCCAGGCCTTGCTGAGCTCTGGGGCTACAGGGTGGCCACGAGGCAGCCCCCCACTCTCAGGCTCTTGAGAAAGGTGTCCCCAGTGGCAGACAGTGAAACGTTTTCTCAGCACTCAGCCCTTTTCTGCCATGCCAAAGCCAGAAATCTAAAATCATTCTCAGAATCCCTTGAGGCCAGAGATCCAGATGTGGCTTTTTTTTTTCTCCTGTCCATCACGTGAAGGGCAGCCTGCGTGGCAGCAGAACTTTTGCTGCTGTGGATTGGGGCAAAGGTGGCCATGAAGTCTCTACCCCAGAGGGATGCCCTGAACCCACCAGCAGCTTCTAACACCTACCATTTCCCAACTCTGCCAGACGCGGCTGCAGCCTGAGGACCTCAGTTCTCCACTGAGGCTTTGGGAATCACCACTGGAAACCTAGCCTATCGTCTGTGTCTTCACTGCTTCACAATTCTGTAGGTTATTTCAGACCCTGGCTACTGCGACAGGCTGTGTAACGGACACGCTCAGTGCCCTGCCAGGAGCAACCCAACCGGGGGTGCTGGTTGATGCTTAACCACCTGTTCTCTGGAGGAAAAAAGAAAAAAAGTCTTGATAACATCTGCTGATCCCCATGATGTAAATATTTCCTGAGTGGTTGATGACATACATACATGTCATCAAACTGTATTATTGCCCTATGAGTATACTAACCTCAGAACATAGAGAGTAGCAATGTGTAGTAAATTAACTGGATGAGATGTTAGTACTTGTTACCTTTGTCTTTCACACAATGTATTTCACGCAAGATTGTAAATTGTAATGTTCAAGAATGACTGTGTTTCATGAACAGCTGGCAAAAATTCTTGAAAAGTTGACAATGGGCTCTTGGGTGCTAGTCTGAGCTGACTTCAGTGCATCACTGATCCTGACCTGCCCCAGGGGTCCTGGCAGGTGGTTTGGATATTCCAATGGCCTTCAGTATCTCCTGCATAGAGGTGCTGCCAGCCAAGGCAGCTTGAGTGACCTGTACCAGAGGCACATCAAGGTGCCAGAGAGTTAACACCTAGGAGGCTCTCTACCAACCAGGGCCAGGAGGTGGTTTGTAAACCTGCAGCTTCTCCCCCACAATGGTACAGATTTGAGATAAATCTCAGGGGGACTGCCTGCCAGGTGCCCACAGCAACACCTCATTCATGTAAGTACCCCTAATTGAGTTTTGTCTTCTCTGTCTCTCTCCTCTACTCAAGCATCATGCATCCTGTGATCACCCTCCAAATAAACTATCTGCACCCTGATCCTTATCTCAGAGTCTGCACTGGGGGAAACATACACCAACACAAGGCGGAATTCATGCTACAATATCAGCAAAGCACCGGGGACAGGGTAGACACTAAAAGAACATAAGGAAATATGTTCTGTATTTTCCCGTGAATAAATACTTACAGGGTATGACAATTACTGAGTGCCCTGTGAAGGTGCCAGCCTTCTATAGCCACACCTGACTTCAGCATTATAAGTTGTGGGTAGGTGGAGGGCTGTCATGAGCCACTCGCTAATACCAACTACACAGTGTAAGCATTTCAGGGGAACTTAGAGATCTCTTGGGACAGTGCTTATATTTTTCAATTAAGGGAACTGAGGCAAATGAAGAGACAAACAAGAGATTAATCTACAGGATATACAAACAGCTCATGAAGTTCAACATAAAGTTAAAAAATGGGAAAAAGATCTACTGGGCATTTGTCTAAAGAAGACAGATATGGCCAAGAGGCACATGAAAAGATGCCCAATCATCACTAATTATTAGAGAAATGCAAATCAAAACTATAAGAGGGTATCACCTCACACCAGTCAGAATGGCCTTCATCAAAAAGTCTACAAATAAATGCTGGAGAGAGTGTGAAGAAAAGGGAATCCTCCTACACTGTTGATGGCAATGTAAATTGGTAGAGCCACTCTGGAGAACAGTATGGAGGTTCATTAAAATACTAAAAATAGAGCTACCATATGATCCAGCAATCCCACTCCTGGGTATATATCCAGAGAAAATCGTAATTCAAAAAGATACATACACCTCCTTCCCTGGTGGCCTAGGTGACAAAGAAACTACCTGCAATGCGGGAGACACAGGTTTGATCCCTGGGTCGGGAAGGTCCCTGGAGAAGGAAGTGGCTACCCACTCCAGTATTCTTGCCTGGAGAATCCCACGGACAGGGGAGCCTGGCAGGCTACAGCCCACAGGGTCACAAAGAGTTGGACATGACTAAGCAACTAACACCTTCATTTTCAATGTTCAGTTCAGTTCAGTCGCTCAGTCATGTCCAACTCTTTGTGACCCCGTGAACCACAGCATGCCAGGCCTCCCTGTCCATCACCAACTCCTGGAGTCCACCCAGCCCATGTCCATTGAGTCCATCCATCCAACCATCTCATCCTCTGTCATCCCTTTCTCCTCCTGCCCTCAATCTTTCCCAGCATCAGGGTCTTTTCAAATGAGACAGCTCTTCGCATCAGGTGGCCAAAGTATTGGAGTTTAGGCTTCAACATCAGTCCTTCCAATGAACACCCAGGACTGATCTCCTTTAGGATGGACTGGTTGGATCTCCTTGCAGTCCAAGGGACTCTCAAGAGTCTTCTCCAACACCACAGTTCAAAAGCATCAATTCTTCAGTGCTCAGCTTTCCTTATAGTCCAACTCTCACGTCCATACATGACCACTGGAAAAACCATAGCCTTGACTAGATGGACCTTCATTGGCAAAGTAATGTCTCCACTTTTTAATATGCCATCTAGGTTGGTTATAACTTTCCTTCCAAGGAGTAAGCGTCTTTTAATTTCATGGCTGCAATCACCATCTGCAGTGATTTTGGAGCCCAGAAAAATAAAGTCTGACACTGTTCCCACTGTTTCCCCATCTATTTCCCGTGAAGTGATGGGACCAGATGCCATGATCTTAATTTTCTGAATGTTGAGCTTTAAGCCAACGTTTTCACTCTCCTCTTTCACTTTCATCAAGAGGCTCTTTAGTTCTTCACTTTCTGCCATAAGGGCGGTGTCATCTGCATATCTGAGGTTATTGATATTTCTCCTGGCAATCTTGATTCCAGCTTGTGCTTCCTTGCAGCACTATTTATGATAGCCAGGACATGGAAGCAACCTAAATGTCTATCAGTGGAGGGATGGATAAAGAAGGTGTGGTTCCATGTATACAATGGAACATTACTCAGCCACAAAAAAAGAATGAAATAATGCCACTGCAGCAACACAGGTGGATCCAGAGTGCACTTTACTGAGTGAAGTAAGTCAGACAAAGACAAATATCATATGTTACCACTTATGTGCGGAATCTAAAAACATGGTTCAAATGAACTTACTTACAAAACAGAAACATGTCACAGAAGTAGAAAACAAACTTAGAGTTACCAAGGGGGCAGGGGGAAAGGGATAAATTTGGAGATTGAGACTGACATATACACCCAACTATATATAAAATATGTAACTAATAAGAACCTGCTGTATAGCACGGAGAAGTCTACTTAATACTTTGTAATGGCCTCCATGGGAAAAGAATCTAAAACGCAATGGATATACATATATGTGTAACTGATTCACTTTTCTGAACAGCAGGAACTAACACAACATTGTAAATCAACTCTACTCCAATAAAAATTAATTTTTAAAAAAGAAACAGGCATAAAGAGAGGAAGAGAATCTCCAAGGGTCACTTTAAAAATCAGCAGTGGCCCTAGAAATTGGCCCCATGCTTGCCAGTGGAGGTCCCCATCCACCGCAGCCAGCAGATCCTCCTGGCCAGGGGCATTTTCTCCAGAGACTCCCCATCTTTCCCCAGTGCCATGGAATCGTCTCGGCTCAGGGGTTCGCTAAGTGACAGTTCTCTGGGCAGTGTTGGGAGAAATTCTAAAACTGGAACCACAACTCATCACAAGGGCAGACACAGTGAGGGCCCAGGACCATCAGGAACCTTCTCTGTATCAGCAGCTCACATGGTAGCCCCAGTGCAGCCTCCAAAGGAGGGGGACGCATGTCAATGAGCAGGTTCCACTCGCTGAGCCTTGGGCCCACTGACCCTCAGAGGGTGTCAGGCTCACACTTTCTTCAAGGGAACACCAGCACCTTTCCTAACTGTCAGCAAAGTCTGCGATGGAGCACTCAAGTTATCCTGCCTCTGCCGTGGGGGGGAACATGCCAGGCATCGTGTCACCCTGAATCTTATGACAACACTTCCAGTGGGGGTCATCACTCTCTTTTTCAAACGAGTCCATTGAGGATCCCTAGGATTAAGTGATATGCCCAAGGTCACACAAATGCTCTGGCTTTGAACCCTGTTGCGATTGTGGAATCTAACTTTGAAGCATCCTCCTAGTCCCACAGAGGTCCCCACTACAAAGCACTGGAGAGCCACAGCAAGGTAAAGAGATGTCAAGTTCACGGTGTGCTAAAGAACACAACTTACACAGAAGGGCTGGAGCATAAGGTGCACTGAGGGGCACAGAGCCAGGGACAGCCTGGATTAGTGAGGGGCCAGGGTGGGAAAAGCCCTGAAGATCAAACTAACAGGGCTGGTGGTGGTTCAGTGAGCAGAGGGGAGTCACACAGTGATACATGATGAGTGCACCGCCCAGCAGGAGAGAACTCAGAGCCTACCACTATCACTGATGGGAGGATGGTGTCCAGGGCACGTAGAGCAGAGAGAATGGTTCTGGAGTGCTGGGGGTCGAAGTCAAAAGCCAGAGCTAAGAGCCAGAGACTCAAATCACGATTTGGGGCTGAGGGACAGACAGCAGTCCACAGACAGGAGACAAGACTAGAGGACAGATACTGAGTGGCCAAGGAACCTTGTGGAATGGGAGCAGAAGGCAGCTGGGGTGAAGGCTCAGGATGTTATTCACCAACAAGGCAAGGATGTCACTGGAACATTTTTGTTGGCTTTTGGCTATAGGTTATGAGGCCAGGTTAACAGGTCAAGGGTCTCAGAATGGACTGGATGTACCTAAGCCAAGAGTGACTACTCTGTTGTTCACAGGCTTTTCTGGGGGATTCATGTGGTCAAGGAGCTATGAATATGGGTACAGTGTAGGCAAGTGGGGGTGCAGATTCAGGATGAACTGTCCAGGCTGCCCCGCAGAACTCAGAATCAGAACCCCATGGGAACTGAGCCCCAGTGGGTCACAGCTCTGTATGGATATACAGATGGGGTAGACCTTCCTGGGATCTCTCTATGGCACGATACTCAAGACCACAGGACACCCGCCTCACTGGGCACTGGTGTCATCTAGAACCATGACTGCACATCCCTGGACACACACACCTCTCTCTGGATGGAATTTCTCTTTTCTGACCTGGCTGATGCAGCCCTTCCTGACCTGACACCTGCCCCAGTGAATGTGACCCCCAAGCCATCCAGGGAGTGCTGCAGTCTCCCAGGTCGCTTCCCTGAATAGGGTTGCTGCACCCCCAGGTTTGACTGTGAAGGAGGTAGAGCATTTGCATGGGGAGTGATGGAGTTGGGAAGGGCACCATTCAAGGCTGAGGAAAGAGCAGGAGCAAGGCAAGGTGATGAGAAAGCACCTGATGATTTCTGAGACATGTAAACAGGCAGGTAGGTGAGCTTGGAAAATAGAATACGGTGGGCATGTCAATGTGAGAGGGTAATGGAGAAGAAACGGGTGAGTTTAGAAAGGTAAGGCACGCACAGATGGATTGTCTAAGACCATGATGATGATGCCAAAGAATTAAACTGTGTTCTTAATGAACAATCCACAGAGAGGTTTGGAGCAGGTCCAGGCTTGCACTAGAAGAACAGTTCTATGGCTATTTGGTGAGAAGTCTTAGGGGTTGCATAATTTCAAGAAAATTAGAGATACCAAGAGAACATTTCATGCAAAGATGGGCACAATAAAGGACAGAAATGGTATGGACCTAACAGAAACAGAAGATGTTAAGAAGAGGTGGCAAGAATACACAGAACCATACAAAAAAGATTTTCAGGACCCAGATAACCATGAGGTTTGATCACTCACCTAAAGCCAGACAGCCTGGAATGTGAAACCCAGTGGGCCTTAGGAAGCATCACTGCGAACAAAGTTAGTGGAGGTGATGGAATTACAGCTGAGCTATTTCAAATCCTAAAAGATGATGCTGTGAAAGTGCTGCACTCAATATGCCAGCAAATTTGGAAAACTCAGCAGTGGCCACAGGACTGGAAAAGGTCAGTTTTCATTCCAATCCCAAAGAAAGGCAATGCCAAAGAATGCTCAAACTACCGCACAATTGCACTCATCTCACACGCTAGCAAAGTAATGCTCAAAATTCTCCAAGTCAGGCTTCAACAGTATGTGAACCATGAACTTCCAGATGTTCAAGCTGGATTTAGAAAAGGCAGAGGTACCAGAGATCAAATTGCCAACATCTGTTGGATCATCAAAAAGGCAAGAGAGTTCCAGAAAACATCTACTTCTGCTTCATTGACTATGCCAAAGCCTTTGTCTATGTGGATCACAACAAACTGTGAAAATTCTTCAAGAGATGAATACCAGACCACCTTACCTGTCTTCTGAGAAATCTGTATACAGGTCAAAAAGCAATAGTTATAACTGGACATAGAACAACAGGCTCCAAATTGGGAAAGGAGTACATCAAGGCTGTATATTGTCACCCTGCTTATTTAACCTATATGCAGAGTATATCATATGAAATGCCAGGCTGGATGAAGTACAATCTGGAATCAAAATTTCCAGGAGAAATATCAATAACCTCAGATACACAGATGACACCACCCTTATGGCAGAAAGTCAAGAAGAACTAAAGAGCCTCTTGATGAAAGTTGAGAGTGAAACAGTTGACTTAAAACTTAACATTCAAAAAACTAAGATCATGGCATCCAGTTCCAAAACTTCATGTCAAATAGGTGGGGAAACAGTGGAAACCATGAGAGACTTTATTTGGAGGGGGGCTGCAAGATCACTGCAGATGGTGACTGCAGCCATGAAATAAAAAGCTTGTTCCTTGGAAGAAAAACTAGGACCAACCTAGACAGCATATTAAAAAGCAGGGACATTACATCACCAGGTCTGTCTAGTCAAAGCTATGGTTTTTCCAGTATTCATGTATGGATGTGAGAGTTGGCCTATAAAGAAAGCTGAGCACAGAAGAATTGATGCTTTTGAACTGTGGTGATGAAGAAGACTCTTGAGAGTCCCTTGGACTGCAAAGAGATCAAACCAGTCTATCCTGGGGAAAATCAGTCCTGAATATCCATTGGAAGGACTGATGCTGAAGCTGAAGGTCCAATACTTTGGCCACCTGATGCAAAGAACTGACTCATTGGAAAAGACCCTGATGCTGGGAAAGATTGAAGGCAGGAGGAGAAGGGGACGACAGAGGATTGCTGGATGGCATCACCGATTCGATGGACATGAGTTTGAGTGAACTCCAGGAGTTGGTGATGGACAGGGAGGCCTGGCGTGCTGTGATTCATGGGGTTGCAAAGAGTCGGACATGACTGAGTGACTGAACTGAACTGAAATGAATATCCCAGAAAGCCATAAAATAGAAACCAATGGATCTCTTGAGAGTCCCTTGGACAGCAAGGAGATCAAAGCAGTCAGTCCTAAAGGAAATCAATCCTGAATATTCATTGGAAGGACTGATGCTGAAGCTGAAACTCCAATACTTTGGTCACCTGATGCAAAGAACTGACTCACTGGAAAAGACCCTGATGCTGGGAAAGACTAAAGGTAGGAGAAGGGGATGACAGAGGATGAGATGGTTGGATGGCATCACCAATTAGATGGACATGAGTTTAAGCAAGCTCCGGGAGTTGGTGATGGACAGGGAAGCCTGGTACGCTACAGTCCATGGGGTCACAAAGAGGTGGACACGACTGAGCGACTGAACTAAACTGAACTTAGGGATTGGGTAGAGACAGACTAGAAGTAGCCTTCAGAGCTATGTGGGGTCCAGACAGAAGACTCTTGCAATGACTTAGCCAAGAAAGTGTCCATGGCCAGAAGAATGCACCAGTCCAAGAATAAAATTCAAGAGATGTCCTTTTAATTATAGCCTATAGAATCTGGGCTGACTTGCTAAACCCTGGCAGTTATTCCACAGAAACCAAGCAGCATGACATCACAGAAAACCTTCTGCCAGATAAAGATTTCAAGTGAAAAAGGAATTTAAACCTCTTTTCTTTTACCTATACTGCCTGTCGAAAAATGTGTGTCCAGCCAAAACTCAATTTGTGTCTTTTTAATTCAAGTGCAAATGGATTGAAGGCTCAGATAACAACATAAAATTGGTTAATCAACTTTCATCCCATATTTATATTGCAACAGGGAGATTTTACAGTTTTCTGCAGCTCGGCCCGGTGTTCTGTGAAAGCCAGCCAGCATTTTATGTCCCCTTAAAATTGCGAACCAGAGGCCCCTCTGCTGTCAGCGACCCGCCGTCCCTCCCGCTAACCAGCTCACTCGTCTGTCTGGCTGGGGCTGTGGGTTCAGTTTTCATTCTGAGCGCGTTAAAGCTCTGCAGGGAGAGGTTTTTATGTTTTACTCGAGAAATGAAAATTGCTTTTTGTTCCTATCATTGCATCGCCACGGAGGGATGCCAGTGAAGTCATGGTATGAGTGAAATTACTGAAAATATTTTAAACTTAATTTTCTGTGTCAGGCGGACCCATGCCATGCTCATCGCAGGCCTGGTTAAATCTCTCTCTTGGTTTCCTATGGTTCACAAGTTAAGGGCTAAAGCTTAGGGCATGGCACACAAGGCCCTCTGGAATCTGGCCCTTCCATCTATTTTCTCCAAGAAGTAATTTTTCGGAACCTAGGAGGTGCCTGTCACGGTGCCAGGTACCGGGTGTACAGCTGTGAGCAAGACAGGCGTCAATCCCCCATTTATGGAATTTGAATTCTAATGAGAAAGACAGACACAGAAAAATACATGATACTGAGTGAAAAGGACAATTGCAGACTGCATACAGGCCATAGGAATAAAAGGAAGGAAAGAACACAAAGAGCCCTGAGAATAGGTGGGAGGATGATGGGAGAAGGAAAGAGGGGATGCTTGTTTTAGAAAACTAAGTTGACCAGGCGGTGGGAATAGTATGTGCAACGGCTCAGAGCAGGGAATCAGGCTGGCAGGTTTCAGAATGAAGAGGAGGGCAGGGTGGTGGGAGCTTAGGGACAAAGAAGGTGGCTGATGGGATGTGAGTTTGAGAGGTTGGCAGAGACTAGCTCTGGGAGCTTCGCTATGGATCAGGAAGATCTGGACTTTATTCTGAGGGCCAAAGGGAGCAATATGTCAAGATGCGGGTTTCAGAAAGATCCCTTTGGCTGTAATATGGAAGACAGATTAGAGGAGTGCAAGTGGGGAGGTAGAGAGAACCATGCTAAGGTTTCCGGTCTGGTTTAGGTGGGAGCTGATTATCGGGAGTAGACGATGTAATTAAGGTGGGTGGACGAGCTGACATGAATTCTGCCTCTCCAGCTTCACTCTCCCATTAACCTAGCCCTCTGGCCTCCTAAGCTTCCCTCTGACCTCTGAATGCCTCATGTACTTTCTTGACTCAAACCATTCCTTCCTCCTCCCTTTAGTAAACTCCTATCTATCCATCAAAACCCAGCACAAAGCACCCTTCTGCATGCCTTCACCCCTGGAAGGCTTTACTCTCCCTCTTCTGTGTGTTTCTATCATCTTAGATCGTCACTGACCTTAATGTGTTTGATGGTAATCGATCTCAGCACAGTTTAATGGGTTTTTTTTAAAAAAGCTTTCATGTACATCTCTCTTGCTAAATTTTAATGCGAGGACAAAGACTTCTAAATTTCTGAGTTCTTAGCACACTCACTTAGATAAGGAAGTGTTTCTAATTGTGAATGAATAAACTGTCACCAGTGAAATTAAGCAAATAACTTGGCTTCAGAAAAGATCTGGAACTGTCACACTTGAGAAATGATCACCATTGGGTGATTTTGTCTCCCTGCACGGGCTGCCCTGATAACTGGGGAATAAATGCTCAAACAGGAAAAAGTGGGAAAAGATAGACTTTCAACTCTATTATCCATTCCTGTGGCTTAAGAGTCATTTATGGAAATTACAACCAATATTAATATGATAATTAAAACCAAATTGAATACCCAGTCAGTCGTGCTCAGGCTTGGTAGAAGCAAAGAAGAACCCACTGCATATCCAAGCTGTCCTAATTATGTGCTCCTTGTAATCAACATTACTTTTCCTGGTTACGTTTCACAGTTAATTTGTCTTTCCCACACAAATCGAATTCTGTACCACACATGCAAAGTTTATTGTATTACTGCACATTTTTTTAGGTTCATATATATATATAAATCCCACAAGTACAATTAGTTTTAAAAAAATGAAATTCTCCCCACGTGGGTTTAAGATTAATGATATTTGTTTATTATTGGATGATCTGCCTTCAGTAAGTGGTGTGAATAAGAATTGGCTCCCAATCTTAATGTATTTATTTTCATAAGCCAAATAGCTATAAACAACATCAAATGCAATTCTCCAGCATGGTAACAGGTTATTAACTTCTTAAGCCAGTCCCTAATGGGTTTTAAATCTCTAAAAAACAGTGAGTTCTGAAGCAAAGGAGACATGGTTAAATTCCGATCTGCCTTAGAAAACCAGCTGGTACTAGGATTCCTCAGCACCTAGAATGGGGCCTCACCTTTTTCTTTTTCTTCCCCACAGCTCCTCTGGGATTCCAGTCTGAATGACTTCCTCCCCAAACCCCTGCCCACTTGGACTAACCTGCCCACTCCTCTTTCACAGTAAAGATGGACTGGGATTCTTATTTTGTTTTTAATTGGAGGATAATTACTTTACAGTATTGTGATGGTTTCTGCCATACATCAACATGAATCAGCCACAGGTATACATGTGACTCCCCATCCTGAACCCCCCCACCTCCCTCCCCACCTATCCCTCTGGGTTGTCCCAGAGCACCAGATTTGGGTGTCCTGCTTCATGCACTGAACTTGCACTGGTCATCTATTTTATATATGGCAATGTACATGTTTTGGAGAAAGAGATGGTAATCCACTCCAGAATTCTTGCCTGCAAAACCCCATGGACAAAGAAGCCTGATGTGCTACATATGCTCCATGGGGTCACAAAGAGTCGGACATGACTTAGAGAACGAACAACAACAAGGTACATGTTTCAGTGCTATTCTCTCAAATCTTCCCATCCTCGCCTTCTCCCACTGAGTCCAAAAGTCTGTTCTTTACTGGACTGGGATTCTGTTAAGTCTTGGATCACTTGTGAGCATGGACCAGACACAGGGTTGGGCAGCGAGCCAGGGGTCTGCACCTCCAGTCCTAATACTTAGAGCCCAACAGCGGGTCCTGTGCACAGCCTGAGTCTCAAGACTCTGAGTCTGTCTCAATCAGAACTGAATGTGAACCTGAACCTACAATGACCCAACACCCTCTGGGGGACGTGATGCTGAATGAAGAATGGGCCACCAGGCCATGGTCAACGAAGGTGAGAAGGCAAATGAAAACGGAGAGAGAAATAAGCACAGCGGCTGGCGGAGAAAGGTGACAGGGTGGCTCCGGAAGCACCAGCTGTTTTCCCTGTCAGATGGAAGGGATCTTAGAGCAAAACATCTGCTCTCTGCAAGCCCGTCTGTTTCTATGTATTTTGCGCATTTTTTCTCGCCCCCTTCCCTCTTTAAAGCATTAAGAGGAGAATATTCTTTCTCTGTTCGATGTATGAGAAATGATTTCAGCCTCTTGCTGGGAAAGATGAGGGGAGGCTGAAATCTTTCTGGCTTCGTCCTGCTACACTAAATGCTCTCTGCTCCAGCTCCTTAGAAGGAAGGACGCAAAGCCCCCAGCCTCTCAATGGCTAACCTGCTAGCTCCATCTCTCCCTGGCTCTGAATACTCTTCTCTTCTTCTAGACCCCGCTCTTCCTTCAAGCCTAAGCTCAGGGGCCTTCTCCAGGAAGGGTCAGGCCTCTGTTAAGTGGGACGTCCAGAGGGAGTGCATGGAAATCCTGGGAGGACCAGGGCAGAGAGGAAATCTTGAGATGGGGGTGAGGAGAGGGGTGTGTGACAGCCGTCACACTTAGGCAAGTGACTAACTGGGGCAAGGCAAAGGCATTCTGACTGACAGGGAGGCGTATGGCGCGTTTCTCTGGCCCTGCGGTTTTGTTTCTTGACTTAAGGCATGGTTACATTGTGTTGTGCTTAGTCGCTCAGTTATGTCCTACTCTTTAGGACCCCATGGACTGTAGCCCGCCAGGCTCCTCTGTCCATGGAGATTCTCCAGGCAAGAATAATGGAGTGGGTTGCCATGCCCTCCTCAAGGATATGTTGTGTTGGCTTTACCATAATAAAACTACACAGTCTAATTTCATGAACTTTTCCAAGTTGAAAAAAAGGTTTCTTTCTTCTTTTTTTTCACCCACTTGAGTTAGGGATTTACATGTAGAATTAAAACCTTGTATCTTTAGGAGGAAAATCTTGGAGAATACAGTTAACCCTTGAAAACACAGGTTTGAACTGTGAAGGGTCACTTATACGTGGATATTTTTCGATAGTAAACACAGCAGTGCTACACAATCCACAGTGCATTTGAATCCAAGGATGAAAAACCGCTGATGGGGAGGAACCGTGGATATGGAGGGCCGAACAGAAATTTTGTGTGCGTTTTCCCTTGCAAAGAGGGTTGACACCCCTAGCCCTTGACTGTTCAAGGGCCCGCTATGCAGCTATGGCCCCAGGACAGGGAGGATCCCTTGAACAAAATGAAAGGGCACAACTTTCCAAAGGAAAGATTTACAAATCTCTATAAGGGAGAAATTCCTGAAAACAGCATTCCAAAACACATCAGTGACTGAGGGAAAATACTTTCAATATGTATAAGCAACAAAGTGTTAGTATGCAGAAAATATAAAGACCTTACACATATTAACATATGAACACATAGTCATCTTCTCTAATCATTAGAGACATAAATAAAATTTTCAATGAGATGCTGGCTTCATACTCATCAAATTGTCAAAAACTGCGATGTGTGATGATACCGACACTAGAAAATGGGATCTGTTACACAGCTGACAGGAGTGAAAATGTGTACAAACTCTTTGGAGAGCAATTGGAAATGTGTAGTGAAAACTTAAAATGCACATTTCCAAAAACCCAAGTACCCTGTCTCTGAAATATGATCAAGAAACATTCTTACACATACATGGAAGAAAGTACAAGGAAGGGTGTTTTCTACCACAGCTCAAGTGTCCATTCAAAGGAGAAGGGATAAGTACATCTCAGTATTTTCAAACAGTGAAATACACACTACAGCCAGGAAAATATAAGAATCAGATTCTGTATGATTCATGTGAGTAAATCTCAAAAAATTAGTATTGAGAACTGGAAACAAAAGTAAGTTGCAAAACATATGTATCATACAACAGATAGTTGGGCTTCCACAGCCTCTTAGCAAAAGAATCCTCCTGCAATGCAGAAGATGAGGGTTCAATCCCTGGGTTGAGAAGATCCTCGGGAGGAGGGCATGGCAACCCCCTCCAGTATTCCTGCCTGGGCAATTCCATGGACAGAGGAGCCTGGTGGGCTACAGTTTAGAGTCACAGAGAGTCCGACACAACTGAGCACACACAACAATAGATAGATGACTGATTGATAGATAAACAGAGACAAGGAAAGAAATATGCTTTAAAGCACATACCACATACCCAGGTGATGAAAGCAAAAAAGCACATACAGGAGAAACACATATCAGCTTCAAAAATAGTGTTTACCTCTAGTTAAGGATACCAAGAGAAAAGCGTAATCCATAAGGGTTACAAAGATGATTTCAGTGGTATAACTTTTTAAATTCCCTTTAAAGAAAATAACAATCAAATGTGGCAAAATAATATCTTTGTTTAAATCTATCCCATGTATACATGTAACGAGTTTCATCATTTTCTGTCAATTGCTGTATATTTTAAATATCCCAGAACTGCAGCAAAAATAGTAAAATCATAAAGAGAGAAAATGCCATTCCCTGCTGGGGGGTGACACTGATACAGCTTCTCGCGTCAGCATCAGTCTTGATATTTTCTTTTTCTAAGTCCCTGGGCCCCCCTGGGAACAAGTCAGGGGTGAGAACAGAGGCTGTAAGGGCCCCAGATGGGCCTGCGCCTGTACCATCCCATATGGCCATCGGCTGTGCCTGAAACGCAGGGCCAGACAAGCTGTGCCCGCCTCTAACTTGCCACCTTGACCATCTCCCTTCTCTGGCATGGTCAGTCAGTGGCTGGACCTCCTCCTCCAGGGCCCCAGTTTGCATCCCCCTCCAGACTGACATGCATTTCACAGTGTGGTAAGTGCTGTCTATGTGTGTCCTATGCCCCTACCCCAGCCTGGGAGCCCCAGGGCAGCAGCAGGGCCCCCTGCACACAGGCAGTGACAACAGACACAGGCTAGACCAAAATCACACTGTGCACACCAGCTCTAGGGAGGCTGGCGGCTTGGGCCCGGAGTGATTCTGCACCTCCTCCCCTTGGGACCCTCGCGGAGCCCTGGGCCAGGCCTCTCCATGAATCCAGGGCCACGACCTCCAAGCAGCACAGAGCCCAGAGTGGAATCTCTGCTCCCAGCCTCTTCTTTCTGACTGCACATCACGTCCGATGCTGCTCACGTTTATGAACACTCCTCCACAGACGCCCAAGGGGACCATACTGACGTGAAAATAGTCGTTGCATCAAATTGGGGGAAATTACGCTTTTCTCCCTATTTTCTAAGCTTTCTGCAATATGGTTTTATTGTTCCAATAAAAACTTATAAAAAATATAAAAACCCATCTAAGGATGACAAGTGTTTCAATGTTTCAAATGATTTAATTCCTCACCCTTTAAATGTTCCATTTGAAATGACTAATAAGTACAGAATTAGAATACATATATACATATATGTGTATATGTATATATTAATATATATAATTAGAATGTGTGTGTGTGTGTGTGTGTACTCAGTTGCTCAGTTGTGCCCAACTCTTTGTGGCCGCATGGACTGCAGCCTGCCAGGCTCCTCTGTCCATGGAATTTCCCAGGCAAGAATATTGGAGTGGGTTGCCACTTCCTTCCCCAGGGGATCTTCCTAACCCAGGGATCAAACCCACATCCCTTGTATCTCCTGCACTGGCAGGTGGATTCTTTACCACCAGCACCACCTGTGAAGCCCCATATAATTGGAATAAATAGTACCTAAATTATACGAGCAACAGTACCCTGGATGAGCCAAAAATTAAGTGCAAATTCTGCAAGAAGTTCTGCAGTCAGGATTAAAAAACAGATTTCAGGTTTTCATGCTCAGGGAGAAGGCCAAGAATCTGCATGTCTACCCGCAGGTAATTCTGACTCAGAGCTCAGTTTGGAAAACACTGGGGCAGAAGAACAAATGAGTCTGGGGCTCAGTGCCTAATTAAGGAAAGCAACTGTAATGCAAGCATACAGAATCGGAAAATCAGTGAGACAAAGGCTAGAGACAGACAGAGCATGGGATACAGCACAGCTAGGAGGGGTTGACCTCAGGCTTCCCTGAGGCAGAAGGATCTGTAAGTCATGTGAAACATTCAGAGGACAGAGGGCAGGGGTCCAGCTAGAGCGGGAGGGACAGAGGAAGCGAGCAGTGACCCGGTCCACCTCATGGACCAGGAGAGCCACCAAGTCACCTCTGGTAACATGCCAAGATGTTACTGATCCCACCACCTGTACAGAAGGCAAGTCTCCAGGTAAGCCAAAACCCACCTCAAGAAATTCTCATTTTTCTTGGCCCCAAGTATTTGAATAAGGATCTATTCAAACTCTGCCAGAACTCATTTTTCTCCCAACAATAGGCAACAGACCTTCTTTCCAAGAATGAGAACTAGCAGAGAAATGGCTGGGCTTGTGAGAATATTCAGTAGTTCATAAGATAAAGACCATTCTGCAATATAAACAATAGAAAAAGAGTTGCAACCATTGCAGTGCTAAGACCCTGAGGTGGGAGCATACTTGGTAGATCCGAGGAACTTCAAGGAAGTCAGCATGTCTTGAACAGAGCATCCAGACAAGGGATAAGGTCAGAATGAGAAATTAGGAGGAGGGATGGGGGCAGATCCATCAGGTCATAGCAAGACTTTGGCTTTTAGGGCTGGGACAGGACAGCCACACAACAGGGCACATGACAAGAGGGTGGCTCTGACTGTGAGCCAACAGTGGGAGCAGGCGGCCCTGAGGGAACCTTCACAGGCCAGCTGAGCGGTGATGGTGATGCAAACCAGGGTGGGAACGGGGTGGGGGGGGGGGGCGGGGAGCGAGAAGTGCTTACATTCTGGGTGTGTTTTGAAGGGAGAGCCCATGACAGACACTGGTTGTGGATTTCATGTGGAGCCTGAAAGAAAGAAGGGTCTAGGACCACTGCAAAGTTTTTACCCTCAGCAACACAAACAGTGAAATTGTCAAAACAGAGCCGATGGAAGCTTCTAAGGAAGTGAGTGGTTACAGAGGACGGAGAGTCTGGTTTTGGATATACTGGGATTCAGATGCTAATCAGAGTTTCAAGAGAAGATGTCCAGCAGACAGCTGGAGATCAGGAAAGAGGGAATTTGGAACAGTGATATTCGTTGGGAAGATGTCAGGGTGTTACTGACTGAGATCACCAGAAGTGCACCAGGAGATAAGAGAAGAGGTTGTAGAACTGAGCTCTGGGCCAGTCCAGCATTTAGAGGATGCTCAGAGAAACAAAGAGTAATGGAGGCACAAGCTGGGAGGAACTGGGAGGAAACCAACAGAGAGAGGCATCCTGGAAGCCACAGGGAGGAGGCAAGGGCTTCCCTGGCAGTTCAGTGGTAAAGAATCTGCCTGCCCGTGCAAGGGACACAAGTTCAATCCCTGGTCTGGGAAGATCTCACACGCCCGGGAGCAACTAAGCCCACGTGTCACAACTATCAAGCCTGTGCTCTAGAGCCTGGAATCTGCAACTACTGAAGCCCGTGCACCCCAGAACCTGTGCTCGAACAAGAGAAGCCACCGCAACGAGAAGCCTGAACTTAACAACTACAGAGCAGCCCCCATTCACCACAACCACAGAAAGGCCTGCACAGCAATGAAGATCCAGTACAGCCAAAAATAAAGAAATAAAATTATAGTTTATAAAAGGAGGCAAAAATGGTCACTTGTGTCAAGTCATGCTCAGTCAAGTAAGATCTGATCAAAGAGCTGACCTGTGGTTTTTGCATCAGGTGGGTGATTGGCGACCATGACCCAAGCAATCACAGTGGGGTGGTAGGGATGACAGCCTGAATGGATCTGGGACAAGAAGGAATGTGAGCAGAGAATGGAGAGATAAGTAGACAACTTGTATGAGGAGTCTGTTCTAAAGGCAGGCAATGATACGGGTAGTCGCCGAAAGGAGAATGTGACTTCAAGGACAGACCTTTTTTGTGTTTCCCTTGGAGATACTGTAAATATGTATGTGTGTGTGTGCTCATGGGAATTTGTAGTAGAGAAAGACCAGATGTTCTAAGAAGAAAGGACAACTATAGGAGGATAGTTTAACCACTTTTGTGGTGGAGGAAACCAAAGTTCAGAGAGGTGAAGTGATTTTACTAAGGCCACACAGCTAGCTGGCTGCTGACCAGGATTCAGAGCTGGTCTTCCTGAATCAAGTCTGTGTCCTTATATGATTCAAATCCTCTCCCAACTCAAGTTCAAATCCACCTCTTCCTTCATGTAGCTTTCTTCAAACCTCCAAGCTAGGCGTGATCTGTGCTTGCTCCCTCTGGCCTCTCATACAGTCTAACCTTGATATTCTTATTACAGCTATTTGTTATCTGTCTCCTACCATATTGCAAGTGTCTTGAAGGCACAGGATATGCACTATAAACCTCTTTATCTTTCCCATCC
Organism: Bos indicus x Bos taurus; assembly: GCF_003369695.1. Lineage (NCBI taxonomy): Eukaryota > Metazoa > Chordata > Mammalia > Artiodactyla > Bovidae > Bos > Bos indicus x Bos taurus. The sequence goes on along the minus strand of NC_040093.1, from coordinate 32,188,869 downwards.
CCTAACTCAGTGCCGAGGGCAAGGTACAACCTTGACTGACATTTGCTCCAGGCAGGCAATGGGAGGCAGAAAGGACAGCAGATGAGGTAGGAGGGAGGGAACGCCTGTTTCAAGCAACTCCTCACAGGTCTGACACCTCATCCATTACAGCCTGTTTCTGCTGCCCCAGACTAGGGGCGGTATTTACTTTAAAGCTTCCTCGTAGGAGCTGTTGCCTCTTTACTCATGTCTCCGACTGTTTCCTGGATCTGCTCCAGACCCAACACTTCCCGTTAATAATAAGTCAGACACTCAAATGCCTTGCAAAGACCTTCCACGTGTGCACCTGTTAGGTCAAAAACCACCTGGAGAGGAATTTTACCAGCTGCTAATCACAACTGAGAGGAAGCTGCAGACAGAGCCCTGCAGTTCAGTTCACAAGCTGAACTTTCTTTGGACAGAAGGTCTCCTGTTTGGAGCCGGATCCTGTGCTGGGCTGAAGGGATAATAAGAGGGGCAAGACACTATTCCTGCCTTCACCGGGCTTGTGATCACATGGGGAGATGACTGCCAACTGCAGCACCTGCCATGTGCTCCCTGCCAGGGGACCCCTGTCCCCTGTAGGAGTAAAGATGGGGGAGGGCTTTACCCCTGTGAAGAGGGTACTCAGGGATGTCCCAGCATGAAAATAAGCCTGTTCTCCCAGCCAGATCTCCATCCCTGCAGGCTGGGCACCCACAGTCCCACCAACCATAGCTCAGTGTAGCCTTCCAGGTATAACCAAGCATAGACACAAACCACAGAGAAATCAGGTGGCTAGGACCACTGTCAGGCCCGGGACGGTTCCATGCCACAAGGACACCAACCTTACCTCTAGGGGAGAAGCAAGTGCATGCTGGAAAGGCCCTGAGACGTTACATGTTATTCAATCATAGTAGGCACAGAGAAGAGAAAGTCACTTTCTGGAGTTTCCCAGTGTTCTTGGCCGAGGAGGAAGTCTCTGGGAAGGAGCCTAGATCTTCAGGGAGATGTCACCAAGAGAAGGCAGTGAGAGGCACTGGAGGATGTCATGAAGTCCCCAGAGAAGGACAGTTATCAAACTGTGCGGTCCCTGCAAGGCGAGGGGCGGGGTTCCTCCAACTTTAAATTTTCCGCTTTATATGCAAGATGTTACAAAATTCCCTTTGAAGAAATCTTTTCATGGATTATTTAAAGTCATTTTCTTTTTTCTCACAATTTTAGGAACTAAAACATGGATAGAACAAGATATTTATTTAAGATCACACAGCAAGTTACTGATGGAAAGAACAAGGCTTCCTGATTCCCAGAAAAAAGTTTCTGGATCAGCCTGAGAGGCTGGGTAAACTCAGTGGGAACAGCCCTCAGAGGGACCCAGTCTGGTGGTCTGTGTGTCATCCTTGTACCAGTTTGAATGAAGTATGGAAATCTTACCTTCTTTTATATTCATCCACCTCCCCCCGCCCCGACTATAATTGTTCTAAATGCTACCTCTCTGTATATTTAGAACCACATTAGACAGTGTTATAATTTTTGCTTCAAGCTCATAAAACTCAACACCAAAAAAACAAAAAACAAAAACAACCCCAATCAAAAAAATGAGCAGAAGGTCTAGATTGACATTTCTACAAAGAAGACATACCAGTGACCAACAGGCACATGAAAAGATGCTCAACATCACTAATTATTAGAGAAATGCAAATCAAAACAGGTACCACCTCACACTGGTCAGAATGGCCATCATTTAAAAAAGAATATTTACAAATAGCAAATGCTGGAGAAGGTATGGAGAAAAGGGACCCCCTCCTATACTGTTGGTGGGACTATAGGCTGTTGCAGCCCCTATAAACAGTATGGAGGCTCCTCAAAAAACCTAAAATAGCATTACCATATGAACTATTAATCCCACTCCTGGGCATCCAGGCAAAACTCTAATTCCAAAAGACACATGCCCCTATGTTCATAGCAGCACAGTTCACAATAGCCAAGACATGGAAGCAAACTGTCTATCAACAGATGAATGGATAAAGAAGATGTGGTACATTTATGCAATGGAATACTACTCAGCCATATACAGAATGAAAACATGCCATCTGCAGCAACATGGATGAACCTAGAGTTATCACATTAAGTGAAGGAAGTCAAACAAACACCATATTATATCATTTATATATGCCATCTAAAATATAACACAAATGAACCTGTCTATAAAACAGAAACCTAATCAGAGACATACAGAATAGATCGGTGGTTGCCAAGAGGGAGGGGTTTGTGGGAGGGATGGAGTGGAAGGCTGAGGTTCATATATATGTATGACTAAACCACTTTGCTATAGCAGAAATTAATACAATACTGTAAATCAGCTATACGTCAATAGAAAATATTGATAGAATAAGAAAAAAGAAAAGAAATTTGCTTCAAGCTTCAAACACAATTTAGAAAACTTCAGAGAAGGAAAGTCTATTGTACTGACTTACATTTCTCCTCACTTTTTCTTCCTTCCTGGTGTTCCTGAACTCTTTCCTTTATCATTTCCTTTATGTTTATAGAACTCCCTTTATCTGTTCTTTTAGGGTAGATCTGCTAGTGACAAATTCTCTGTTTTCCCTCATGTGAAAATGCCTTGATTTCCCCCTTGATCCCTAAAGGATATCTTTGCTGGATATAAAATTGCATGTTGAGAATCCTTTTCTTTCAGATCCTGTGTTGTGCCCCTTGTTCTGCCTTCTCTGAGGTTTCTGAGAAGCCCACTGCCATTCAATTTCTGGGTTTTTCCCCTCTATAGATATACTTTCTCTCTCCCTACTTTCCAGATTTTATCTTTGTCTCTATTTTCCAGAAGTTTGAATATGATGTATTTTGGTGGACTTTTTTTGGTTTCACCCTGTTTAGGGTTCACTCAGCTTCTTGACTTTCTACATCCATGTGTTTTTATCAAATCTGGGAAGTTTTCAGCTTTTCTCTCTCTCTCTCTCTCTTTTTTTTTTTTTTTTTTTTTGAGGTTTTACACAAAGCTTTTACATCACGGTTAAAGGAGGATACGTACAGGTTGTGCTGCCTTTCCTAATTCATCTTGCCTGTAATGCTGATGTGGTAGTTAGAGCTGCTGCTATTAAATTATGCCCAATGAGGAAAGGACAAAAGAATGGCAGAAAAATCTATCCTGACATTAATGGCCTGCTGGACCAATACTAACAATTTCTTTGGACTTGTGGCAGAAGAGAACACCTCACCCCCTTTTTAAGATTTAGCTAGTTAGATTTTCTATTTTATGTAGCTTACTGGGTTATGATTTAGAGGACAAATCTGCCATTATTTCTTTGAGTTTCTGTTTTCAGGCCTCTCTCTTTCTCCTCTCCTTCCAGGACTTCAATTACACAAATATATGATCTTTCTTATAATCCCACAGGTCTCTGAGGCTCTGTTCTTTTGTTTTCAGCCTATTTTCTTTGAAAGATTTTTTGATTTGGACCATTCTTTGTTGTTGTTGTTGTTGCTGTTTGATATAGAACATTTTAAAAATTTTTATTGAATTTGTTACAATATTGCTTCTGTCTCATATTTGAGGTGGGGGGGTTTGGACCTGAGGCATGTGGACTCTTAGCTCCCTGACCAGGGATTGAACTCACACCCCTTGCATTGGAAGGAGAAGTTCTAACCACCAGACCTCCAGGGAAGTCCTCAGCCTATTTTCTGTTGTTCTTGTTGGATCTTTTCTATTTTTCTATATTCGGGTTCACTGATTCTTTTCTGTATTGCCTCCACTTTGCTATTGAGCCCAATAGCAAAGTTTTCATTTCAGTTCTTTTCCAGTGTTAAATCCCCACTTGGTTCTTCATAGTATCTTTCCTTCATTACTAAAGCTTTTTATTTCTTTGCTGAGACTTTCTACTTTTTTCATTTGTTTCAAGTGTTGTTGTAATTGTTCACTGAAGCATTGCTTTGATGGCTGCTTTTATATCTCTGTCAGAGAGTTTTAACATCTGTATCTGTGTTGATATCTATTGGTTGCCTCTTTTCACTCAGCTTGAAATTCTTCTGCTAATTGGTATGATTTTGGTTTCTACTGAGACCTGGACAATGTTGGATATTGTGTTATGATGCTCTGGAGCTTATTTTATTTGCTATTGTATATTTTTAATTTGAGGTATAGTTGATTTACAATGTTTCTTGTGTACAGCAAAGTGATTTGGTTTATACATATGTTCTTTTGCTGATTCTTTTCCATTATAGGTTATTACAAGATACTTAATATAGTTTCCTGTGCCACCCAGTAGGTCTTCATTGTTTTATCTGTTTTATGTATAATAGTATTATATCTCAAATTCTTAATTCATCTGGAGCTTATTTTAACCTTCTGTTTCAGCTAGCTTTTTCTGACACTTCTCTGGTAGAGGCAGTATCACTGATGAGCATATATTTATATATATAATGTCCTGTCATAGGTAGCAGACTGTATCATTACTGCCAGGTGGGGGTAGAAGTCCAGGCCTCCCACCTGACTTTTGGTGACAACCGACAGAGTTCCTCTCACTCCTGTTGGGTAGGAGGGAGTTCCACCCCTCAGTGTGCCTCCACTGACATCACTCAGTCTGAGAGGGGTAAGAGTGACTCATCGCTCCTACCCCTTTGACTTCTACCACAGAGCAAGTGTGATCTTGTTACAGATGGATGTCCTAACTCCCCTGGTGGCCTCCTCTGACACCACCCAGCAGGAGGAGGGGAAAGGCATTTCATTATTTCCTTTAGGGGAAGAAGTCCAGAGTCTCCACTGCAGAGGAGACAAGGTTCCTTATCACAACCAACAGGGATGAAAGTCCCCACTTAAACCCTTCTGGCATTACCAGGCAAGGGTTTCTCTTGGGAAAAATAAATGGAAGTCTATAGATACCCCACCTGGCCTTCACTTCAGCATAGATGGGGAAGGAGTCACTGTTTTTTCTGAGACATCTAACTATAAAGTTTAGTGGTTATTGTATTAAAGTTTCCAGTCTTGCTAGGCTATCTCTTTTCCTGTCCTTTGACTACAAAAAAACAGACTTTTTCTTGGGATTTTTGTTTGTCTGTACCTATCAGTGTTTGATTTACTGGATTCTTCAGCTACAAGTCTGGAACAGACGAAGCAAAAAGAAAATCCACGACTGCATCATTCCTCATGCCCGATGTTCCGAGCTTGTCTGCTTTCTTCTTTCCACCTTTCAGAATCTTCTTATATTTGTTTTGTTTATAATATCCAGATTTCCTAATGGTACTTAGCAAAAAGAACAGAACTGTATCTACTCTACCTTCCTGTGAGTTGAACATAACTAGATTGTGTTTAACAGTCAATATATACTTTTCTCTAATCTGATTTGTTGTCATTCTACTATGATGTAATTTCTATAATAGAAACATTCATTAAAATCTGAGGTATAAAGGGTTTTCCTAAATGACATATGTATGACAAACATGTAGAAACAGTGACAGGATATCTGGGGTGTTTCTCAGGTTCCAATTCAGAGACTGCAGGATATATATGAGCTGCACTAGAGGTAGCAAAGGTAGTAGAAACTTAGAAACAAGAGAGACCCTGAGCTCCTTCTGCCCATTGACTCTGATATTATCTATAATTTTGCTGAAAGACAAACCACTCCAAACCTTGAAACAATAAGCATTATTGTTCCTTAGAATTCTGTGAGTCCGCTGGGCAGGTCTCCTGGTCTGGGCCAACTCGGCTCATCTCCACGGTCAGCTGGCAGTTCGCCTGTGCTGTGTGGCCTTGCTCACACTGCTGGCGGCTGGAGTCTGGCTGGTCTAAGGGCGGGCTGAGCTAGAACTGCTCATCTTGGCTCAGGATAGGATCTCATGCTTCAGGAGGCTAACTCGGGCATCTTTCCTAGGAAGTCTCAGGCTTCCAAAGAGCAGCAAGAGTGGGTGAGCCCCAACGTACTGAAGTCTCCGTTCTTATATCACTTTCTAATGTCCCACTGACCAAATGACATCAGGATTTAAAGGAGTGGAAAAAGAGACTCTACTGCTTGATGACAGGTTACACAGAGAGTTACATTGCAAAGGTGACTGAATAAAAGGTCAGGAAGAATTTTTGTGGCCATTTTTGCAAACAATCTACCACATTGTGCTAGAGCTAAAGGCAACATCCTGAATGACCAAGGTAGAGACCTATCGTGGATACAGACAGGTTCTGGGATTCGCCCTCCACTGCCACAGACCCAAGGCCAGTGCACTTGGGGGAAAGCCCTGGGCACCCCTGTGCCTGATGAATCTCAGCCTTCCTGGCCCCAGTTCAGGCTTCGTGTTCACCTGACCAATCACCACAAACTTTTACCTGGTAACTCTGGCCCTAGTCTGTCTCCTTCTTATCATTAACCCATGCTTCACCCAGAGGAAATCTTCTAAAATACACACATTCTTCTCAGAACAAAAAGTGGTGCTCCTTACTTATTTACTAAGAGGTCATGAGGTTGAACGGTTAACACACAGGCTTTGGAATCCCTGATAGCCCAGCTGGTAAAGAATTTGCCCACAATGCAGGAGACCTGGGTTCAATCCCTGGGTCTGGAAGATCCCCTGGAGAATGTCTAGGCTACCCACTGCAGTATTCTTGTGCTTCCCTTGTGGCTCAGCTGGTAAAGAATCCACCTGCAATGCAGGAGACCTGGGTTCAATCCCTGGGTTAGGAAGATCGCTTGGAGAAGGAAAAGGCTACCCACTCCAGTATTCTGGCTGAGAGAATTCCATGGACTGTATAGCCCATGAGGTCGCAAAGAGTCAGACACAACTGAGCAACTTTCACTTTCCCTTTGGAATCTAACAAACCTGCTCTCAAATCTGGCTTCACCTATTTACTTTGTGGGTGAGTTTGAGCAAGTTGATTACCCTTGATACGCCACCTTTTCTCATGTGAAATATGTGCATGAATGGCCTTGCACAATGCTGGGCACCTAGTGCTGGGCACATGGTACCAGGCACTTCTGACAACAGTCCCATCCTCAGCTGCAGCACAAGTGGGGTTCTGACCCAGAGGCGAGGATGCCCACAGCTTCCAAGGTGTCCAAAACAGAAGGGGATTGTTTCCTTTGTTAAGTGTTAACTTGCAACAGATAGAACCCTTGCTGCAAAGTAATTTATTTGTTGCCTCTGGGCTCATGTTTGGAAGGCTCCCCGCTCTGTTGCAGGCTGATTTTCCAAACATTAACATATGTCAAGAGCACACACAAAGCCAGGGATGTAAAAATCGCTTTTCAGGAGAAAGAAGAATCAGAACAGTTCAGGCAGCCAAGGGAGAGACAGGAGGCCGACTCGAGCTAGCAGGGCAGGAGGAAGGAGCAGAGGTCAGATGACGGCAGAGCCCAGGGTGGAAGGGAAGGGATGTGACTGCCAAGGGGGAGTTTAAATTTGCCCAATGAACGTGTCAACAACTATTCTTCAAAACCTATCATCTTTATAAACACCCCACTTAGTCTTCTCAGAACCCACGTGAGGTGGGTATTACCCATTTTACAGAATATGGAACAGAAGCTCATAGATGTTGAGTAACCTGCCCAAGTTCACGTAGGTAGCAAGAGGCGGAGCTGGGATTTAAACACAGATCTGTCTGATTCCAGACTCCACATCCTTCTCTCCAAATCTCTCCTCCCTGGAAGTCTACACTGTCAGAGGAGGAAGTATCCTTACTCTTTTACGCTGCTCAACTCCCTTTTAACAGATTGAGAAACAGAGGCTCATATTCCCAGCTCAAACTACTCTAAGGAGTAGAAACATGATGAAGATCAAGGTCAGAGGGCTCCCATACACCCAGGTCTTCAAGTCTGTCCTCAGCGAAACCCCAGCTCATGGCTCCTACCTGTCTTTTAGCCCTTCTGCCCATCACACTGCCCTGTCTGACATATCTCTGTGTCACTCCATACTGCTCCCAGCATTCACATCACCTGTCTGAATCCTTGACCTCTAGGGCTCTGATAACCTGTGTCTAGCCTGTTTGTGCAGGTTCAGACCTAAGAACAGGTGACATCTTTTGTCCACCTCCTATCACCCCAGTCTGATGGGCTCCTCTTCACATTCTTGTACACTTAACTACTGCTCATTCGTGCACAGTAAAAGGTTCCGATACAACCTCTGCAGGAGACACTGGGTGGCTTGCTGGGAACATGAAGATGAAGAACATTGGATCCCTTTATCCCTGACTTCCATAAGCTTGTATTCTACAGAGGGGGAGGGAGTGGGGATGGCAAACACATGGAGAGATGATCACAGGACATTGGGTTTTGCCGGCTCCACATACTGCTTCCACAACTTCAAGGAATCCCTGCCCCTTCCTATGGAGGAGGGACATTTGTATTTCCAAAAACTATTGCCAGCTGTGCTGTGGACAATGATTAGAGGAGACACAGGAAGTGTCGGGCTGCCAGGCCAGTGAGGAGGCTGAAAGACTGTGGCAGGAGAAAGCTGATGAGGAATCCAACAAAGGGAGGCACAGCAAGGACAGAGTGGGAACAATGGAGGCAGGAGTATGAAGAAGATCGTATGAAGAGCACACAGCGCTTGGTGGCTGGCCAGCAGGGGTGAGAAGACACAGAAAGAATTGCTGCTCGTGATGGGCTCAGTGGCTGCTCAGGCTTGAGCCTGGGACCCTGGAGGTGAGCTGAATCATATGCAGAGCACAGAGCCCTCTGCAAATGCAGACATTAACCAGCTAATAGGAATCTACTGAAAAGAAAAAGAAATAATTACCACCGAGCTGCAGTTCAATTCATCCCAGGCTCATTGCTCTGACTGGCTCAACCTCTGAGATGCAAGACACTGTCATCGCCAGTGAGGAGGTGAAAGTTACCCTGGGATTAAGATTCCTACAGACTGAAAGCTTCAGACTTTTGTCAAAGCCAAAACAAAGAGGCATGCTTGTGCTTAGCTAGAATTCTATTAAACTTATTTAAACATGAAAACTATGCCTCTTAAAAACATGATGGTATCTACAGAAGGGAAACTCAGGGTGCTTCCTGGAAATGCACAGAGACCAAGAGGTTGCAAATACTGTTGCACAAACTGGGTCTGATGAGGACCCTCAAAAGCCCTTCATCGCTCGCAGGAGAGAAAGTTTGACCCCCAAATGACAGAAGGGGAAACTGAAATCCAGATGATACGAGTTGCTCAAGGTTTCACCCCTAACCACTGGAGACACACTCCCAGGTTGGGGTCTTCCTATGAAGCAAGACAGTGGAGGGGTCAAAGGCATGAGACCTCTGAGTCCAAATCCAGATGTCTTGGGCCCTGGCAACCACGTGTCAAGTCTGTTTCCTCAGCTAGAACCTCAAGTGAGGGTGCGTTCCTTCACTTCCTGTGATCCCGACCCCATGGGGTCCTCTTCACAGCCTCCCTCACTTAACAGTTCCTCATTCAATCACAGTTAAAGGTATGGATAGAACCCTGCAGCAAACACCACATGAGTGGCTGACTCAGCCCCACCTGCTTTCACATCCATTAAACAGGACTCGTGAGTACCTGCCTGTCTCCCAGTGGGACTGGGAAGGGTCAGTAGGATGAAGCATGTGCAGACCTCTCTACATCATCCCCTGTACAAAAAGGAAACCCCAGTGAACATTGCCTCTCACAGTTCCCAGCCCGCTGCGGTCTCTCTGATGGGAAGCCCAGCCTTAATGAACAATGAACAGTTTCAACAGGCTTGGCAAGGATGGGTGATGACCATGATCTGCTCCCAGGCAGCATTTGGACGGGTGGGGTTAGGAGGAGGTGACTTTGTGCACAAAGAATACAGCAGAGAGGAGAAGGTGTCAGGACTCCTCTTCCAAAGGTGACTTTCCAGTCTCTTCAGTCACTCACATTTTCAGGGATAAGGAGGCAAAGATTCCCTTCCCTTTGATACAGACACACAGACAAATTAGAAGCCAGGGCTCTTCCAACAACCTTTCTAAGCTTCATCTCAGAAGGCCAGTCAGTGTCCCTCCAAGGGTGTCTGCTTATGTGTTGCTATGTGATTAACACCCTCCCCTCCCCCCACTACACACACACACACACACACACACACACACACACATCACCGGCTCAACAGAAATGAGTTTGAGCTAATTCCAGGAGATGATGAAGGACAAGGAAGCCTGGCATGCTGCAGTCCATGGGGTCACAAAGAGTCAGATATAACTTGGTGACAGAACAACAACAACCCCTATACTACAGAGATGAGGGCCCTCCTCATTTCAGAGGAGAGAGCTGAGGAGAGGAGCTTACTGTGGAACAGCTAAGGAAACGCAAGCCAAGAGGAGGATACTAGCTTGCCCCATACATTATGACACACCTGGGTTTTCACGACAGAAAGGAGAATTGGGACACCTACAGCTCATGGATAGAGTGTAAAACCAACTTTAGCCTTTTGTTTTAACCTCTTTCACCCTCTTTCTTGCCATTAGCTGTAGGATGCAGTCAGGGGACATCAAACAGTGAAGAACCATGTGGTGAGCACGGATCAGCTCAGGACCTGGACATCGTTACTCATTGTAAATGTGACTCCAGGATCCTGACAGAAGGGACTGCTCATGAGACCAGACCCAACCTCAGGCTATTTGGAGCAAACATTCCACATGGACAGATACATTTGCATTACTTTTGGTTAAATTTCATAAAGTGAATTGAACCCTTTCAACTAATATTTATGTTTCCCCTAGAAGATTCTAGTGAACAAACACCTCCAGACTATGCTGAGGCAGGCAGACAGCTCAGACATCTGAGTTAAAATGCTGGCAGGGTTTACAAGCCAAGAAAGCTCTTCCAAAGGGGTCCTACATAAGGCCTTCCCTTGCTCAAGTGGGCTGCTCTCATTTATCAGCAAACATGGGAGGGGCCAAAAAGTCTTTATAAACAATTCAGTGTTGTACAAACACAGTTAGGCTTCATCTTCCACAAAGGTGAGGATCCTGGCTCATTCTGGAAGTTATACAAGAGGGCACTAAATGTTCTACAGTCCGGCCACATCTCCATGGCCTTCTTGATTCCTAAAAGATCCTACCTACTGCCATCCTCTGGTGTGATAGCAAGATCTTTAGGGCTGATTCCAGACCATTCATTCATTGCTGATCCCTACAGTGTTATGACAAAGGAACAGACACACAGTAGGAGCTTCAGTGAGTAAAGTGTCTTTGCGGGTAATTAAATGTGAAAAGTCCTGGCACACAGTGGGTAGTCAGTGAGTACAAGTTGAACCTGAGGATTCACTTGCTGATGGAACCCTTGCATTTTGAGTTATAAAGGGCCATTTTTACATTAAGGGTAACCTCGACCAAAAAGGGGGTGGGCCGGAAGAGAAAAGAAGAGGCCAGAATAATAAGCCCAACCTTGCAGTTCTCTACTAATAAGGCAGAGGCCCCAGGAGGCAAGCAGAACAGGAGAAAGAGCTTGCCTAGTGTATGGGAGAGAAAAGCTTCAGTGCCAATAATTATCCTCTAGAGGCTGAATGTCCCCGTCTAACTGAGGGCACTAGGAAAGCATCTCCCAGACTTTTCCCAAGTACAGAGGGGACACTTCGGTTTAAAGTTACAGACTTTAAGGCTTTTAGTCATCAGGATTCTAACTCTTTTTATGGCTTCAGAAAATACTGCCTTCCAATTTAGTTTTCCCAAGGACAGAGCAATGCTCTTACTACCTCTTCCTATCAGTGGTAAGATAGAATTATCTACAAGGGAAATGTAGAGAATTTAGAAACATGGAATGCCTCTGTGTACATATGTGTGTACATGTACACACACATACATATAAACATGCAGGATGCTACCTTCTGGCAATGGTTGTATTCATAATCTTCCTTTGGGTAGAGATGGGGACTTGCACATTCCCTGTATTCCTTCAGTAGATTTTGTTAAGTGAAAGTCACTCAGTCGTGCCCGACTCTTTGTGACCCCAAGGAATTCTCCAGGCCAGACTACTGGAGTGGGTAGCCTTTCCCTTCTCCAGGGGATCTTCCCAACCCAGGGATCGAACCCAGGTTTCCTGCATTGCAGGCAGATTCTTTACCAGCTGAGCCATAAGGGAAGACCAAGATTTTGTTAAGTGTGTACTCTATGCCTATTGTTATGCCATCTGCTAGGCCTTCAGAGATGAACATGACCTACAGGGAGTTTCAGATTAAAGTGAAAATAAAAAAGAGGACTGAAAAAAATGGAAATGTGGGGAAGATAATATTGGGAAGAAAATCCTTGAAGATCTCCTGAGGTCATAAAGTTCACACAACCCTTTCCTATTTCCCAAGAACTGAGGAAAGTGTTGTTGAAGGTAAGGTTTTATTATTTTTGGTAATTTTGTTGTCATCGAGGGCACTGTGTAAGCTGACAGTGTGACCTCTACAGGAAATAGAAAAATAACTATGGGACTTCCCTGGTGGTCTAGTGGTTACGAATCTGTCTTGCAATGCAGGGGACACTGGTTCAATCCCTGGTTGGGGAACTAAGATCCCCAACCAAGCCCACACACCGCAACTACTGAGCCCATGCACCACAAGTACAGAGTCTGTGCACCACAACAGAAGATCCCAAGGACACAAGGAAGACCTCACCTGATGCGACTAAGACCTGATGCAGCCAAACAAATATTTTTTAAAAAAAAGAAGAAGAAATAACAACTATTTCTTTCACCTTCTTGGTGCAAAGCCTAAATGCGTTAGAATTTGTTTTGTAGCCACAAAGACCTTATTTCACACTATTCTAGCCATGGGATCTGGACTAACTCGAGCTTCGGATCTGAGTTTCGACAACTCAAAAGTAACAATGCCACCTGCCCCGTGTGGGTGCTGCATTTGATGGTACACATACAGGTGTCTGAGGTCTAATGGGTGTTTAGTCATCTTAAGCAATTCTTTTCCACTTATAAATGTTTCTTTAATGCTACAACTGAAATTCTCTTAAGCAATTAGTATATGATGCCAAAAATGTAAATGAGTTGGAAATAGAGGTATCAGTCTGAACAGACAGCAAAAAAAATACAGTAAAATAAAGTTCAGCCTGAAATCCCAAAGGCATCTTGAACTTTCCTTCCTGGGTAAAGACATCAGCTATCAATAGTCATTAGTGATTTAAAATGGAATCACTTGCAAAACAATCGGTAAAAGGGTGATAATTTTCATGCTCAGGAAAGATGACCCATTTGGGGCTTCAAAATTAACAGCGAGAAATAGTGTTGTCAATATGACACCAACACAGCCCGTAATGAATCAGATCTCAGCCCCTTTGTCTGCTGGGAAATTTCTGGTGTCTGTTCCCGGTACCTTAAAAGATAAAGGTTGACCTTGCCCCTCATGCCTAAATAATAATTTATAGATGTGTAAACATTTACCACAACAATTACAGGTTGGCCTAATGAAATTCCAGGAGCACAAGTCACAGAAGATCTGAGTGTGCATCATAAATTCAGAATCAATTCTGCAGACTGGGATCTACAAATAAATTACAAGTCAAGGCAAGAGCAGACCTGTTCTGGAGGACAGAGCCCTGGCAGTTTTATGGTCTGATTCTCGTAAAGGATTTGGGCATGCATGTGCCAGGTTCTGAACCCTAATTCTGTGATATCCTTCACTCAGAAATCACTTACTCTTTAGAAGCCTCTGTTTTCTCATCTTTAAAATGGGTGGGAGGGGCTGGGGCTTCCTTGCATGGTAGTTGTGAATACGAACAATCACAGCATTCATTCATTTCATAAGTACTTATTAACGACGACATATGTGATTGATCATTAAACTACAACTAGCATTATCATTATTACTGGAAATTTATTCCTCAAGGACTTTATTGTGACTGTAGCAAGTTTACTCCTTAGGAGGTTAGAGAACTAGAATTTTGATGCTGAGAAGAGGAAGGAAGCTACTAGAATCTCTCCCAAGCCCCCCAGAGACTGCTATTGGGGTTTAAGCAAGAAACAAAAGGAAGAGGACTTCTCTCTTGCATCACACAAACAGAACCGTTAGGGGGAAGAGACATGAGCTGAGGTGTCTCCTTTGCTAGAGATGCCTTTGAGTCCATCAGTTATTCCTCACAGTGATGGCCTTGAGTTCACTGTCATCAACCTCACTGAACAATGCTATCACTAGGATTCCAAAAGGTTAAACCTGAAGAAATAGGTATAAGTGAATAAGACCATTTATTATAGACTAACAAAACTGTAAGGGCAAATGTCTCCCAAAGTCAAGAGGCAAGTCCCAAGGGGGTGTGTGACCAGAGAATAAAGGTTCTCCAGGGTTCAGAAAGAGCCAGACCCCAGATCTCAGGAGGAAACACTCACCCAGCCCAGGTAAGAGCTTCCAGTTCAGACAGCATGAACAGCCGGCACCTGCCAGCCTCCTCCGGAAGGTTCCTGACATGGACAGAGACAGAGACCCGCCAGCAGGGTATCCAGTTGGTGCTCTGAATGGGAATATTCAGGGAAACGATTGCCTCTCTAACACTTCATGGGCTGCCATTGTTGTCTGCTTTTAGCAAAACCTGATCCTTTTTTTTTTTTTTTTGTAACACAAATGAAAGACAAGTACCCAGAATGCCACACTCAGGGAACACTGTGTCCTGATTAATCCTAAATGTGACTACTCAGTGGGTATACTTTTCTTTTCCTCAAGTATAAACCCCACTTGTGAAGAAGGATTTGTTCCAGCGGACTGCTTGGCTACAAATCTCATCCCTGATACACACACACACACACACACACACACACACACACACACATATATCTAAGGACCAAGTTCAGATCCTAGATTTTTCAGAGTATTTATGGGTAGAGATTCGATCAGTTGATCCAATTCAACTGACCCAGTAGGGTCAGCCCTACTCTCTTTCAAGCTACCCAGATGTGGGAGTACTTTAAAGGAACCATCCCCTGTTAAAGACCAGTGGTAAAAAGTCAGGTGCATGGTGGCAGATCTCCTGGGATAGCAGCCCAGTCAGTCCCCCGGTTACTTGTACCATCACTGACAAGCTGCCAAACTGTCCCTCCAGTCTCTCTTATATTGTCAGAATTGTGAGGATTTAAAGTATTTATACAAAGCACTTAAAACAGCTCCTGACACACATTAAGTCCCCAGAATGATCATTGTCCTTGCATAATGGGAGGAGGCAGCTCCCATGTTTTCCTCTGCAGGTAATGAGTCTTTCTTAAGCAGCAACCACTCAGCTCTGCATTCTCTGAACCTGTTATACTAAAAGGAAGACTGAGTACT
Source organism: Bos indicus x Bos taurus (assembly GCF_003369695.1). NCBI lineage: Eukaryota > Metazoa > Chordata > Mammalia > Artiodactyla > Bovidae > Bos > Bos indicus x Bos taurus. The sequence continues at coordinate 32,173,670 of NC_040093.1, read as the reverse complement.
TCCTAAGTGGCAGGTACCCCGCTACGAATTTTACAAGCATCATCTTACTACAGCTCCTGGAAGGAGGCACAGCCACCTCGTTCCCATCACACGGGCGAGGCACACAGAGGGGAGGAGGTAAAAGGAACTTCTGAGGCATTCAGCTCTGAAGCCGATCTGAGCAGTGGCTTCTGGTGGACCCCTGACCCAGGTCAGGCATGATGCTGATGTAAGAGGGAACCCTAGAGAAATGACATGACTCCCACTTGGACAAAATGAATCCCAAAGAAACTTCTGGGAACAGGACGAGAGAGTCCTGGGAGGTGCTCCTGGTTCCTCCAAACGGGGAACAGAGGACAGGAGACAGCAGCAAGACTAAAGCAACAGACCCCAAAGAGAAGATACTGTGTGATTCTATTTGCAAGAGGTTTACAGGGTAACCATCAGGACAGTGGCGGCCTGCAGGGAGTAGGGCTTGACTGGAAAGGGGCTGGAGGGGACTTTCACTTTCTAGGGGCATGGACATGTTCTGGACTTTATCGGGGTTTTGGTTATGTGTGATACATCTGTCCAAATTCACTGAATTGCATTTCATTGTGTATGACTTTTGACCTTAATTAATAGTAATTTTTTAGAAGATGCCAAACAGAAAAAGGCAGAATGGAACAAGAGATGTCGCAGATCACCAGAGCAATGGGGCCGGGGTGGGCGTGGAGAGGTGCGGGGTGCATGTATGCTTGTGGTATCTGAGCAACTGCCTGTTCTGAGGAACACGAGTCAGAGTGTTCTCAGTGCAGACATATGTCCCTCACAACCACATGGTCTGAGCTTTGGGGGCCTCTAGGGGTCCATGCTGGGCTTCCCTGGTGGTTCAGACAGTAAAGAATCCGCCTACAATGCGGGAGACCTGGGCTCGATTCCTGGGCTGGGAAGATACCTGGAGGAGGGCATGGCAACCCACTCCAGTATTCTTGCCAGGAGAATTCCCATGGACAAAGGAGCCTGGCAGGCTACAGTCCACGGGGTCGCAAAGAGTCGGACACAACTGAGCAACTAAGCACAAGGGTCCACGCTACATGGTCAACACCCCCATCCTAACGGATAAGAACCTGCCGTAGAGCACAGGGAACTCCACTCAATACTCTGTAATGGACTATGTGGGAAAAGAATTAAAAAAAAAGTATATGTATACATATACATAATGTATATGTAACTGATTCACTGTGCTGCACACCTGAAAGTAACACAATATTGTAAATCAACTGTAAAGAAAAACTCTAATAAAAATTTTCTAAAAACAACAACAAAAAATACCCTGGCCTTTTGTCCTGTGGTCCAGCCTCCATTCACATCATCTTGGTAGAAGTTGAAGGACAATGCCCAAAACAAATGAAAATCCTTTCTTGGTCCCAGTCCATGATTCCTACAAATCCACCATGTCTCTCTCTGTCAGCTGATGCCTCACCTCCATGGGAGAAGCCCCCCTGAAACACACACTGGAGATGAGACAAGGTGCCACCAAACTTCCCTGCAAACCGGGAACCAGGAAGCCCTTGGTCTTGACCCCACTCTTGTGGATGGGTTTTCTGGTCCTGTTGGGATAAGGTGATGTTGGGCCCTTGCCCGTCATCAGTATTTGAATGATCTAAAGCTCTTATAGAGGACTGGCCCCTATTTGGTGCCACATCCAGATCTAGAGTGCTCTTGTTGTCACTGTAATGTTACTGGACGTGGATTGTTCTCTATCCCCAGACTCCCGCCCCTAGTCTCTTATATCCTACATCCTATCCACACTTGCCACTGAGAGAAACCAGAATACATGAACCTCCGTCTCATATCCATGCTTCTGTATTTGTTATTCCCTCTGCCTAGGGTATGTTTCTTCCTACTTTTATCTTTCCAGCAAGTCACTAATTTCTCTCTAGACTAAGCTCCTGTCCCAGTGTCTGCAAACGTTCTGCAAACACACCCTATTCCTGTCATCACATCACTCACAGCGTCTCACTGGCCATTTCTCTCCCTCACTGCTGCTGCTGCTGCTAAGTCGCTTCAGTCGTGTCCGACTCTGTGCGATCCCATAGACAGCAGCCCAACAGGCTCCCCGGTCCCTGGGATTCTCCAGGCAAGAACACTGGAGTGGGTTGCCATTTCCTTCTCCAATGCATGAAACTGAAAAGTGAAAGTGAAGTTGCTCAGCCGTGTCCGACTCTTCACGACCCCATGGACTGCAGCCTACCAGGCTCCTCCGTCCATGGGATTTTCCAATCAAGAGTACTAGAGTGGGTTGCCATTGCCTTCTCCGTCTCTCCCTCACTAGAGAACAGCTATTTAACAGTAGGGTATAGGAATCCACCCATTACTGTTTCATACTGAGAGCTAGGCACAGAGAAGGTCATCAGCAACTGTTTGTTATGGATTGAAAATGTGCACACATGCTCACATAAAAAGTGCTCTGCAAAGATCTCCCTCCTTCCGGGTTCAAGAGTTCCCCTCCTAAGGATCCCATTCTGGGCTGGAGTTAGAGCAAGTGGAAGTTCTCTAAACACACCTCTTCCATCCACCAGGCTTCTGAATCTACTGAAGGCGGGACCTTCTGCATCCACAGGACCCTGAGGCTGGGAAGCCTGTTCCATCGCCAATATAGCAGTTGAATTAAAGAGAATAATTGTTTCCCTATGTTTCTTTTTGTGGGGAAGGCAGTTCTTCTTCAGCCTGCAGTGTACACAGCTAAGTTTCTTTGTCAGGACTTTTTTCTTCTTCCTTCTTTATTATTATTATTAATTCTACACTCCTAAAAATAGAGAGGATCAAAGTGAGCAGTGGGAAGAGTCGAGCCTTGTTAACACTGAAATTCTGGGCCTGTGCCGGGGACACTTGAGCAAAGCAATAGGCTAACCCAGAGGGTAAGTGGCCCCACCTCTAGAGTCTAGGGCAGCACCGCCAAGGATCCAGGGAAGGCCTTGATGCAGGGTTGCCTTGGCAACGGAGCTGTCACAGGCCCAGGGCCTTGCTGGGTAAGCACAAATGGATGGCATGCAGGCTCCCTCTTTTCATTTGAAAATTACCACTAATTTGCAATTAGTTGGAGGAAAATTAGAGATGGAGGAAAGGGAATTGCTCTTTTTAGCAAACAACCACGACCACTGAAAATTGACTTTTCTCCTGAGTCACAGTGGAGAGGAAAGAAAGCACGTCTCTATGAAGAACAAGGGCTTTGCAGCTACATCGAAGGACAAAAGCCTGGTCCTCTCATAGCCTGACTGGGTGACTTTGGGAGAGTCTCTCAACCTCTCTCTGGCTTTACTTTCTTCAGTTTTGAAACCTGTACAAACACATCTGCCTGCATGGTTGATGAGCCAGTTAAATGAAATACTAGAAGTCAAGGCACAGGTACAGATTAAGAGCCCAGCCAATGGTGAGTTACATCTCTACTGGATGTCTTCATCCGTTCACAGTGTCCTCTCTCATTCCCTTGCCATTCCCTTTATTTATCCAATTCATTCATTCCTCCAGTATCTATTAAGCACTTCTCTGTGCAGGAATACTCTAGAAACTGTAGCTCCTCACATCAGAGGCCCATAAGCACTCATGGGTCAGACTCACGTCCTCCCCGCAGCCTTCTAGGGCTGCCCTCACTCACCACCTTCTCCAAGATGCTGTTCAGGTCTCAGACAGCATCTCCTCTGCATCTCTGCCCACTGGTGTCAAGGCTCTTACGGTCCTACATGCAAAGTCTTCCTCGGTCCTTTTAGGAGAAGGAACCCCCCCACCCAACCCCGCCCGCCAACAAGGAGCTGAGGTTCACAGGGCCAACAGCCCAGAGTGACACCAAAGGTAGGCACGGCAGAGGGAGGAGAGTCAAGCCTTGCTAAGTCCTACTGTCCCTGGGCTCTGAGATACTCCTGAGCAAGGACTAAGCTCTCTATCGCCGAGGTCCCACCCTCAGGACACCATACAACAGACCATCAACTGTCTGAGGGAAGCAAGGAAGGACCGCTTCCAGTGGGCTGTCCCCTCTGCCAGGAGGGCTTGTCTCCCCCTGACCCTGGAAAATACCCACACTTCAGCCTTTAAGTTTGAGCCCTCAGAGTACACAGGGGCCTTTCTTTCTGTGCACACAACCCCACTCCAAACCAAGAGAAGTGGAGAGCTGGTCCAGAAGAAAGAGGTGCTGGAGGTTTATCCACCAAGCCCCCGTTACCCCTCACCCCCGAAGTCGGGCAGCGTTGCAGCTCAGAGCACGGGCTGCACCCATGTACTGCCTCGTACCCATGGGCGTGACCTCGCACAAGTTCCTTCCTGAAGCCGCAGTTCAACCATATTTGCAAAAATGAGTAATGATGACATGTCCAGGGGACATCCCTGCTGTCTAAGCTTGAGCTGAAGGACCAGGGATAAAAATGTTTCCTTTCAAAAATCGTGACTCAAACAGTGAGTGCAGCAGAAGCTTCACAATCATGAGAGCAGAGAACCTGAGCCCTCGGCCTGCATGAGCAGGAAACCCAAGGGAAACCAAGACTGCCAGGCCGCACATGGAGAGTCTGGCATCCAGAGCAGTGCTGGCCAGCAGCATTTCTAGCTCACCTTCTTCCCATTGGAATGGATGACACAGACTAATGAAGACGTATCCGTGATATAAGTCACAAGCCATTATGAATCCCACTACCCAGCCACTTGGCCAAGATGCCTTCTGGCTCAACCTCAGGCATGAGAAGTCCCACCCAGCAAGTAGAGGTGCCTGGGAATGAAACAGGCTCACGGGAATGGACAGCTGGCTGACCAAGTCCTTCAGCAGCAGCAGGCTGTGATCTTACCATGATGCCTCCCGCTGTCTTTTAAATGAATGTGGCAGTGCAGGAAAGGGCAGAAAGGGTCAGAATAACCCCTTAATAGTAATAGTCAATTTATTATTATTTTATAGTCTTATTGTTATTAATAATAGTCTTATTATTTTATTAGTCTTATTATTAATAACCCTCTAATAATAATAGTCCCTGAAGGACTATCCCACTGTGGGAGCCCCCATAGGTGATCTAACCTCTGTGGGCTCCATTCGCCTCCTTTATCCAATGAGGATATACTCCTGGAAGGGAATAAAAGCGTGTGAAACAACCAGAGCAGCCCTCTGCATCCGTGATCATGGACGCTGGCCAGCATCAGGGACCGTGACCTGAACAAGGCTGTACCATCATGCTCATGGCAACAGCAGACATTTTTCAAACACTGGATCTACCAAGCTTGGGGACTCACCGTGCGTGATCTCATTTAATCCTCAAAATAACTGACAAAGATATTCTCATTTCGTCTCACCTGCCAGGGTGACTAAAGCTCAGAATCAACAACTTGCCTGCAGTAACGCATCTTGTCAAATGCTCAAAACAAAATTGGGATCTGGTCTTTTCTGACTCCACAGCCTGTGTTCCTAACCCCATCCCATTCCCTTCTATTAATCTGGATCACTTGCTGGATTGAGGTACCTTGAAGGGCTTTGGATCTGCATTTCACAGTAGTAGCTTCAGAGCATCACAGACGGTAGATACTACAAGAGCTACTTCAGATTGTGTTTTCTCTTAATAGGGAACCCAGGGTATACGGGGCAAGGGAAAGGATTATTTTGTGCGTGTCACATCAAGGTGTGACCAGTCTCCAATTCATGCTGGGTGTTTGGCTAAGGAAGATTCCATAATAATTAAGCTGCCACGAGAACACATACATCAATACCTCTCACTACTGAACAATACAGCTATTCATAGAATTTCCTTATACTTTATTTTTCTATTTCTATAAGGTCCTTTCATTTGTCTTTTATTCTTGTATTTTGAATCTTCCCTATTTTTTTCTTAGTTAGCCTAAATAAAGGTTTGTCAATTTTGTTGGTCTTTTTGAAAAAACAACATTTGGTTTCATTGATTTCTCTCTGCTGCTTTTCTATTCTCTATCGAATTAATTTACACTCTGATCTTTATAATTTTCTCCCTTCTGCTTGTTTGGGTTTGTTCTTCTATTTTAATGTCTTGAGGAAGAAGGTTAGGTTGTTGAGATCTTTATTTTAAAAATATAGTCACTTACATTATAAATTTCCCTCTAAGCACTGATTTACCAGCATCACATAAGTCTTGGTATGTTTCATAATCATTTTCATTCATTTCAAAGTACTTTCCAATTTTTCTTGTAATTTCTTCTGTGACCTACTGGTTATTTAGCAGCATGTTGTTTAATTTCTACATATTTGTGTATTTCCCAAATTGCTTTGGATTATTAACTTCTAATTTCATTACATTGTAACTGAAGACCATATTTGATACAATTTCAATCTTTTTTACATTTATTAAGGCTTTTTATGGCTTAGAATATGGTATAAAAATATATTCTGTTGGTTGGGTAGAATGTTCTATAAATAGATTTAATTTGCATATAGTGTTGTTCAAATATTCTATTTTCTGGTTTGTTGATATATAGGTTTTCATAGTATTCCCTTAAACTTGATTTTAAAAAATCTTTCTGTAAAGTCAATAGTAATATCCCCTCTTTCATTTCTGATCTTAGTCATTTAAGTCTTCCCTATTTTTCTCTTAGTGGGGTAGTAACATCTCTAACTGTGATCTTAGACTTTTCTATTTCTCCCCTCAGTTCCATCAGCCTCTGCTTCATGCATCTGGGAGCACTGCTGTGAGGTGCATACATATTTATACTTGTCGTGACTTTCTGATGGACTGATCTTTTCACATCACTATAAAATGACACGCTAACTCCAGTAACATGCTTTGTGTTAAAGCCGACTTTGTCTGATATTAGTATAGCCATTCCAGTCACAGCATTTTTATAAGGGGTTAACTGAGTTAATCCATACCATCATACAGAAAAATGTGTCTCGGGGCAAGTGTCTGTAAGTATTGACTAATAGTGTTATCTATGGGACACTGTCAGAGTGACGACCTTACAAGCCTGATCTCAGTTAAGCTCCATCACATCCAAACCTGTGGTACATAAAATGTTCAATATTTTATAGAAGAAAAAAGGAAAAACAAAGAGTTCAAGTAGACTGTCCAAGATCCTCAAGCCAAAAGGGTGATCCAACTGGATCTTTCTTACTTCAAATCCCATCCTCTCTCCTGTATTCTCTGCCTACGATGTTGTGGCCAAGTCAGTTACGTATAAGATCTCAACTTTATAGTCAACCTGAAGACAAATTACCGTGGTCAAGAACATGGACTTGGAGGTCATAAGAGTCTGCAGTAAATCTTGGAACCATTATTTACTGACTGGAAGACCTTCAGTAAGTTTTTTAACCTTTGTTTTTTCATCAATAACTTGGTGATTCTGAAGGAACCTCCTCCAAAGGGTCATTGTGAGCATTAACTGTGATATTGTCAGAAATTTCCTGGTATGTAGAGATCAGTAAAAAAAAAAAGTTGGCTGTTATTAATATTTATTATGATTATGATTATCAGTTACTATGGTTAGCCAAAGGGAGAAGAGGCACCCTAACATACCCTACCAGAAGATGCAGATGTGTGTTTGGAAAACAAAGCATCAGAAGAGTCCTGGAAATGCTGTATTTCTGGGAGATCTTAAAAGGGCACAATGAAGACAGACAAGCAGGGCATGACTGGCTTGCTTAACAGCAGAGCCAAGGCACAGAGGCAGACAAGTACTTAAATGGCAGGGAATGGGAAACATGCTGGAGTTCCCTGTCAGCCCAGCTCAGGCCTCCTTTGAGAGCGCCATCCTAAACTCAAGGTGCCATAAAAGTCTGTGTTTCTCAGTAAAGGAAGAACAGATGGCCCAAGGTACAACCGGAAGGAGCTCTTTCACAAAGCAAGAATCTATAACCGCCCCCCCCAATTCCACCCCACCACTGTTCTCACCTGTTCCGTTTGCCTTCATCTCTGATGAGTTTACTCAGAGCCCATCTGCCTGGTGCTAAAAGCTCAGCAGGGTGCAGAGGGAAGGTTTGGGAAAGTAAAATGTTGCAGAACTGAAAGCTCTCCTCGGTTCTCTGCTCAGGCCACGAACACAGACTTCCTCAGTGCAGGGTAGCTATGGCATCCCTGAATCTGGACTGGTGACAAATGACTGAGTGATCTAGCTGAGCTCCAGTAGAAGGGGCACCAGAAGGTGCCAGGCCTTCAGCATCACCCTGGAGAGTGGTTGACTATGAGTATTGGTCCTCCAACCCCACCTTATCAGGTCTGCCACGATGATCACTCTCACAGAGGACCCTGACCTCCTAGTTGGAGAAAGTAAGGGATGTCAGTGCGGGGGAGCATCATCAGGAAGGGGGCATCAGCACGCAATGCCACTTTTGAGACACAGTCACCGCCCCCCCATCCACGCTGTTCTGTGGGGCTTTGTGCTCAGCAGTTTCACAGCCAGGGTTCTATTTCCTCCTCCTGGGAGTTCACCTGTTGTTATTTTTAAAGGGGTTCTTAAAAGCCCTTCTGCCTCGGGCTTCCCTGGTGGCTCAGAGGTTAAAGCGTCTGCCTGGAATGCGGGAGACCTGGGTTCAGTCCCTGGGTTGGGAAGATCCCCTGGAGAAGGAAATGGCAACCCACTCCAGTACTCTTGCCTGGAGAATCCCATGGAGGGAAGAGCCTGGTAGGCTACAGTCCACAGGGTCGCAAAGAGTCGGACACGACTGAGCAGCTTCACATCACTTTAAAAGCCCTTGGACAGCAAAGAGATCACACCAGTCAGTCCTAAAGGAAATCAACCCTGAATATTCATTGGAAGGACTGATGCTGAAGCTGAAGCTCCAATACTTTGGCCAACTGATGCCAAGAGTCAACTCACTGGAAAAGACTATGATGCTGGGAAAGATTAAAGGCAGGAGCATAAGGAGGTGACAGAGGATGAGATCGTTGGCATCATAGACTCAATGGACATGAGTCTGAGCAAGCTCTGGGAGATGGTGAAGGACAGGGAAGCCTGGTGTGCAGTAGTCCATGGGGTCACAAAGAGCTGGACATGACTGAGCGAGTGAAGAACAATAGGATTTTTATAATCCAAATGAGCTTCAAAGAAGCAAAGCCACTTGCCTAAGGTCACAAGGTCATAAGGGAAAGGTAACCCCACTACTGTGGGATACCAGGCAGCTCAGGGTGACTCCTGGAACACACCAGGTATGGCAAAGCTGAATCTCAGGAGCCAGGTGTTGTATGCTGGGGTCAGAGCACAGACCATCTCAGGGCAATAACGGAAGTAAACGGAAGGGGCAGGGACATAAGGGGAGAGCAGGGAGCAGGTAGGGAGTCTCCCCAATAGCCTCCAGTGAGCTGGGCTAGAAGGCAAAGCCATCTTCAATGCCAGGTCAGAATGTGGAAGGGACCTTGTCTCTAATCACACCAAAGAGCAGAGCCCAGCCACCAGGAATCTAGCCCCACAGAGTCAGAGGGGAAACTTGAAAGTGGGCTCCAGTCTCTAGTCCATGACAAGAGGGACTGGCAAAACCAAGCGGGTAAGATTAACACCAATGTAGCACCTACTATTTATCAGAACTCTCATACCTTTCATTTCCTTATAGTCCCTCCTGTGGCCCAATAAGGGGTCATCTGTCCCCTAGTTTTGTAGATGAGGATGCTGGAGTCATGAAAAGCTAGTTGCTCACAGTCCTACGCCCCCTTCTTCTGTGGCACACACTGCTGGATAACAGTTCCCAGAACCTGACATTCAGGCAGGGCGATGAAACTGGACAAAAAGTATATGGGTCTCAGGGACTCCCCTGGTGGTCCAGTGGCTAAGACTCTGTGCTCCCAGTGCAGGGGGCCTCGCTTCAATCCACGGTCAGGGAACTAGATCCCACATGCTACAACTAAAGATCCCACATGCTACAATGAAGATCAAAGATCCTGCGTGCTGCAAAGACCCCACATGGCCAGATAAAGAAATTACGTGTGTGTGTGTGTGTGTGTGTGTGTGTGTGCAGGCGCATGCATGCTGTGCTTAGTTGCTCAGTGGTGTCCAACTCTTGGCGACCCCATGGACTGTAGCCTGCCAGGTTCCTCTGTCCATAGGGATTCTCCAGACAAGAATACTAGAGTGGGTTGCCATGCCCTCCTCCAGGGGATCTTCCCAACCCAGGGATCAAACCCAGGTCTCCCGCATTGCAGGCGTATTCTTTATCATCTGAGCCACCAGGGAAGTGTGTATGTATGTGTGTGTGTGTGTGTGTATGTGTGTGTGTATATATATATATACACACACACACTATATATATAAATAAAGGTATATCGGTCTCAAACAGAGTCCATGATCCTCATATTTGCCCATGAGATCCTCCATTCCCGTCTCCCTCTTCACTGGTCTGCTGGCTGGACACAGATGATAAAATGCAGCATTCAGAAGCCCCTGTGAATGGCAGACCCTGCACACAGAAGGAGCCTGGGTCCCTGAATGACAGCATGGAGCAAGAAGAGACAGACAGAACCCGAGGCAGAAGCCCAGATAACCTGTTGTGAGCCCTATACCTCCATCATTCTCCACTGTAGCCTTGGTTTCCCCTTCAACATAAGATAAGAGTGGGATCAGAGGAAAGCCAGTGCTCCTCTAAACAAGGCTGCCTTTCAGGGATGTGTGCTCTCCTTTAAGCAGAGAAGTTAAAGAAAGACCCTGAAGGACTCCTCCTCCTTCCCATGGGCTCCATCCACCACCTTGCCCTGGGGCTGTCAGCTGGGCCTGACACCTCTGGGCCTGGTGCCGCACCTCCATCAGGATCTTCAGGCCATATGCAGGCGCAATGTTGGTACCCTTTACAGACCTCCCAGCATCATCCCTGACAAACTGGTTCATGTCATGTCCAATAGGTGTGGCCCACGTACCTCCACTTGCCAGGGAGGTGTCCCCACAATGATGCCAAGTCCCTCTACAGCTTCTCCTGCCTCCTGTGGGCCTAAAGGTCCAGCACCCCTGACACCAGGCTCAGGAATCCTCGTCTTCCTTCCTTTTTTCCTGGACACTCACGACAGGACAGTACCGTTTCATTTTCCAGGGCTCCCAGCCAGTTCCACTAAACTCTGGTCCCTGGAGACCCACAGACATGGTAGGAAAACACCAACTGCCTGCTGGGGGCCACGGAGGCCACCTCTGTCGCCCGGAGTCCTACAGGGGACATGCCTGGCCTCAACCTTCCCTCCGCTATTTGTTGGTGGTGTTATTTCTCTTCCCCTCCCGCGTCTCCGTCTCCCTCCTGTGAATATCTGTCTTTAACACTCACTCCCCAGAGGCATTTGTCTACTGGGAAAATAGCAGCTGACAGCAAAGGTCACCGTGACCAGTTCTGACTTGCCGCATACAAATGTGCCTTTTAGCCGTGGGCCCTGCAAAGAAGGACCAGGTCCTATTATTGATAAATCCTTGAAAAGACTCTAATGTATCTTCATTTCGGGGAAAACAACTGCCTTCAAGGTTGCACCAAGAAAATAAAGCAGGCGGCCTGGTGACGGATTCGAGAAGTTGGCATTTTCCCGAAGATTAAAAGATAATAACACTTCTATTAGGATCACTCCACCACGCTGTATTGATCTCATCAGGGGAGCCACTGCAGGTCTAATATGAACAGAGCGCGTTCTGGAATTAATCACGGGGGGTTTTATTATGGTTCATAGGGCGTTTCGTTCAAGCCGCATCGTTTGCAATATTTATGGCCCCACTCCCTGGCCGTTATTAAGTGCAAGTGGGCCGCGTGGAGCTGGGCCTGCTGGGTTAGAACATGGAGTCATTCTTCAAAAGTAAATCTTATCTAAACTGTGCACACAAAGCCAATTACATTTTGATTTACATGTTAATTCTGCTGCTGCGGAGGCCCCATGCTGGAGCAGGCGGGGCCAGAGGGATCATGCCCCACAGGAGATGCCACCTTGGACATGCTCCTTGCGTTGGCACTGCCTCAGCTTCCAGATCTGTAGAATGGGGCCGAGAGAACCCACCTCCTAGCATGGGAATTAAGAGAGACAGCATGCAGAGCATCCGACACAACCCCTGACGAGGGAGGAGTAGGCGGAAATCAGCATGGCTCTTCTTTCTGACAGAAAACATTATTCATTCTTTCTGGAGACCTTACCTGACTTGAATTCTAGAGAGAGACCAACCTGAGCAAAAATTCCAGTGAAAAGAGGCTGACCTTTTTTTTAATCTCACACTTAATAAAAACATATGAATATGTGTTAGGACCCATGAAAACTAGCTCCTGGTTCACCAAATTCCACCTCCTGTTCTCTTCCTGTGGATCAAGGATCCCTATGTTGACACCCACAACGTGGGCAAATCATCAGCTTTAGGATAAAGACTGTATATCTGAAATCTCACTGAGTTGTTTTAAAAATTGAATAAAGTAGATCTGAAAGAGCTTAGTCTAGGATCTTACAGAGTCGTACGCAACTCAAGACTCTGCCATGAGTGGGAGGAGAAAACAGTAGTCATTAATCAGTAATCATGGTGAGCTGTGTGTGTTCTCAGGCATTTCCTTTGTGACCCCATGGACTGTAGCCCACCAGGCTCCTCTGACCATGGGATTCTCCAGGCAACAATATTAGACCAGGTTGGCATTTCCTTCTTGAGGGGAACTTCTTGATCCAGGGATGCAGCCCACATTTCCTGCAGTCAGGCAGATTCCTTAGCACTGCACCACCTGGGGTAGTGAGAAGTAATCATGGTAGTAGCAATAGAAGCCAGTAGTTCTACTCGTTGTAATGGTAGTACTAGGAGTACCAGTACTGGTGGTAACAATAAGGCTAAGAATGGTGATAGTAATGGTGGTAAATAAGTACCCAAGCCTTGGTTCTAATTACCTTTGGGATGTAAACCACTTACCTTAACTTCTCTGAGCCACACAGCTCATCATTTGCAAAATGGTAGTGAAATCATCTAACTTGTATGGACCTTGCTTGTATCAAATCTTACATGTAGATAAGGCTCTGTCTGACCCACAGCAGACTCTGAAAGTCTTATCCCTTTCCTTCCTATTATCCTCCACTGATTTCTAATCTCTTGCTTCCTCTCTGCCCTGAGCTTATGAGTCTCTTTATGACTGCATGTCTGAAACTTGTCTTTGGGAATTGCTACTATGGGAACAGCAATAGATCAGGAGGCTGGTGAGTGGGGTGTGATGCTGGACCAAAGCTCTAACACTAGTATCTTCATCCCAGGGTTGATGGGAAGACCAACTGAGAAGAGGCAAGTAAGCGCTTCCCATGGACCTGGCCACCACAGGCACTCAACACAGGATGCTTCTACAAAAATGCCCAGCACTGTCCTGACCTCAGTTTCCCCATGTACACAGTGGGAGTCATGGAGACCCTTTCTATTTAAAGTGAGCATCAAATTAAGGAACCTGCCAGAGCACTTCTTAGGACACAGAGCTTCCATGATCTCTCCATTCTCAGAGCCTGATAGAGTCCCGTGCACACACTAGGCATCCAATTAACAATTCTTCCATTACGCTTCATAAGAATTCCCTTTCACAACATCACAATTACGAGGTCACATGGCATCTTCCATGTGAATATCTCCTCCACTATCAAGAAGTTCATCACCCTGGGATTCAGCTCACATCTGTGTTAAACTAGAGTTTCCGGATGGGGAGTTGGAATCTACATCTCTATAACTGCTTCCCTTCAATCCCAGGTCAGGGGTTGGGAATCCCATGAAACACTCTGCTGTGACAGTGCTCCAAGTTGTCCCATTAGATTCACTTAGCCTCCCTTTTTTACTGGCTAGAAAACCCAGTCCTTCAACCATTATATTCCTAACATGGGTTATTTCCTTCCCAGGCCAGTGGGCACTGATTAGTCATGCAATAGGCCAGGATTTGGGAGAAGGCAATGGCACCCCACTCCAGTACTCTTGCCTGGAAAATCCCATGGATGGAGGAGCCTGGTAGGCTGCAGCCCATGGGGTCGCTAAGAGTCGGGCATGACTGAGCGACTTCACTTTTAACTTTCATGCATCGGAGAAGGAAATGGAAACCTGCTCCAATTCTCTTGCCTGCAGAATCCCAGGGACAGAGGAGCCTAGTGGGCTGCCTGCCGTCTATGGGGTCGCACAGAGTCGGACATGACTGAAGCGACTTAGCAGCAGCAGAAGCAGCAGGCCAGGACTTGAACACAGGAACCAGAAATGACAGGTCTCCATGCAGAGTGAAGGACTCTGCTCACAAGTGTCTGCAATGGCTTGGTCACCCTCTTAGCTGCTCTACCCTGGATTCTCCTCCATAGGTGCAGGCCCTGGAGCTGAGCCCCAACTCCAGGCAATCTGACCAGTTCAGAGAGACACTGCCCCCCAGATCAGGCCCAGTATGGAATAAACATCCAGGAAGGTTATGTTGAATGAGCATTTCCTACCTGGATATCACCTTCCTCCTTCTAAAGGCATATGGTCACTAATGTTCTTATCTTACAGGAAAGGCCAAGCCAGCAACCCATCTGGAATGGGTCCCACAGGACAGAAGCCAAGAGTTCAAGCATCTCTGACCTGGATCAGTGAATAAGCTGAACCTAGGAGTGTGCAAAGCTAGGACACGAGACTGCAAGAGTCCGCTAGCCAGACAGGAAACCAACAGGGGCCTGGGCCCTGAAGGACAGCATGAGATAGAAGTGGCTGGCAGGAAGGCTGATAACAGCACCCTAGGGTGGAGTTGGGGGCTAGATGCTCACATGGTGAGATGGGGGCAGGGTCAGTGAGCAAGGACAGAGAGAGAGATGTGGGAAAGTCAGGTGAGTGAGCTGGGGGCAAAGGCTAAGTCAGTAGCCAGGACAATGACAGGACCGCTGACGGACACGGGTGTCCCCAGGGCCCGCTGTGGGTGTGAAGGCCAAGGTGCATGAGCCTGAGCTGTGACAGTCACCACCTGGGCTTCCTGCAGCAAACAGAGACCACAAAGTAGAAGAAGTGAGGGAAGGAAGAGGGGGAGAAAGAGAGAGACAACAGTGAGGGAAGGGAAGAAGAGAGCAGCCGACAGGCTGGGCGAGACCAATGAGATCGATGGCATCTGCAAACATTAAACACCAACCCTGTGAGCACTTTAATAAACTTTGCTTATTGGATAAGTCATCTTTACCATAGAATAGATTCTCGTTTCCCTTCACCCCCAGTCTCCTGGTTCTGGGGCCTGATAAACACAGCAGTGTTTACAACCTGTCCCTCATCTGGGGGTTCCACTGGCTTTGAACCAAGCCCAGATTGCACTTCTGGGGGGCCTTGGGGCTGGCAGCCCTGCTGCCTCCTGGGGCCCCCACTCTGCCCAGAACATGCCCCACCTCCCCATGCAGACTGCAGAAATAGATACAGCTTCCGCAGAAGAAAAGAGCTGCTGGGCATGTGTTCATATTTTTAGCTGGGGAAACCCAACTCTGCAGCACGAAGCATAAATAGAGCATAATGGATTTGGAAGAAACACCTGATCACATCACTTAAACACCGGTCACTTAGACACTCCCGCCCTTTTACCTGTCATGGGAAGTGGCTGGTCAAGGGCACAGAAACCAGAGACGCATTCCAACATATAATTAGAAGCACACAAGGGCTACTGTTAAAGACTAGCATATTTTCTATCATATTGAATCCAGAGACTAATTCTAGGGGATTTGGAGAGCAACTGTAAAAATGTGTTTTGATTCATGGGCTCTCATATGGACTCAACTTGAGAAGACTCTTCACTGAAGTCATAGCTTCTAATCTTCCCCATTCAAGTCTGATACTTGAATATAGAAACATACTGAATATATATACACATATTTTAATATATACATACATGTAATGTGTATATGTGTGTACATATACACATATATGAATACATGTCTGAATGAAGTAATAGTAGATATTCCACTTCCATACTGCTCTTGAGCCTTGAATCCAGACTAAATTCTGTACATGGTGAACAAGAAGAGAATGGAATGTAGTTGCCATGCAGCACAAATATACTAATATGGGTCTGACTGTTGGCTGCTTTGATTTATGAATTCATCAAGGGAAGAACCCAAAACATTAATTCACAGAGGTTAAAGATAAGTCCCAAAAGAAGAAATGCAAATGACCAATCAACACATGAAAAATTGCTCAGTCTCTTAGGTAATTAAAGAAATAAAACTTAACCAGTAATAGTTGTTTTTATTTTAATTTGGCAAAGACTAATAAAATACAATAATACTCAAAGCTGGCAAGGCTGTAGTAAGACAGTTCCTCTCACTCACTGATGAGGCAAATGGAAACGCACATGGGTTCCCACTGCAGTCAGGGGTGTCTACTAATAAGCTTGAAATGGTTTAGGGGACCCGGTTACTGTCAATAAAGAAAAAACTTTGTTTTCTTGTGTAATTGATTACCCAAGACAAGAAAGTGAAGCTCCAACACAGGGAAATGAGAAGAGGCTAAAATAGTGACAAAGAGGACCCAACTAGTCCAGAAAAGAAACATTTTCCAGAACCGCCATGCCTCATAGGTGTACAATTGCCCCCAAGAAGATCAGAACTCTTCTACAGGTCACCTATCACTGTGGGCCGCAAGTGATACCCTCAGAAACCCCAACCAAGAACATGTCCTAGTGGGGATTCAGGCAGCCTTAGCCAGCCCCTGTGTTGTCAGAAAGCAAAGGAAAATCTTTAGGAAATTATTTATAGAGCACCAAACCAAGTCTGGCCCCTGGAGAGTCTGGGAGAACACAATAGCACTCCCAGAAAGCTGGGCTTCGTAGGTGGTGCTAGTGGTACAGAACATGCCTGCCAGTGCGGGAGATGCAAGAGACATGAGTTCGATCCCTGGGTCAGGAAGACATCGTGGGGGAGGGCATGGCAACCCACTCCAGTATTATTGCCTGGAGAATCCCATGAACAGAGAAGCCTAGTGGGCTATAGTCTATAGGGTCACACAGAATTGGACAGGACTGCAGTCTTTCACTTTTCACTTTCATGCACTGGAGAAGGAAATGGCAACCCACTCCAGTGTTCTTGCCTGGAGAATCCCAGGGATGGGGGAGCCTGGTGGGCTGCTGTCTATGGGGTTGCACAGAGTCGGACACGACTGAAGCGACTTAGCAGCAGCAGCAGCAGCCATGAAATTAAAAGATGCTTACTCCCTGGAGGAAAGTTATGACCAACCTAGATAGCATATTCAAAAGCAGAGACATTACTTTGCTAACAAAGGTCCGTCTAGTCAAGTCTATGGTTTTTCCAGTGGTCATGTATGGATGTGAGAGTTGGACAG
This sequence comes from Bos indicus x Bos taurus, assembly GCF_003369695.1. NCBI lineage: Eukaryota > Metazoa > Chordata > Mammalia > Artiodactyla > Bovidae > Bos > Bos indicus x Bos taurus. The sequence continues at coordinate 32,156,498 of NC_040093.1, read as the reverse complement.
TGAAGAAAGCTGAGTGCCAAAGAATTGATGCTTTTGAACTGTGGTGTTGGAGAAGACTCTTGAGAGTCCCTTGGACTGCAAGGAGATCCAACCAGTCCATTCTGAAGGAGATCAGCCCTGGGGTTTCTTTGGAAGGAATGATGCTAAAGCTGAAACTCCAGTACTTTGGCCACCTCATGCGAAGAGTTGACTCATTGGAAAAGACTCTGATGCTGGGAGGGATTGAGAGCAGGAGGAGAAGGGGACGACAGAGGATGAGATGGCTGGATGGCATCACTGACTCAATGGACATGAGTCTGAGTGAACTCTGGGTGTTGGTGATGGCAGGGAGGCCTGGCGTGCTGCAATTCATGGGGTCGCAAAGAGTTGGACACGACTGAGTGACTGAACAGAACTAAACTGAAGCGACTTAGCACTCATGCACCCAGAAAGCTCCCTGAGAACCCCAAACCCAAGAGGGCATGCTGCCATATGGGATGGCACGTCATCATGCATGGACCTCCGGAAAGCCCAGCTAAAGCCTTTCTAGCTGTCAGCCTGTTATCTAAGCAGTGTCCCCACTACCAGCAGTAGACAACGTCTAGGTATCTCAAGAGTCCCTGGACTTATACTTGTTCCATAAAAAAAGACCTTCTCCAATACAGATGCAAATGCAATTTTGACAAGTAAAGACTAACGGGAACAATTTCAAGGTGCCAGACATCACATTATCTGTTCAAGTCCCTGATCTTGTTGCTCTATCAGTTGTAAGGTTTGCTCATTTCCTCTTTTTTATTTTTTCTAAAGTTTTACTGGAGTAAACTTACTTTACAATGTTGTACGGCAAAGTGAATCAGCTACATGCATACATGTATTTCCCACTGCATTTTTTCCTTCTCTTTTAGGTCACTACTCACCATCTCTTGATGCTCAAAAAAAAAAAAAGAAAAAAAGAAAGAGAAAGAAAGAGCTCAGGTTTTGATTATGGTTGTATAGTGTTCACACTTGATGTGTATGCATATTTTGAGGGTTTTCCAATATTATTTGGCCAGAGGCTATTCAGAAACTCCCTCACTGAAGAAGCCATGAGCCTCCCCTTGGTTCCTGGCGCAGACCGCAGTGACGTTCCTGCACGACAAGCCTGAAATAGAAAACCTCAACTAGACAGAACGAACCACTCAAGAACCTCAAGTCGCTGGAATTTATTTCTATATTAGAATCTGCTGAGAATGTACTTAAATAGTTCAATATATTCCTAAACAAATGTTTCCCGAGGTACCACCAAGCCCTGTCCTGGATGCTGGCGATCAAGCATGGAGCAAAGGAAACACTGATGCCTCCAGAGACTCGGCATCCTAGTGAGAGAGGAGAAGTGACACGCCAGAGTGCGTAAGTCAAGATCCAGGGCCTCTTTGTCTTCCAGTTTCTCTCTCTTTGCCCCATGGTAAGAGACGTAAGAACATCACTTGATGCTTGAGCTCTGTTCAAGGTCCTGGGAGTCCCCATGGGCTCGATTAAACTCAGATAAAGCATTATTCCTGCACCCAGAGGGCCTTGTGTCCAGGCAGCCTGACTTCTGCCTTGTTCTGACATGGTAGGGCCTAGTAGCACGGCTCTGGCTTGGAAAAGGAAGCCGGTAGTAAAATGAGACACATGCCATGGCCTGGGCCTCCTCAAACCAAGCCAGCAGGCCCTCGTAAAAACAGTCATATGAGAAAGCAAAGAGCTTGAGTTCAGGTACTGTGTTTGAGGTGCAACAAGACATGTGGATTGAGGTATTCAGTGGGCTTTGACACCACCCCCCAGAGTTCTAAAGGTAAGGACTGGTATGGAGATGGGGGAACCTCACAGAGAGGTCTTTCCTGAAACCCAGAGATGAGATCAACAAAGGAAATACTAGAGATAAAGAGAAGAAGAGAACCTCAGATGTTCAGAGTAAACTGGCTTTTAGGTGAGTGAAGGAGGGAAAGAGAGCTTAGGCGTAGGGCAGAGCCCAGAGATTCATGAATGCCCCAGAAGAAAGGCTCCAGGGAAGAGAGAGAAAGCGAAGACACCAGAGCAGGGGGCTGGGATGCAGCTATGGGGTCTGGCAACCCGGGCCTTTCTAAAGCCTTTCAAGAGAAGGTTCAAAAAGAGGTGAGGGGTGGTCATCTTACAAAGAGAAGAGGGGGTAAAGTATTAGAGGGCCAAGGATGCAACTGTGCAACTCAACCCAGTCAGTTTTGGGTAAAAAGGTGGGTGGTGGCTCAGGACGAGGAGCGATGAAAAAGAGCTTAGGCAAGCTTTCAGGCTGAGACCCTGAACATGCAAAAGCGCAAAGACGTGCTGAGAGGGAGAGCCCACAAAAGGCAGGAGCCTGGAGGAAGAGTGTGGGTGCTTTCAGCTGTGAGCACAGAAATGACCCACAAAGGTGGCTTCAACAATAGAGCCTTATTTTTCACACTGAAAAAGTATGGATGTCAACCCCATCCCTTACGAAGATATGGAAGTGCTAGAATAGGAAGTGTATTTTATGCAATCGCGATCCGAGTGGCATCAAATAGACACAGTTGGCATGGGAACCGCAAATCTTATGGGACTCAATTTTCAAAATTCATTTCACAACTGTATCTGCATTTTGTGTGGGTGTGGATGCTAATTGTGAAACTTAGGCCAGTGTGGGGACAAAAACATGTTCCTTAATGAGTTGCCCAGTACTTTCTTCACTGGATAATCAGCACTTATGTTTCTGGATATTAAATGCATTGCGTGAATCATTTTCCCACCCAAATGTGACCTACAAATGTGGCTCAGTGACAGCTCTGTTGCTGAGGGGCCCACATTTCATGTGCAGGGCCATCAGCAGAATTAATGCATCAAGGTCCTGTGTATATTTCCATTCTCTCCCTCCCGAAGCAGCCCCGTTCTCCTGCTAAAGACCCAATTCCAATATCTGGGGCCAATACACTTTGCTTAAGGTGATGAATCACTCTCATTAAATTAGGGTTGGTCACCTTCATGTGTTTCACCCTGTGCCTATTGACTGTAGATTTCATTGATTATTAATTTCAGCTAAAACAGGCCTCAAGCAGCAGATTCTGGCTCATCCCATCAACACTTAGGGATGGAATAGGAATCAATGGGTGGAAGGTATGGGCTTGGGAAGAACTTTCTAACAGTCACATGACTCCAGAATGGGACCAGTGATCTTGTGAGGAAATGGTTTCTCCTTCCTGGAGTTTGAACATCTGAAAGTTTTCCCAGCTTGTTCTAATACCCTTAGGGCCAGGGCAATGTAAGGATTTGGAAGTGATGCTGGTCTCTCACGTAAAGCTTTTATTCTTATGTGGAATCGCTGTCACTGGCAAACTCAGTCAACCTGATTCCAATGGATGTGGCTAACCAGGATGTGACATCTGTACCCCATCACTCCCCTTGAGTCCACATCTAAGAGCTCGGGAACCCAGAGGCCTGACTTTCGTATGTTGCTGCTAACCATTTCTCATTGCCCCCCACCCAACTGGCAGACACTGTCTAGGCACTAGACCACTAGCCACCTCTTTTAAAGCTTTCCAAGTGATTTTGATGAACATACAATTTCAAGTCACTGGTTCTCAGGACAAATGAGAGACTCTACAGATATCACTGCGGTTGGTCCTTGATGACCTGGGACCTGTCCCAGGTGGTTAGTCTCATCTCTCAATGCTCTGCTGTCTTCAACTTGCAGAAGCACTGAATGCCTATAATTCCCTGTGTGAACCTTGTGTGGAGAGAGGGGAGAGATCTGAGACCTGATCTTGGGCATGGAAGATGCTGAGACAAAGCAAACACAAGACTTGCCTTCACATGAATCCTTAGGATGTCAGGGTGATGGGGACCTCAGCAGGACCCAGTGTCTTTCTGGTCTTCTCTGCCCAGTTAAGGACGTCTTGTCACTCTGTGGCCTTTTACCCCCTTGTCCTGTGTTTATGCCACACATACGTCTTCCTTGGACCTTTGTGGGTGGCTGTGGTTATAAGCCACCCACACGTGTTCCTGGTTCTCTAGTCATCAACCATCTACTTGAACCCCAATGCCACCATTTTTTCTATTTTTGTGTCTGCCTGCTACAAGAATTTGAGAGCTATACAAGGGTAGGCCCACAGTTTTCTGGGTTTTGTTTTTTCCAGTGTTCAGCACAGAACTGACCACAAAGGAGGTACTTAAAGAATTACTTATTCATAAGAAATTAACATATGGGGAATGTAACTCCCTAGAGGCTGTCTGGGATGCAGGCAGGACAAAAGGAAATTTTTTTTTCAGTCTCTATGACCAATCTGAGGAATACGGTTTTAACAACTAAAGTTCAAAATATTCTCTCCAATTTGCCTCATTCTTCTCCAGAAAGGATCTGACTCATACCCATATTTGCACATTCTGCTGCTGCTGCTGCTAAGTCGCTTCAGTCGTGTCTGACTCTGTGCAACCCCTTAGACAGCAGCCCACTAGGCTCCCCCATCCCTGGGATTCTCCAGGCAAGAACACTGGAGTGGGTTGCCATTTCCTTCTCCAATGCATGAAAGTGAAAAGTGAAAGTGAAGTCGCTCAGTCGTGTCCAACTCTTCACGATCCCATGGACTGCAGCCCACCAGGCTCCTCTGTCCATTGGATTTTCCAGGCAAGAGTACTGGAGTGGGGTCCCATCACCTTGCACATTCTAGGTCACTCTAATGGCTATGACAACTATATTATATTTGTAATTTTAAGAATTTGTTGTCCAACTTTGCACACTTCATCAAAGAAGAGTTCTAGAACTATCTGTTGACCGATGGACTACCTGACTGTCTGAGATAAAGGGTTTCCTGTAATTGGGCCCAGGGTCCAACAAGTCACTTTATCCAGATAACACCAGCAATCTGCTTCTGAGTCACCACCATCATCCTAGTCCACATTACACATAGCATCACTTTTGAGCATCACTGCAATAAGATGTCACTAGTTACACCAATCAGACCTTGAACAAATTCTGTTGGGGGACTTTTACTCTAGATCCAATTTTGCACAAGGCTGGGCCCCCTTTCCCATCACTCCCAGACCTGCCCCTTCTCACTTAAGCTAACTCACTCCTGGTTCTTCCCAAACCCGATCAGAACACACTATACATAGGAGAGTGTCTCAGGTCAGGTTGCCCAGGAAGGAGACGCTAAGATGCTGAGCATGCTGGATGTTTATGAAGAATGCCCTTCAGATTGAAACACGGGAAAGGAAGGGAACAGAAGTCAGTAGCAGAGAGAGACATTCTGTTGTGCTGCAAGGCCAGTGGCAGATTTTGCCAACCCCACGGGAAGCTAAGGAGTTAGAACTGACCCTTCAGCATTGTTCCAAGTTAAGCTCAAATACTTGATACTCCCATGGCAGCTCTTCAATATCAGATTGCGCACCCCAAGGAAGGGCATGATCTGCGATCCTTCTTGGGGTGGTTTTCTGCAGTTCTTAAAGGGACTGACAGGTATCAAGGGTGTCTGCCAACAGTCCTCTGGCAGCTGGGACAGTAAGTCCTCATTGAAGGGGGACCCCAGAAGCATACTGCAGCATCTACCTCAATATAGTAGAGTTTAGTCTATCTGCCCCAAAAGAGGAAACCAGAACACCCTTCAAAGTCAGGTCGCTAACTCAGAGCAACCAACACTCCTTATCCACTGAGTGATCCATTCTCCTACTCCATCAATAAGCACGGGCTGATATCCACTTTGGGTCAGTCTCATCCTGGGTTCTGGGGACAAGGAGATCAAAAGGCCTGGGTGGAAAGTCATGTGTGCTCCTTCCTCCATGCTTCCACTTCATCTCATAAAGGCCACATTTCCGTCCACTTTTCCCAAGTAGGGAAATGCCTTAGAGGGAACTCTGGTCTTCTCTCTGACTTCTTACTCCCCACTTCTTGTGGAAGGAGGAATGTCTAGCTCAGTTGGCCTATTTAGATTCAATGAGCTACATCTTCCTAGTGAGCAGGGATTCTGTCCCAAAGACATGCCCCTCCTTTCCTTGCCCTTTGCCCTCCAGGCTCTGGTACCACACATTCTCCTCCTCCTGTCCCCTCTATGATAAAACCAGCAGGGCAGGATCCCTCTCAGGGCACAAACCCACCACTGCCCCTCTCTCCTTCTTCTCTGATCCCCTACTTGACTTCTATGCTGGATGCAGGCAGGCCTGTGTTCCTATTCCACAAGGTTAGGAACCTGGAGTCTACAGGTCATGCTTCTTTTCTTGTGCTTTGCTCAACTCTGCAGATTCGGAAGTTTAAATACATATAAGGTAACAAGTAGGAGATACCACTTGGTCCTCGGTCTAAGCCACAAGCTCCTCCACAGTTTACTAGAATCTCTAGGTTTGATGGTTATCAGGTGTTTAAAAACTTATGAAACTAGATGAAAGGGATCCTCACTCAGTAATCAGTTCTCTGTGTATATATCCTTTAATGGTTGAAATTCAAATGGGAAAAAATTGCAGTGCTTCTTTTGCTCCAAATCCCTAAGAAGACATAGTTTCTACTGTCCTGAAGTTACAGTCCAATGTCAAAAAAAAAAAAAAAAAAAAAGAAAGAAAGAAAGAAAGAGAGAGAGGGACTATAAAAATACAGGAAAAATATACCTAAACCAGCCTGCCTGAGGGAGCCACCAGTAAAGGTTTCTTGGAAGCAAAAAATGCAGAAAAGAGACTTGGGTGATGAATAAGGTAAATGAAGGTCACAGAGCAAGAGGGAATGTAGTCCAATCAGAGGGAACTGCATTAATTATGTGTTCAGGGTTCAGCATGGTGTGATGTGAGGGAGGAGCCACAGGTAGTTAGGGCCAGTGTGTGAGATCTTGCATATGTCAGATTAAGCTCCTGAGACACTTGCATTTGTAGGGGGTAAGGAGAAAGTGTATATTTTATCCTCTGATTCATCTCTAAATCCCTGAGGCTGTACCAGAGCATTAAGCTCTCATTATTCACCCATGATGCATTCATCTGAGCTATTATTTGGCTCTCACATCTTGGAATGTGAGGCCAGACTTGAGCTCCCTTGAATACTGTGAGCAAAGTGTAAACGCCAATCAAGCCAGGACAATGCACTTCATACACTGGAATGACTTTGAGCTTCCTATAACAGGTAGAGGCTCCAGGGAAAGCTGTAGGTGAAGAACAATCATTTACTACCAGGCCTCCATCACCTTCTCTTTTACCTACTCTCTGCCCTGTCCAACTGGTCTACCAGCTTCTGTCCCATTCTCTTTAATTTAGCCTTCAAACCAGCCACAGTATAAATCATACCACATCAGAATATCACATCAGAATACAATGCTTCAATAACTCCCTAATGCCAAGAGGATAAAGTCCACCATGTCACGGATTGCATTCTTCAAGATGAAGACTCCTGAGACAATAGTCAGCATACTGCAGTGTACTGGGGAGCAGCCTTGGGATCAATTCATGTGGAAGGGCAATGTGGGAAGAAAGAAGAATTGAAAGGAAGCTGAGAAGCCAGGATGCAGTCCCAACAGAGGCCTTGGTCAACTCTAAGGGGAGCTCTGAAGCCAGGTGACCTTTTGGAGTTGAACCAATTTGGTCAAAGGGACCAAGCCTTAATATGCACATGTCAACAAGTCTTGGACACAGAACACCCTGAAAAAGGAGGCGTGACCTTGGAGACAAGGCAATTGGACAAGCCATTTTCCTGAAAGAGGCTGATAGCTGAAGGCTATCTGCCAGCTATATTTCCAGCACTTGGAGGAAGAAGGCCATCAGACTGGAAAGGAGATCTGAGTGGTGCATCATGGCATCATCCAGGTCACAGGGCATTCAGTAATTTTTATGACTTTTATGATCTACTCTATTCGTTTTCTAGGGCTGCCATAACAGAGCACTGCAGACTGGGTGTCTTAAACAACAGATTTTTTTTTTTTTTTTTTTACGATTCAAGATGGCTAGAAGACTGAGATCAAACTGTGAGAAGGGCTGACCTCTCTCTTTGGTTTATAGAGCATCAACTTCTCCCTGTGTCTTCACACGGTCTTCCACGAGTCTGTGTCCTAATTTCCTTTATAAGGACGATCATCACATTGAATTAGGATCTGCCCTAATGACCTCATCTTATCTTCACTATCTCTTTAAAGACCATATCTCCAACACAGTCACATTGTGAGGTCCCAGGAGTCAGGACTTCGATACACGGGTTTTGAGGACACAGGATACAGCCTTTAACTCCACCTACCTCTTATCATTCTCTACTATCAACTGCCCTCCAAAATTACATCAAGCAACTGTCTGATTCCTTTTTACCCCTGAATTTTATTTGCTTACTTTTAAACAAGTTAAATCTCCAAGGGATGCTATCCCACATGGATTCTGTGAACACTGCTTCAGAATTTAGCATAAACCAGGCTACTGCTCCAGAGAGGTGGGTTACCTCTCCCTGGATGACTCTGGTTTTGTTTGGTGTGTCTCCAGAAGTCACGATTTTGTTTTCCCTAAATAAAATGTGGGTTCATTTCAGGCATAATCATTTTCAGTTTTAAAAAGAGGTGTGTACTCTAATTTGGAAGACCTTGTTTACTGCCAGCCAAAATGCCCTAGGTCACAGCCTTCTAGACATAACTGGCATTTTAGAAGTCATGATCCCAGGAGGCCTCCACAGGGTCCATGATGGCAAAAAGAGAGCTGTTGGCCAATACTGGAACATGCTGTGCCAGTCTATACCTCTATACTCTGTCCACCCTGTGCCCTCTGCCAGAAACATTCTCCCTACTTTGTCCAGAGAAGTCTTCATCTGACCTCTGTCTCCTTCAAGCGTCTGCTGATGTACCCACTCCTCTCTGATGCCTTCATCAGTGTTTTGTCTCCTTATGTCCTCTTCTCTCACACCCCATGACTAGAGACAGCTGCCTCAGAATCTCTAGTATGTACCAGGCATCAGTAAATCATGCTGTTTGGGTGGGTGCTTGATGGTTGGTGGGCTGAGTGATTTGCCAGGGAGTCTATCCTGGCCACAGAGCAGGCAATGGCACCTCACTCCAGTACTCTTGCCTGGAGAATCCCATGGATGGAGGAGCCTGGTAGGCTGCAGTCCATGGGGTCGAGAAGAGTCAGACATGACTGAAGCGACTTAGCAGCAGCAGCAGCTATCCTGGCCATGACCCCTATTTTCTCACGATGCGCATGTCTTTTACATGTTTGAATGCTTTCACTCTGGGGAAAGGCAAAGTGGATTCAGGTATCATATTTCCTAGTCTCTATCTGTGGTAGGCAAAAAATGCCCTAATCCCTGGAATGTGTAAATATGTTAGGTTACATAGTGAAGGGGAATTAAGGCTGCAGACAGAATGAAGACTGCTAATAAACTGACCTTAAGATAGAGATATTCGATATTATCCTGGATTATCCAGAAAGGCCCAACATAATCCCAAGACCCTTAAAAGCAGAAGAGTGGGGCAAGAGGGAGAGTCAGGGGAAGAGATGATGGCAGAAGAATGGTCAGAGAGATGCCACACAGTTAGATGGAAAAGTGGGACTGGGAAGCAGGGATGCAGGCAGCCTATGTGCGTGTGCTCAGTTATTCAATCACATCCAACTCTTTGTGACCCCAAGGACCGTAGCCCGTCAAAATCCTCTGTCCATGGGATTTTCCCGGCAAGAATACTGGAGTGGGTTTTCATTTCTAGAAGCTGTAAAAGGCAAGGAATAGATTCTCCCCTGGAGCTTCTAGAGAAGAATGTGGCCCTGCTGACCCCTTGATTTCAGTCCAATGAGACTGCGCCAGACTTCTACCCGACAGGGAGGTAAGAGAGTAAATGTGTGCTGTATTCAGTCACTTAGCTTGTAGTGAGTTTCAGCAATAGAAAACTCATACTCCGTTCTAAACAGACCTCATCTCATCATTGCCCTCATGCCCTGTCTTACTTCATATGCACCAGAGACGGGCAGCCTGGTTACCATCATTTGGGTAGGTTCCTGAGTCAATGGTCTGGGTCCCTGAAGATCCACACGAAGCCATAATATGAATGCACTTGATGAATTTCATTGAAGGTATGTTCTGTGCAGAGGTTATGACAGGATCTAAGTGTTTACATGGGGTCAAATATGCTTGTTCACAGTCTATAGGATAGATGAGGTAAGTGTGGAGGGACCAAAAGAAGGTGTCTAAGAAGGGCAATTGTTCCTAATGGGAATCGGGGAGGGGGAGGGCACACAGTTTGTTGCTGTCGTTCTGTTGCTCAGTTGTGTCTGACTCTTTGTGACCCCCTCCCTATCCTTCACTATCTCCTGGAGTTTGCTCACTCATGCCTATTGGTGGCTCAGAAGGTAAAGAGTCTACCTGCAATGTGGGAGAACTGGGTTAGATCCCTTGGGAGACCCAGGTTTGATCCCTGGGTCGGGAAGATCCCTTGGAGAAGGAAATGGCAACCCATTCCTGTATTCTTGCCTGGGAAATCCCATGGATGGAAGAGCCTTGCAGTCTACAGTCCATGGGGTTGCAAAGAGTCAGACACGATGGAGCGACTTCACTTTCACATCCACTGAGTCAGTAATGCCATCCAACCATCTCATCCTCTGTCATATGCCTCCAATCTTTCCCAGCATCAGGGTCTTTTCCAATGAGTCAGCTCTTCATACTAGGTGTTCAAAGTATTGCAGCTTCAGCTTCAGCATCAGTTATTTACTAGAATCTCATCAATGTCAAACGGAGAAGGTGATTGCACCCCACTCCAGTACTCTTGCCTGGAAAATCCCATGGACGGAGGAGCCTAATGGGCTGCAGTCCATGGGATCATGAAGAGTCGGACATGACTGGGCGACTTCACTTTCACTTTTCACTTTCATGCATTGGAGAAGAAAATGGAAACCCACTCCAGTGTTCTTGCCTGGAGAATCCCAGGGACGGGGGAGTCCGGTGGGCTGCCGTCTATGGGGTCGCACAGAGTCGGACACGATTGAAGCGACTTAGCAGCAGCAGCATCAATGTCAAAAGCAACTCATATTGTGAAAATTTTCCAACTGGCTCTGAGTTGGCACAGTGAATCACTTGAAGGGGTGCGGGTCTCCCTCTGGACTGTTTAGGACAAATCTCTGCAGAAAGTGGGCTGGCACTGAATAAAGTTCAGAAGATGGGTCATTCTTGTAAGAGGAACAGTATGGACCATCTCACTGATGGTAGCCGTCTCCCAGTGGTGCTCCTCAGGGATGCTAGTCTTACCAAAACAAACGTGCACAGTGAAGGTACAGAAACACTGGAACACAGATCATGAGCGGGAGGAAACTGGGGGGTGAGTATCAGACAGAGGGGGCATGACTCAGCCCCTGGAAGCCCCGTGGGGCAACAGATGGAGGGCAGGGGCCTGCAGTGAGGACAGGGGTCCGGGCTGAGGGCTGCTGCAGGCAGGCAGACACAGGCAGAAGGGGGACCTTGGCAATCATCAGCTTCCACTATAAGGCCCCGTCGGTGGCTTTTTGTACCATTCCAAGTGCATCAAATCTGATAGTTCAGGCATTGTTATTGTAATTAACATTGACAAGACTGGGAATTTCATTCACTTAATCTCCATTAAAGTCTTTGAGGATGAGGATGATGCAATGACTTTTTAAACACAACTAAAACGAACAGAAAAAAAAAAAAAAATCCCTGAAAATAGATACCCAAAATTTCCCACTCATCCACAGGTCACTTTACCAGACCAATCAAATACTGGTTTTAAAGGTAAATAACAAGCGTGTAAATATTAAGCCATGCTTACTCCATGGTGCCTGAGCGATTAATGATATTTTAACAAATAATCTGTGACATTCCCGTAGCCTAACCTCCAAATGTGGATGTGGGTCTATAAACTGAAGGATAATCATAAATAAAACAGTAACCTCTACAGAGCTCTTCTCATCATTCCTGGTATCTTCACACACAGTTATACAGTTGGACTTCATAAGCACCGTGTGGTTTTGACCTAATAGAGACTTAGAGAGCTCGAAAGCCAGACGTCACCCCCAGGCAGCATCACTCAAATTCTTTGCTACTTCCCCAGAGCCACAGTGCCTCTCCTGTTTGAACAAATGTCACGCCATGTGCAAGCAGAAACACGACATGCAGCCCGATGGTACAACATCCAAGCTGAAATGCCTGGTGAGGCCAAGACAGGACGCTGACTTCCCGCAAAGCCCAAGTGAGCGTGGCTGCCTTGGACCCCGTGACTTTACTTCAGGTCCAGAATTGCTGAAATGGAAGCTGCCCGCAGAGAAAAGGCCTGGATCATCTGTAAAATGTATCTGGTGTGAAGAATGCAATTGCAGCTTCCTAAATTGTAAGGTGTCATGGACTGTTTCACACCTGGGTCAATCCCAACGTCAAGGATTAGTGTGCAAACGCCAGCCAAGCAGGTCCCACCACATCCCTTGACCGGGCCCGTTCCAGACCAGCAGAACTAGGAGGATGAGGGAGGGAGGCTAGAGCTTTGCCGCTAGGAACTAAAGCAGTGGGCTCTGAAATGAGCTCTTTACACCTCTCTTCCTGTTCCAATCAAAAATGTCATCTTTCAGCTGGGTTAACTGGACTCATGGGCACCCATGGCCGAAGTGACCTTCGTCATCAGCATCAATACGGTGCCCACCATGCAGACACAGAAAATGCAATGCAGCCAGGACACCTGTTCCTCTGGGGAAATGGCACTGCTCTGTCAGTTAAAAAATGTATGGGATGTAGGAGAGGAGAAACCACAGGTTTGGATATGGCCATTTGACACATCTTAATATTTTCTCATTGCTTTCTCATGAACACTGTGCCAAGTTGCTAAAAAAAAAAACAACCCATTGCCTAGAAAAGGAAACTGAGACTCCAAGAGTGTAACCAATTCCCCCATGGTCACAGAGCACCCCTATCATTTCCAGGTTAAAAGCAGCTCGTCGGTGACATCCAAAATGTGTCGTGATGTGGCCACTGCCCACAAGGACAGCACAACAAGGATTAAAGCCAAGCCCTCCTTCTTCCAAAACCCATGTTCCAGTATCTGTTGAAGGATCCAAAACACAGCTGCCAAATAAGCAAGCGAATGGGTTTCCTGGATGGCTCAGTGGTAAAGAACCCGCCTGCCAATGCAGAAGCTGTAAGAGACTCAGGTTTAATTCCTGGGTTGGGAAGATCCCCTGGAGGAGGAAATGGCAACCCACTCCACTGTTCTTGACTGGAAATTTCCATGGAGAGAGGAGTCCACGGGGTCACAAAGAGTCGGACATGACTGAAGCGACTTAGCACGCACGAAGGCAAACAAGTGAATACAGATATTTCTACCTCACCATGCTACATTCTTAAATGATGGGATAAACAGGAAAAAAGATTTCAACTAGAACAAGGGAAAGGAAAGAACCAATCGAGATAATTGGACAAACTTGATAAACAACCAGAGTATTCCAGGTATTACTCGCCTGGATCCAGACTGCACTACGAGGATTATTCCAAAGACACACGTTCGGGGTACTGACACCTCTTGGGACATATGGGCCTGAAAGGGAATGTGAGAAAGAACACAGCAGCCACTCACTTCCCCAGGTCAATGCATGCCCTGCTCAGCTCTGCTTTTCTCGTGGGAGCAGGGGGCGCTCCCCACTATAATAGTAGTGGGGCCATTTCAAGGCTGATCCCTCCCCTGCTCCACTTCTCACCACTGATGGCTGTTACCTGATATCCTGTGCCAGGGCAGCCTCCAGTTACCAGGCACAGAGCCTCAGCACCAGAAAGCTGAGTGCCCATCACCAGGGTGAGTAAATGCCCAACGGGAAGCCTATCAACCCTTTTGAAGCCCAGAGTGGACTTGACCGGTGTGGATGGTGGTGGAGCTTGGGGGCAGAGTGATGCTTCAGCTGTCACTGGGTATGGTTCACACTTCACACTAAGACTCAGTCCCCATTTTACCATCTTCCTCTCCACCCCAACCAGCCATCATCCTGGGCAACAGTATCCTACACAGAGTTGACTCAGCCAGCTGTTATCAGGGTGTTATGAGTAGCAGTTGAGAGTGGAACAGATCACCCACCTTCACATCCCAGCCTCCAGCCATGACCCAATGTGACTCCTTGATCAAGCTGCTTCTTCCCTCTGTGCCCTGGCTCCTCCTCTGTAAAATAGGGATTGTTAGATTTAATGAGAAAACCCATCCAAAGCATTCACCCTGTGTTCAGCATGTTAGTGACCATTTTTACCTCCACATCAGCTGCCATACCCTAGATTTTAAGATCACTCAAAAAGTTTCTGGCTCTGAAATCTTAAAATCAAATATCTGACCCCAGCCTTCATCTTCTTAGCAATTTGAATCACCTGCCGTCTTCTGTCTGACCTTACCATGATGCCCAGCCCCTTGAGTGGCTCACCTTGCGCACACCACCTCTCGGCTTAATCTTTCTCTTCATCCCACTCTTATAATCCATCAGATTAACCATTCTCTGGGCCCGTCAGGCTCCTCAGTGCCTCTGGCACATGTCCAGAAGAACCCAAGCAGGCCCTAAACCAACCCTCTGCCCCTGGGGCTGCCCCACTGAGTCCCTCCTCATGTTGGAGGTCATGACCCAACCACTGTTAAAAATATATATAGGATCTATGTAAAATAAACAGCCAGTGGGAATCTGCTGTATGACTCAGGGAACTCAAACCGGGGCTCTGTGACAACCTAAAGGGGTGGGAGATGAGAGGGAGGTTCAAGAGGGAGGGGACATATGTATGCCTGTGGCTGATTCAGGTTGATGTATGGCAGAAACCAACACAATATTGTAAAGCAATTATCTTTCAATTAAAAATAAGTAAATTTAAAAGTATATATGCACAGGATCTAGGGGAGGAGGAATCAACCGGTTTGGAGGTGGCCATATGCCAGACACTGTGCCAGGCTCTTAATATTTTCTCACTGCTTTCTCATGAACACTGCCAAATCGTTATAAAACCCCACTGCTCAGAAAAGAAAACTGAGGACCCAAGAGTGTGATCAATTCCCCCATAGTCACGGAAACACCAATGTATTATCCTATCAACACATCTTGGTTCCCAGGCCGACCCCTCCATCGCTCTAAGAAGATCAGCTCCACTGTCCTCAAGAACCAGTCCCACAGCAGAGTGCTTGGCTTCCTGCTTCCAAGTGACAATGGAGGGATTAGGTAGAAACTCTCTCAAAGCTCTGTGTCACTGCCTGTGCATTTTGAAGCCGCCATCTCTTTTTCTCAGGCCCTCCTCAGGAGAAGAGGGACTTGCTCCCACCCTCCTCTGCACCAAGCGTCACTCTTGAGTCTAACCCATCAGTTATCACTCTATAATCTGTGCTTCCAGGCTTCCCCTACCAAACACCCCTTCCCCTCAGCATACACACATGCACAGGCTTCTCATACCTTAAAAAGAGAAGAAAAATCCCCCTTGACCCTCTCTCCTTGACTCCTGCCCCTCACAGAGACAAGCTTCTCCAAAGAGCTGCCCACACTCCTCACCCGGCTTCCTCACCTTCACTGGCCATGAAATTACTCTAAGAAAGTCAATAACAAACCTGCAGCTGCACTTGACCCTCTTCTAGTCTTTCCTTCTCCCATCTACTAATTTAAAGTTCCATCAGCTCTGAATCTACCTGCTTAATAGCTTTTAAATCCTTCCCAGTTCTCCATCCCACTCTCAGTGCTGTGTTCTGGACTTCCATATTTGTCCAAAGATTCTAATCTGGCCCCTACTCCATGCCAGGGAGGGAAAACGGGACTGTTACTCTCCCGACTCAGCATTCCGACACCGTTCCCACTGCCTTGTGGGGCCACACCTGTGCTACCATGCCTGTGCACAAGAAAGGCCCTTTAGGACCTACAGCGGTGCCCTTGAGGGCTAACTAAAGCAAGGTGACCGGGAATCTAAATGGATGTGGGCTCCCCTCAGTCAGGGCACATATTCACTTCCCTCTTTTGAAACAAAAATAATGCTTTTAGTAGGAGAGAAAAGTAATTTTTTTTAACTTTCAGAGGAAATTCATCAAATATGGCCCAAAGTGGAATACTTTTACAGCGTAATAGAAACGTCTTTTCCAGGAACAAATTGTATGCAGTCGTTTCTTGAGATGGTTGTCATACAGAAGACACCACTTAACAGAGATGCTGTGAGAGGCAACTTCCATAAGAACCAGATGCCATCTCATAGGGATATCTGCAAGTTCCGAATCAAAGGGTCCATCCCCCTTCCCACTGCACGCCCAATTGTTAGTTCCAACCCTCAACCCTCAGCACTATGACCTAGAGAGATGGGGCAGTCATGATTATGCTCCTTTCCAGATGAGAACTCTGAAATTTTTCAAGGAAAGGGGACTTTCCTTAGATCCCATGTCCAGGAGCAGAACTTGGATTGAAACCTGGTCTCTTGCCACTGTGGCATGGGGTGTCTGTCCACAGGACCCCAGGGTCCACGTGGTCCAGCATGAGAAGCCCTTTAGGATCTGGGCTGTCTATGACTCAGCACAGAGGCTGTGATGTCTGCAAAGGCCTGGAGGCCACAGGCAGCCACACAGATGTGTGACAAGCAGGAAGGTGAGGCAGAAGAGATGATGGAAGGGCCCAAGAAGAGGAGTAGGGATGGGACGCCCCCAGCATAGGATGCTGAGGATGAAGGAGGAAGCAGAAGCATGTACCCTGAGCGTAGCCCCATGGGAAATAACCTCACATTCCCTGTTCTGACCTGAGAAGCACTGAGTTCCTCTCTGAGTCAGAAAGTGTTCTCACCAGAGGCATTTGGTCCACCCTAGAATGCTAATTCTAACCTTGATTTCCCCACCATCTTTCTACTGAGCCAGTTAATAATTCCACATCACTGGAGGCCTTTGGTGACCTGGTTAGCTCCAAGGTAAATGACTCCCAACTTCCAAGTCAATGCACAATGTCCTGACATGGTCAGCACAGCCTGCAGTCCAGCATGGACCTGCCTCCCTCCCCAACATTCACACACTTTGTATGACATGCTTTCCCCGAGTCGTGGTCTCAGAGTCAATGAATGACCAGATTCTCCATGCACCCACTCAACTTCAAGCTGAAGAATCAACTTCAGTCCTGCTTTCCAAGCAGCCACAGACCTATGTCTGTCCAGTCCCCCTGAGATGTCCCCCTCTCCCCAGCCCCTACACTCGCCTGGGAGGGCTCAGGACCTCCTCCTCTCTCACCTGGAATGTGTCTCCCTGGTTCTCCCCCAATCCCCATCTGCCCCTCCTCATCACCACCGAAGGTCTCTGGAGGGGCCTCTCTAAAACAAACCATAACCATGTAACTCCTCTGTTTAACCTCCTTCAGGTCCACTGTCCGCAATATAGCCCAGGCCCCCCTCATTATTTACAACTCCAAATCCCAACCCTTCTGCATGCTACCCACTGAAGGTTAGTCATACATCCATTCATCTACTTAAATGTTTATTGAGTATCTCCTCCACTCCAGGCACAGTTCTAGGCACTTGCAATAAATCAGAAACAATGACTCCTGCTGCCATGGAGCTTACATTCTAGCTGATGGAGAAAACAAAAAGTAATCATCATCAGAAGTGTGTTGATCACATGGTATGCTAGGAGGCGGTAAGTGCTGTTGGAAAAAAGATGAGTGATGGAGGAAGGAAATCTAGAGCGCGGGGAAGTGACAAGTGTCAGCTAGGTCGTCAGAATCACCCTGACTGAGAAAAGGACATTGAGGCAAAGACTTGAAGCAGTTGGGGTTGTGAGTCTCAAGCATGTCCAGCGAAGACCAGGCCAGGCAGTGGGAAGAGCCAGTGCAAAGGCCCTGAGGAGTGCTGGGGAAACAGCTCTGAGGCCAGCATGGACAGAAGAAAGTGAACAAGAGGGGGAGGAGCGGGAGATGCCATCAGTGAGGGTGAGGAGGCCAGACCACTCTCCTCTGTCAGCCCGCACCCTGCACATCACGAGCCTTTTGTCTAATACATCACTCACAGTTTTCCCAGCAGGCTGTGTGCTCTGTCTCAGTGCTGTGCTTGCCTTCTGACGCCACACTTGACTTACCACCCATTCTCCTGTGCCCCTCCAAGAGCTCTCACCATCCCATTCCCTCTGCTCCCTCTGCTCCCATTTTCCTTGACCATAAAAAGTCATGAGAGCCCAAAACACGCTGAAATGCAACCACCCAGGTCCCTGTCTACACAAGCCCACTCAACCAAGCTCTTCCAGGACAGAAATCCTATCAGCCCTTTCCTCTCTCTTTCCCTTGGAAGCACTACGGGGCTGGCTACACAGTGAATGGACAGAGACAGAATGGGCTGCTGGAGCGTAGGAGACAGGAAAGTTGTAAAATACTGCTTTGCCTGAGAACTGAGATTCTCTCGGTGGAACACACACCTAACCTCTTCGAAAGTCAGTTTCTCTTTAAGATGAATATGACCATCGCAGCTCCAGAGTCAGATATGATCATCCAGAGTCATTCTGTGAGTTAAAAAGAGGACAAGACTTACAGAGTAGAACTAACCAAGTGGCCAGGATCATTATTATGGTTCTGGGCATTACCTAGAAAATCCTTTGTGAAAGATAAACAGACCTCTGCTTCCAATTGTGTCCCAGCTGTGTGCCCTGTGTTCCAAGAGAGGCCACGCTTATCCCACAGGAGGACTATCTTGTGTGATTTGTGATTTGTTTGCAAGACTCAGCAAGAGGAGCCTGACTCCCTGTGGAGAAGAACCCCCTGGGTGAAGAATTAGGAGGGTCCTGCTATTGACCCATCCACAGCCCAGTCCAGAAGACATTGTCTGTTCGCTGTGGGAATGCCAAAGACCCCTCCCCCAATTCAAGGCTACCCCCTCGAATTGTCAAAAAGGCCTTGTGATAGATAGAGCTCCTGCATGCCACAAGGCAAGTGTTTAAATCTTTTATAAGACAGTCAATGGCCTTTATAAGCCCTCAGACAAGAATTACACTGTGTCTGAGATGGGCCTGAAAGTCAATGGGAAATTGATCCTGTCTAGCTGGTGCTGTTTCAAGGAGGAGACTTGCAGGCTGCCCTGGGGACAAAACATGCCATCTCCTGTGTGTCCCCGGGGCCCGGCGCGTCATGTACTGAGAGTACTGAGATACTGAGGCCCATTTCCGGGCAGAGGTCCAGGCAGCTGTAAAGTCCCACCACAGGAGGACCCCAGAGGGCATCCACAAGCGTTAGGGATGGTTATGAAGCGAGTTTACCTTTTCAGGACCGCTCTGATGTCACTGCCTGCACCCCAGGCGGGAAGCAGAAGGATGATAAACGGCCACGGAGCTGGCAGCAACCATCAGTGGGGAGGCACACCTACAATGAGTTTGCTTTGCTAATGACCCCATTAGCCACTGGATCAAACAAAGTGCCTGTGAGGCTGCTGTAGTTACTTCTCTGCCAAGACCCATTGGCCTGACCCATATCATCTGCCAGGGAATGCCAGCGTGGGTAGCAAAGAACCTCTGCTGGGATTAAAGGAGCCTAAGGGCCCTAGGGTGCCCACTCTCCCCTCACACAGGCCTGGTCACCCCAAAGATGGCTCCTGTGTCAGGCAAGTGGATGGACTTTGGCAGGAAAATCAAACAGCCCCCCTCCTGAGAGGTGGCAGAAAAAGCATCCACTTTGGAGTCAGACAGACCTGGGGTTTGAAACCTGGTGTGATGACTTCCTAACCAAGGGACCTCACAGAAACCTTTACCTGCCCGGGGGCCAGTTGCTTCAGGTGTAAGCTGGGGAGGATTCTGTCTAGGGGCAACTGTGGTGATGAAATGTGACGGCATATGGCATGTGCAGGGCACTGAGCAGGCCATCAGTGGCTCTCAGTTCTGCCCAGCAACCAGCGCTGAACCCAGAACCGAGGAGGCAGGAGGAGCCCTCTCCCAGAAACAAATGGCCTGGATAATGCAAGTGTTGGCCACACAGTCATGGCTGATTCTTTGCGACCCCATGGACTGTAACCTCCCAGGCTCCTCTGCCCATGGGATTCTCTAGGCAGGAATACTGGAGTGGGTAGCCATTTCCTTCTCCAGGGGATCGTCCCAACCCAGGGATTGAACCCAGGTTTCCTGCATTGCAAGTGGATTCTTTACCGTCTGAACTGCAGGGAAGACCTGCATGACGCAACGACCAAGGCAATGCATCCTCGAGCACTGACTAGGAGCCAGATATGAAAGCCCAGGGCTCGCCAGGCATCATCTCCATCCTTCCTTGTCCCAATCTTATCAGTCAGAACCTGAAGCCCAAGGAGTTTTAGTTCATCCAGCAAAAGCAAACACTGAGGATAGGTTGATGGCAGACTTATCCACACCAGACGCCCTCCCAGGGATCAGGCTACCAGCCTGAGCAAGACAGATGCTGCTCCAAGGTCAGGCTTGGGGCAAAACCCAGACAAGAACCAAGGCTGGCCTCCTGCTGCCAATGGCTGGACCCTTCTCTGTCCCCTGCCATCTGTCCCAACAGGAAGCACTCCTCAGAATCACTGCCCACCCACCTCTAAGTGTCCTTTAAGTTCCTCCTGACCCACCAGCTTCTTTTACAGTTGAGGTCGTGTTTCTCAGGGCCTCACAGCGAGCCAGGAAAAGGAGCTAAAACCTTGAGACGAGACTGATAGAATTTCAGGTCAGGGCTGCTTCCTTTGTGGGCTGCTTGTTTTCTGGAATACTGCACTTCATCCCCTGCCACTGTGCTAGCCAGCCAGGTCTATGGTGATCCAGCAACCCACCATGTGCTGTGGGAGGTGGATGGGAGGTCAGGGTCTCCGTGCCCCTGAACCATTCAGAAAGATCTGCATAGCCCACTAGGGAAGCTGCCTCATCAGGTTCAGATAAAGGCTTGGAAGGGAGCTGCAGGCCAGCATCTCTGCTCCTCTTTTTGGTTAAGTATCACCATTGGTACTAAGATGGCCAGGTGTCTTTGAACTGAAAGGAGCTTTATTTCAAAACCCTTCAGGGTGCCACAGAAACAATCTTTTTCTGCATCAGCAGTCTACTCAAGGCAGGCTCAGCCAAGAAGAACAAACAATGTAGGCGGCTACAGAGAGGGGAGCCAGGAGCAGCACAGGGGTGGGCTTACTAACGATGAGGCCGGACGGAAGAGGAAGCAAAGAGCAGCCTCCCTGTTGTCAGACAGGGTCACAGATACACACTTATGAGCAGCTGGAAATGCAGCTCCTCAACCCCACCAAGCGCAAATACCTGTAGGGCCAGAAAGGGTCTACTGTCTGATGGGTGAGACAGCACAGATGCAGGCCAAGAGACACTTAGATGTTCATGTTAAGTATATGGTGCAAGAGGCTTGGACCTCAGCCTCGGTGTTTCCTACTCAGAAAATGGGCATAAAGCAGAGACTCAAGTGCTTAGAGGTGAGGTTTCTCTGCTGTTATAAAACTGAAAACTGTGTTGGTCACTCGGTTGTGCCCAACTCTTTGGGACTCCATGGACTGTAGCCCGCCAGGTTCCTCCATCCATAGAATTCTCCAGGCAAGAACACTGGAGTGGGTAAGCCACTCCCTTCTCCAGGGTATCTCCCTGACCCAGGGGTCAAACGAACCCAGGCCTCCTGCCTTGCAGGCAGATTCTTTACCATCTGAGCCCTGCATACAAACTTGTACTCATTTATCATACAGATACTGAGCGCTAACTAAACACCAGCACCATGCCAGGTGCTGGGGACTCAGCTATGCATGGGACATGCTTGCTCCCTGCCTTCATGGAATTTGAAATTTATCATGGAAAACAAAGTTGGAAGAATGCAATTATAAGAGGGATGATGGTGGTGGCCTGTTGTGCCCATGAGGCCAAGAGAGGGGGCCAAGAGAAGTTAGTCGCATGGCAGGGAGACTGATTAAATACACGAGAAATAGGCAAAGAAATAACTATATTAAGGATAATGGGAGCTGGGTTTCTAGTTGTCAGAGAC
The DNA here is from genome assembly GCF_003369695.1 of Bos indicus x Bos taurus. Classification (NCBI taxonomy): domain Eukaryota; kingdom Metazoa; phylum Chordata; class Mammalia; order Artiodactyla; family Bovidae; genus Bos; species Bos indicus x Bos taurus. The sequence goes on along the minus strand of NC_040093.1, from coordinate 32,134,664 downwards.
AGGATTTACAGACATGGAAAAGATGAGAAGTCAAAGTACTGAGGTTCTAAACTGAAATTGAAGGTATTGGCATAAATTCATCTTTTTAAAATCTCTGTAGAAACAGGGACTTCCCTGGTGGTCGAGTGACTAAGACTCTGCACCCCCCATGCAGGCAGTCTGGGTTTACTCCCTGGTCAGGGAAAGGGATCTCACATACAATTAAGAATTGGCATAGCCAAATAAATATGCAAGTAAAAATAAAACCTATACAGAAACAGCTATGGAAACGTGCACAGATCAGTTGTTATCAACCAGAAGTCATTTTGTCCCTTGGAGGACAACTGGCAACATCTGATGATATTCCGGGTTGTAACTGGTACACGGTGGGAGAGGCAAGTGATGCTGCTATGCCGCCTTTAATACAAAGGACAGCTTCCATAGCAAAGAGTTATCCCACCAAAAATTTCACTAGTATCATGACTGGGAAGACCTGATATAGATATCTGTGTGTATACCAAAGAGTAGGTAGATGGGTAGATGGATGGACAGATAGACATTGCGTGTGCATATATATAATCATATATAGATTTCCTAGCTCAGTTGGCTGAGTCAAATTAGAAGCAATGACAGCCCAGTAGCTATGAACACATCCACTGCCCAGATCTCAGTTTTTAAATACCATTCTTTACTAAAAAGAACCAGATGTCCCTAGAAAAGATAGCTGCTTCCAGAACTTGGGCATGAAAAGTACAAGATGAACTTGGAAGATTGTTTTCTGCACCAGAAAGTAAAAAGGCCTCAAAGATTGATGGGAATATGTTCAAAAGGGCACAAAGAGCCAGCGTGACGAGTCTCCTACTGATCACATTTAAGACAATGTGAACATCAAAACAAATAATAATAGGGACTTATTCAACCCACTGGATAAAATCTAAATCCATGAGTCCATACTGATATAAACAATAAACAAATTAGAAAGAAGGGGAAGCTCTTCCTTACAGTGGAATACCAACTAATAAAGGTAGAAAAATTATGACAATTAAAAATAAAATCACCATTTGACGACCATCATAATGGTATTTAAATCAAGAGGAAGTATCTAAAGATTTCCAGGTTCAGTTCAGTTCAGTCGCTCAGTCATGTCCAACTCTTTGTGACCCCATGAATCGCAGCACGCCAGGCCTCCCTGTGATCACCAACTCCCAGAGTTCAATCAGACTCACGTCCATTGAGTCAGTGATGCCATCCAGCCATCTCATCCTCTGTCGTCCCCTTCTCCTCCTGCCCCCAATCCTTCCCAGCATCAGAGTCTTTTCCAATGAGTCAACTCTTCACATGAGATGGCCAAAGTATTGGAGTTTCAGCTTTAGCATCATTCCTTCCAAAGAAATCCCAGGGCTGATCTCCTTCAGAATGGACTGGTTGGATCTCCTTGCAGTCCAAGGGACTCTCAAGAGTCTTCTCCAACACCACAGTTCAAAAGCATCAATTCTTCGGCACTCAGCCTTCTTCACAGTCCAACTCTCACATCCATACATGACCACTGGAAAAACCATAGTCTTGACTAGACGGACCTTTGTTGACAAAGTGCTGCACTCAATATGCCAGCAAATTTGGAAAACTCAGCAGTGGCCACAGGACTGGAAAAGCTCAGTTTTCATTCCAATCCTAAAGAAAAGCAATGCCAAAGAATGCTCAAACTACCACACAATTGCATTCATCTCACATGCTAGTAAAGTAATGTTCAAAATTCTCCAAGCCAGGCTTCAGCAATACGTGAACCATGAACTTCCGGATGTTCCAGCTGGTTTTAGAAAAGGCAGAGGAACCAGAGATCAAATTGCCAACATCCGCCAGATCATCAAAAAAGCAAGAGAGTTCCAGAAAAACATCTATTTTTGCTTTATTGACTATGCCAAAGCCTTTGACTGTGTGGATCACAATAAACTGTGGAAAATTCTGAAAGAGATGGGAATACCAGATCACCTGACCTGCCTCTTGAGAAACCTGTATGCAGGTCAGGAAGCAACAGTTAGAACTGGACATGGAACAACAGACTGGTTCCAAATAGGAAAAGGATTATGTCAAGGCTATATATTGTCACTCTGCTTATTTAACTTATATGCAGAGTACATCATGAGAAACGCTGGGCTGGAAGAAGCACAAGCTGGAATCAAGATTGCTGGGAGAAATATCAATAACCTCAGATATGCAGATGACACCACCCTTATGGCAGAAAGTGAAGAGGAACTAAAAAGCCTCTTGATGAAAGTGAAAATGGAGACTGAAAAAGTTGGCTTAAAGCTCAACATTCAGAAAATGAAGATCATGGCATCTGGTCCCATCACTTCATGGCAAATAGATGGGGAAACTGTGGAAGCAGTGTCAAGACTTAATTTTGGGGGGCTCCAAAATCACTACCGATGGTGACTGCAGCCATGAAATTAAAAGACGCTTACTCCTTGGAAGAAAAGTTATGACCAACCTAGATAGCATATTGAAAAGCAGAGACATTACTTTGCCAAAAAAGGTCCATCTAGTCAAGGCTATGGTTTTTCCAGTGGTCATGTATGGATTTCCAGGTTAGTGGGTGGGGATTTGATGAGGAGCAGGATATCGATATTGCTCTTTACAGCATCAGACTTTACTTTCACCATGAGATGCATCCACAATTGAGTATCGTTTCCACTTTGGCCCAGTGACTTCATCCTTTATGCAGCTACTAATAACTGTCTTCCACTCTTCCCCAGTAGCCCACTCGACAGGACACCTTCCGACCTAGGGACTCATCTTCAGGTGTCATATCTTTTTGTCTTTTCATACTGTCCCATGGGGTTCTCCAGGAAAGAATACTGGAGTGGGTTGCCATTTCTTCCTCCTGGAAGAAACGGACCACGTTTTGTCAGAACACTTCACTATAACCCATCCATCTTGGGTGGCCCTGTATGCCATAGCTCATAGCTTCATTGAGTTACCAAGTTCCTTCACCACAACAAGGCTGTGATGCCTGAAGGTGATTATCCAGAAAGAATGAAGCAGCTGCGCCAAAGCAGAAATGATGCTCAGTTGTGGATGTGTCTGGTGGTCAAAGTGCAATGCTGTAAAGAACAATATTGCATAGGAACCTGGAAGGTTAGGTCCATGAATCAAAGTAAATTGGATGTGGTCAAGCAGGAGATGGTAAGATTGACCATCAACATCTTAGGAATCAGTGAACTAAAATGGATGGGAATGGGCAAATTTAATTCAGATGTCTATTATATTTACTACTGTGGACAAGAAACCCTTAGAAGAAATGGAGTAGCCCTCATAGTCAACAAAAGAGTCTGAAATGCAGTACTTGGGTGCAATCTCAGAAACAACAGAATGATCTTGGGTCATTTCCAAGACAAATCATTCAATGTCACAGTAATCATATCTATGCCCCAACCACTGATGCTGAAAAACCTGAAGTTGATTGGTTCTATGAAGACCTACAATACCTTCTAGAAGTAACACCAAAAAAAGATATCCTTTTCACAATAGAGGACTGGAATGCAAAAGTAGGAAGTCAAGAGACACCTGGAGTAACAGGCAAGTTTGGCCTTGGAGTACAAAATGAAGCAGGGCAAAAGCTAACGAAGTTTTGTCAAGAGAACAATGGTCATAGCAAACACCTTTCCCAACAACCGACAAGATGACTCTACACATGGACATCGTCAGATGGTCAGTACCAAAAACAGATCGATTATATTCTTTGCAGCCAAAGATGGAGAAGCTCTATACAATCAGCACAAACAAGACCTCGAGCTGACTCTGGCTCAGATTACAAACTCCATATTGCAAAATTCAGGCTTAACTTGAAGAAAGTAGGGGAAACCACTAGGCCATTCAGGTATGACCTAAATCACATCTCTTATGATTATATAGTGGAGGTGACAAATAGATTCAAGGGATCAGATCCGGTAGACAGAGTACCTGAAGAACTATGGACAGAGGTTCACAACATTATGCAGGAAGCAGTGACCAAAACTATTCCCAAGAAAAAGAAATTCAAGAATGCCAAGTGGTTGTCTGAGGAGGCTTTACACATAGCTGAGAAAAGACGAGAAGTGAAAGGCAAGGGAGAGAGACAAAGATATACCCAACTGAAGATATACCCAACGCAGAATTCCAGAGAAAAGCGAGGAGAAATAAGGAGGTCTTCTTCAGTGAACAATGCAAAGAAATGGCCACTCGTTTCCACCTATTAATGTTGCTAAATCTCTTACAAAATGAGACCTCCCCTTTGATTTTTGCAACTTTATGGTCATAGTGTGAACAAAGTACATGAAAAAGATTCATAGGTTTTCTGAAGTGAAGAATTCTAGTGTGACTCTCTTAGCTGAGCCTCAGTGTTTTGATCCTATGGTTTCTCTCACTGAAATTGAGGTGAGAGGCAAACAAAAATACCTCAAGATCACATCAGTGCTGCTAAGAGATGGAAGGCAACAGAATGCAACAAGGTCATTTGCAAAAAGAGAAACCAAGTCTTATAGAGTTGATACATCTTATTCAACGTCACACAGCCACTTTATGGCCCAGCTGGGACTTAAAAGTCCTCAACCCTGAGTAATCAGGATTCAGAATGCCTCAGCCTAAAATCATTCACAAAGAAGGGTTTGCAGTCACTAGACTGTAAGCTTGCTGAGGGCAGGTCTGAACACAACCTCCAAGCATTTAGCCTAGAGTTGGCACTTGTAGGTACCTAGTAGGCATATTTTAGGCAAAGATACTAATGAGGTCCGATATTCAGTGGAATTTTAAAAACACCTATAAAATGCCTCTTTTAAAACACTTTCATTTGCATTTAAGACAAATTTCTATACAGTCTAGCCCAGACGGGCCCCGTGTATGTATTTACCAAACAAAAGATGACTGGTGCTGCGATAATTAATCAGTTGGCATTGACTGAAGCTCTTAATGAAATGAAGCATGAACTGTTTGAGAAAGCAATTGAAAACCATCATACATGCCATGAATCATCTCTTGAATGCACATTTATTAAATCAGAATTCATAACTTTGATATTTTATCTAACAGGTTTGTTACCCTTTCGAGACTCTATTGGTGGATAAAAAGACAGATGTTTCCGGAGCTAAATTGGTGGAGGGATGGGGGAGGTAGGAACCAGCCAGACATCAATTAAGGAGAGCAGGCAGCAAAACGCCATTATCCAGTGTTTGGGTTTCGAGCCTACTGTCTTGAGATAAAATTCAAAGAAACCTTTGCAAGTGAAAAAGGCATGGAGACAGGATGCAATACCAAGGTTTCTGGGGTCTGCCTGAGAGCGGGCAGATGCTGTGATGGTTCAAGAGGCTGTGATCAGTTTGGGGGGTCACAGATTTGATGGTCATTAAGCTTGAAGCTTAATGTCTTGAAGCTTCAGTCAAACAAGAGTCAGACTAATGCCAGAACTTATTTTCCCTTCCTGAGGGTGTCAGCGAGCTGGAGAGGGATCAGAATACTCTCCCATTTTCAGGCTCTTCAAAGACACCTGCTCCTCTCAGTTGAAGCAAATATATATCACATCAATGTCACATCCAATGACTATTGTCCCAGGCACCTCTTTGGGTGATCAAATGAAAGCGGATTGGGAAGCATGTGAAGATGTTTAGCTCCTTTGACTGCTGGCGGCAGTAATTGGCGGATCAAGGTGACATCGTCCCCCACAGCTCACAATTGCAACACTTCTTAGAGTCTCATATTCACAAAAGCGGACCTAGAATCCTTACAGGCAGCACTCTTGTGCTGAAAGTAAAGGAGCCCTTCCCTTTTAACTGCTTTGACACAATGTAGCCATTCTCCTCCACAGCCTTTCAAGCCCACCCTTTTGCCTGCTAGAATCAGGGTCCAGCTGCTGATTGACATTCCCCCGGAATGTTCTGGCACTTTCCCCTGCACAGAACAACGCACATCTAAATGATAACTTTTCTCCCCTGTAATCTGATTAGATTCCTGTAACTGCAGCGATAGAGCAATCCCAAGGGTGAACTTGAACATCAACACTTTTAGAGGAAAATAACCATCTCAGTCATACACGGTAGCAGCGGCTTCTCCCTTTCATCTGTGTTAAACAAAGGACATTAAATTCCGAAGCCAAAGGAGGAGAAAATGTACATAATTTGTGTAAGGCAAAAACTGCCAATGCATACAACAAACACGAGCTGCCAAGCTCTCTCATAGTTCTTGCTTTTTAAGAAAGCTGGAAACTAGGTGTTCTGTGGGGCACACGGCATCCACGATTGAGATCAACTCTTTGTGCTCAGATGGCAGCGGGGCTGGGGAGGAGCCGCAAGTAACACCAACATTGCTCCACCTCAGTGGTTCTCAAACTGAAGTGTGCATCTCAACCACCTGGAGAGTGTGTTTAACTGCAGGCTGCTGGGCCCCATCCATGGAGCTTCTGACTCAAGGGATCTGGGGTGGAGCCCAAGAATCTCTTTCTAACAAGTTCCCAGGGGACACTTATGGTGCTGGTCTGGGCACAACAGCAGTCTGAGAACCATGGCTCTTAGTAAGGCCCCGCTGGCAATAAAAATGGTACAGACGAGCCCGTATGCAGGGCAGGAATAGAGACACAGACATGGAGAATGGATATGTGGACACAGAGCGGGAAGGAGAGGGTGGGACAAACTGGGAGAGTAACACTGACATATATTTATCATGTGGGAAACAGATAGCTAGTAGGAAGCTGCTGCGAGGGTATAGCACAGGGAGCTTAGCTTGGTGCTCTGCGGTGACCTAGAGGGGTGGGGGGGGGCACAGGGCTCCAGAGAGACGGGATGTATATATTCAGGTAGCTGATTCACTTTGTGGTACAGCAGAAACTAACACAATGTGGTAAAGAAATTACACTTCAATAATGAAATTAAAGAAAATACACACACACACAAACACACACTCATTATAAACCATGCTACTTTCTATAAGACAAGATGGAATTCATGGGCCTGCCAGCCTAAGTTCTCATTTTGTTTTAGCAAATAGACAGTTTTGCTTCACAGTTGACACTTGAGCAACATGGATTTGAACTTCATGGATCCACTTACATGTGGATTTTTTAAAATAGTAGACATTCGTGATTGTGCTAAGTCGCTTCAGTTGTGTCTGACTCTTTGTGACACTATGGACTGTAGCCCACCAGGCTCCTCTGTCCACAGAATTCTCCAGGCAAGAATACTGGAGTGGGTTGCCGTGCTCTCCTCCAGGGGATCTTCCCCACCCAGGGAATGAACCCACGTCTCTTATGCCTCCTGCACTGGCAGGTGGTTTGTACAGTCTGACACAATCTTTGGTTGACTGATTCTACAGATGCAGAACCACAGATACAGAGGAACTGTGCATACAGAGGGCTAACTGTAAATTATACTCAGATTTTTGACTATAGGGACGATTGGTACCTCTGACCCCTGTGCTGTTCATAAGTCAACTTATTTTTTTTAATTTCTCCTTTGTTATTTTCAGTTATGTATCAGCAATTGGGAAGAAGGAGATGGCAACCCACTCCAGTATTCTTGTCAAGAGAATCCCATGGACAGAGGAGCCTGGTGGGCTGCTGTCCATAGGGTCGCAGAGTCAGACACAACTGAAGCGACTTAGCATGCATGCATGCACCAGTGCTTGAGTTTATTAATATCTGCAGTAAGACAGATCCATCCTCATGGCATGGCTCTTCTTAGGATCACTAGGAGGAGGAAAGCCACTCAGAGGTCCCCCAGACCTGCCAAAACACTGGGCTCCAGAGGAAACAGATCAGAGAAGCTGAGACACTTGCCTGAAGCCACAAAGCAGAGGAGGAGCTAACCCAGGGTTGTTGACACCTGACTCAAGCCCTTCCCTTCAGCTCAGCCCAACCACTTCCCTGGGGTCTATGTTCAAAAATGTGGCTGATTCTAGCAGAGGGATTTTCCATTCACAAGACTGCACCTCCCTAGACCAGTGGTTCTCAACCCTGGTTGGCTATACTTCAGGATCCTCTGGGGAATGCAAAAAAAAAAAAAAAACACTACAACAACAGCAGGCCCCGCTTCAGAGATTTTGATTCAAACTGCTCTGGGATGGAGCCCAGGCACCAAGTATCTTTATAGCTCCCCTGGTAATTCTTAAGTGTACTTGAGCTTGAGAATTGCTGCTACCGAGATTGCAGGCTTCTCAAAGGCAGAACATGCACTCCCCACACACAGCTTCTCAAACATCGGTGGGCAATGGATGGACTCCCTCTCAGTAACAAGGCCCCAAGAGATTCTTAGGAAATACAGGAAACCCCAGAGCAGCATCTGCTGCATCAACTGGAAACAAGTTAGAAATGCATAACCCTCAGTCCTCACCCCAAGTGAAGTGACTCAGAGACGGTGGAGGTGGCACCTAGCAATCTATGTTTTAGCAGGCCCACCAGAGACCTGGATGCTACTGACGTAAGTGACCCCTAAGGACTTCTGGAATAGAGGGACTTAAAACCAGATGGAAAAACTTAGTGAAAAACATAAAACCAAAATTACAGTCTATTCGAGAGTCAGGACATGTTGCCCAGAAAGGCAGTGGTAGGTAAGGATTGTGCTAGGAGTTCCAGGTGGGGGCAGGCGGGGGAGGGCAGGCAGAGTCTGGCTCCATCAGAACAGATGCTCTGTGAAGGGAGGTGGGAGAGGAGGATGGAGAAGTCACTGGGGCCCTGACAGCAGACACAGGGATGGTGGGTGACCCGTGTGTCTAAGAGAAGGGGCTGGGGACAAGAGCCATCACACAGGAGGGCAAAAGGCCATCGCCAAGCACACAGGGCAAAGGCAGGTCCTTTGGTTACCATGAAAATACTGTAGGGAAGTGAAGCAGGAACCAACAAGGGGTCCTGGGAAACATAAGGACTTTGAAAGTGAAAAAGTGAAAGTGTTAGTCACTCAGTCGTGTCCAACTCTTTGAGACCCCATGGACTGTAGCCTGCTGGGTTCCTCTGTCCATGGAATTCTCTAGGCAAGAATGCAGGAGTGTTCTTCCCTTCTCTAGGGGGTCTTCCTGACCCAGGGACCGAACTCAGGTCTCCTATATTACAGGCAGATTCTTTACCGTCTGAACCACAGGGACTTTGATACCCTCAAAATCCTGGCTTTGTAGCATACTAGCCACAAGTCCTTGAACAAAGGACTGAGTCCTCTGGATTCCATGTTCATCGTCTTGGAGATGAGCACAGTAGCTACCCAGTGAGACTGCTAGGAAGCTCCACAGTATGGAAGCAGCCTGCACAGTGCCTGCACAGTGGGCCCTGCTCCAACATGACTGCAGTACCAGTGTTCCAGATGAGGAAGCAGCGCCCAAACCCACTGTCCTTACAGTGAAGGGAAGTAGGTAAATGACTCGCAAGCGGCCCTGCCAGAGGGCAAAGCAGAAGTGGAGGGCCTTAGCATCCTTCCTGTACCTCAGTGCTGAGTTCCCAGGCTTGCCCACACATCTCTCTTTCTCTTGGGTTCTCCTTGAGTCCATGCCTACACCCTGAAAGGAGCGAGCTGTGAGTGAGGAGAGACAGGGATGCTACACCCTCTCTGAAGTCCATCTGGCTTCATACGGGTCTGCTGATGTGGGGGAGTCAGGAGGTCAACACACTGTCACCAAACTGCTGTTTCCCCAGCCTCCGTGCCCAAGAATGCTGAACTCAGGGTGGCCAGCAGGAACACTAACGAAGGGATACGTTTTTTTGGAGTATCGTTTAAAATATGTACATACAAAGTAAAAAAAAAAAAAAAAACACACACAACTCCACCTAAAGAAATTAACTTGAAAGCAGACAGAAGCTGCAAAAGGCTCTCTGCCTTCATTCCGAGCTGAAAGGGCCCAAGCTGCCTTTGAAAACAAGGCAGCAGGTGCCCGTAGCAGGTGCGCTCACCTCCGAGAGACGCGAACACAGCACTGGCCCCACCGCTGACTGATCGCAGCCCTCCGGAAGGGAGCACTCCAGTGTGGTCCATTCGCCAGGCCTGGGGAGAGCTGCTTTCCCATAGTCCAGGACCGCTTTTGTTTAATCCAGAAATTAGTAACTACTCACTGTGTGCCAAGCCTTGTGCTAAAAACTGAGGAACAAGATGAAGAACGGGGAAAGGGGGCTACTCCGGCCAGCCCTCAAGAGATTTACAGACTAGGCTGCTGGAGACCACTGCTCTCGCTGAATCCCCACAAGAACACTATTAGGTGGACAGTGCTGTCTTCCCCATTCTTCTGATAAGAACAAGTCCTTCCTCCACTTTCTAACCCTCAGGAGCTCCATCAGTAAAACAAATGACTTGATGAATAAACTCTAGGGTCCCCTCTGTCTCCATCTATGCTTCTAATTGGGTCAAACCCTGGTTTTCAAAGTTAAAACACAGTTCACTGGCCCTTGGACAACACACTCTGAACTGCATGTGTCCATTTATATGTGGATCTTTTCCAACAGTAAAAACTATAATAGAACACTATTATAGTATAGTAGCATATTAAAACGGAGAAGGCAATGGCACCCCACTCTAGTACCATTGCCTGGAAAATCCCATGGATGGAGGAGCTTGGTAGGCTGCAGTCCATGGGGTCGCTAAGAGTCGGACACGACTGAGTGACTTTGCTTTCACTTTTCACTTTCATGCATGGAGAAGGAAATGGCAACCCCCTCCAGTGTTCTTGCCTGGAGAATCCCAGGGATGGGGGAGCCTGGTGGGCTGCCGTCTATGGGGTCGCACAGAGTCGGACACGACTGAAGCGACTTAGCAACAGCAGCAGCATATTAAAAAGCAGAGACATCACTTCGCTGACAAAGGTCCATATACTCAAAGCTATGGTTTTTCCAGTAGTCATGCATGTATGTGAGAGTGGGACCATAAAGAAGGCTGAGCACCAAAGAATTGATGCTTTTAAACTATGGTACTGGGGAAGACTTCTGAGAGTCCCTTGGACTGCAAGGAGATCAAACCAGTCAATCCTAAAGAAAATCAACCCTGAATATTCATTGGAAGGACTGATGCTGAAGCTCCAATACTTTGGCCACCTGATGTGAACAGCCAATTCATTGGAAAAGACCCTGATGGTGGAAAGATTGAAGGTAGAAGGAGAAGAGGGAGACAGAGGATGAGATGGTTGGATGGCATTACCAACTCAATGCACATGAGTTTGAGCAAACTCCAAGAGATAGTGAAGGACAGGGAAGCCTGGCATACTGCAGTCCATGGGGTCACAAAGATCCCATGGGGTCACAAAGAGTTGGACACGACTTACGACTGAACCACAATAGTGGTAACACTAGTGGTACACAATCCCCAGCTGGTTGAATCTGCATACATGGAGGGACTATGGACACAGAGGGTCAACTCTAAGTTACAGGCAGGTTTTTGGCTGTGAGGAGGGTTTGCACTCCTAACCTCCATGTTGTTCAAGGGTCAACTGTTTGCAAGTTCATAATCCTTTGGATGTTAAAGCCAATTCATCCAATTCTGTCATTAGAGACCCAGAGAGGGGAAGGGAATTGCCTGAGGTCACACAACAAAATTGACACAACAGAGACTTTGAAGGTTAGGTTTCTTAACGCTGAAGTCTTTACATTTTTAAACCCAGACATATACACACACCTAAACACCTGGAATAGGGTCATTTGTCTTAGTTCTTTTTTTACTGCTAAGAAAAGCAGCACTAGAGGGAGAAAAAAAATGCCATCTTCCACCCATACTCCAGCTCCACCCACTCCCAGCCCAGTTTGGGTGCTAAGGCTGCTCTCTGCTGCTTTGAGGGGGTGCCCAGGGGAACCACCGGGAAACTTCACCCAGTCGACAGAAATCTCAACCCTCCCCAAGGCAGGCAAGGGGACCAGGGCTCACTGAAGTTTAACAGAGAAAGCCGCCTCTTCCATTTCCCAGCCACAGACAGGGAAGGAGTAAAAAAGAATGCTGTAAATCAGCCGCCACATAATCACTCTTTTTGAGAGTTTGCTTGTAATTAGTCTATATTCATGGTGCTGTATGGGTAGAGGAATCTGCACGCAAGGAAACTCTGAGAACCAATGTGTCTGCTTCCAGTGAATGATGTACAGGAACCATATGCCAAGTGCAGGCAGCTGGGTTCCTCCCCGAGGAGAGCAGTGAGAGAGCCTAAGGCCGTTACGTGTACATACACATGCCTTGATACCACCTTTCCTGCTTCCCCTCGACATGCACCACCTTGGTGGACATCTGTTGCCTATTATTTACCACCATAGCTGATGCATTTTTCTGTCTCTGCTGTCTGCCCAATTCCTGGTACAAGGTTCACGTTCAAGAAATATTTGCTGGCTGATTCAATGAGTCAAACCAAATAATTGGGAGGTTTTCTATCTATCATGTAGGCTGTATCTTGTTGGGATTTTTTTTTTTTTTTTTTTTTGCCTCTCCACTATGGCCTAAGATAATAATTCTTAATTCTGTCATCAAAACCATATTCAGAAGCTGATTTGATGAGTGGAGATGCAGTCTGGATATTTGTGGATTGATACAGCAGCATCACCCAGGGAAGTCTGACAATAGGAGCCACACTCCAGATGGTCCCCATGTGGAATGACCTACAGATTTCTCAGCTAGTGGTTCTTTAAACTGTGGCTCCTCAGAAGAATGGCCTCAGCAGCACAAGAGTACTTGCTAGAAATATGACTCCTCGGGCCCCCTTCCAGATTTACTAAAAAGAATCCCCATGGATGTTCTTTTGGGTTTTTTCCACCCAACAAGCCCTCCAGGTGAGTCTGGTATGCCAGAATGTGAGAACCTCTGCACCGGAGCAATAGAGGCCTGCTGCTTTTTCCCTCAGACACTGGACCCCATCATGGGTAGAGGGGGCAAGGTTCCCCACTTTCACTCAGAGCCTGAGATACAGAACGTATCGCTCAGGCCTGCAGGAGCCTTGGCAGCTCCAGGGCACCTGTCACTGTTCTCCCGTTCTAAAAATTGCTACAACAGTACATGCACAAGCTAATAAAAATGTCTCTGCCCCAGGTTGACAGCTTCGTTACACGCTGTCACGTGCCCTGATTCTTCCCAATCTTCTCTCGCCAGTGCCATCGCATGCACAGCAGGGCAGGCAGATGGATATCCGAGCTGGTCCCACCCCTGCCCTAAGCCAATCAGGACACCCCAAGCCAATCAGGATGCCCCGGGCCAATCAGGACAGGCCATACAGCCTCCATCACCTTCCACTGGCTCTCTGGGCAGTTCCTTCACCCTCAGGGTCCTGCCTCTTGTTCTTTTCATTCATAGTCTACTCCCCTTACCTCCCAGCCTCTGCTCCAGTCTCAGGAGCCTATACCCTGCGTTTGGAACTTTATCCAAAGGCCAGCCCCCACCAGGGGACCAAGTCCACCTGCTTAGCCTCAGGCAGAAACCCCAGGGAAGCTCAATGACTTGCAGTAGAGACAAAGGGTTGAGGGGTGGGGCCCCCTCAGAAAGACCCAGTGGAAGAGCAGGGCCAGCAAGAGGGGTTGATAGTTCTCCCAGGCCCTTGCACAACGTGTATCAGGGAAGGAAAGCAGAAGGGAGGCTGCTCCCTGGCATAAATGGAAGAGCACATGCATTGCTCCATCCTATACTTGGGGTCTCATCTCGAATCCAAAGGGACAAGTGAGGAAAAATGCAAGCATAATACATACTTAACTGGGCAACGTAACTGGGAAATCTCAAGACCTTGTACTTGGGGGAACCCCCAAGCCAATGGAGGAGGCCCTTGGGCTGGGAAAGCATACAGAGAAAACAGAGAGGAAGCACAGAGGAAGATAAAGGACCAAAAGAAGCTGTGACAAGGGCAGTCAGAGAAGCAACAATGTAACAGCTGACATCTGTCCAGCCACGCTACGTGCCAGGCACTAGGCCAGCGTGTTCACCCTCCAAATAGCCTCACAAGGAGGCTTCTGTGATGGGAACCACGGCAAAAGAAACCTGACCAAAGACACACAGCAGACGGGAAGGTTTGCGTACGATTCTGTGATGGTGGCCCTGATCCTGATGGTTCCCTGGTCAGTATCTCTCACTCCAGTGCAAGCCCCTCAGTGCCTGGGTCTCTCTGAGCAGAAAGGCATGAACACCCAGCCCCGCTATGTTGTTGCCAGGATTAAATGCATCAACTGACTTGTAGGACAGAATGCAAAGCCTGAAACCTAGCAAAGCTCAGTCAGCACTGGTTGTGAAGAGAAGACAGATGATGATGACAAGGAGATGTTGAGATTCACTAGATGTTTTCATTCACTAGATAAGCCTCAGCTGCCAGCCAGACCTGGCATCTCATCAGCATTCAGAAAGCCTGCTTGGTTGAAGGCATGCAAGCTGGAAAGTAGGTTTGAAGATCTGCAGAGCCCCAGTTTGAAGATCTGCCCCCATCTTCCCCTCTCGGGGGCCCCGAGCTCCATCAGGATCTGGCCAGCCTCACAGAGCATGGCTGACACCCCTGCCACTGGCAGGACCCATGTTAATGCCCTCATCTCATGTGTGCAGTGTCTTCTCCCTCTGCCTGGCTCCTTCCTTGAGCCGTGCCTTCAGGGAGATGTTTTCATCTCAACCAGGAATCATCAAACAGCTTCTTACCATGACAGAGCCTTGAGATCACAGCACAGCGGCAGAACCAAATCCCCCTGCAGGGGCCCCAGGAGGTCAAACTCCCCTCCCCACCCCCACTAGAAACACTCGCGGACTTGCAGCTGGCTGAGACAACTGTCAATCCTCGCTTGAAAAACAGAGGTAATGAGCACTCCCAGCTGGGTGTTGTGAGCAGTAAGTGAGCAAGGGTGTGAAGGCTCACGCTCCTCCTCCACCCTTTAACCATGCAATCATGGGCACAGAAGAAGTTTCACTTGATTACCCCACCATCCAGCCCAGTGAGCTACCTCCAGACTCCCTCTCCACCCTGGTCTGGGCCCCGGGACACTGCCCTGTCCGAACGATATCACTCAAGGTCCATCCCGTGGAAATGCCGACAAGAGATGGGAGTGCGGAAGAGAGTGGAGCAAGGCTGACTCCCAACTCTGACCCCAGCTGCTCTGGTCCTGAAAGCCTCGGCTCCTCTCCTGGCCTTCATCTACACTGACAGCTGCTTCTAGGTCCTGGAGCATCCTCTCCCCTTCTCGTTCAGGTCCGGGATGGTAAAGGCTCTCCAATGCTGTCCCAAAGTGCTTCCCTGTCCCTTGCTGATTTTCCCTTAACCATCCCTGAACTGCTATAACTAGTCCACTTATTGACTGATTGATTTTTCCATTTGCGGGCACCATCTGCTTCCTTCCATCTGCTTTCTTCAGAGACCCTGACCAATGGCCCAGGCTCCTCTTTGGGTTCACAGCATTTGCCAGCATTAGAAGCACATCCTTCAAGACTCCCCATTTCCAAGAATCCTCGCCAGATTGTCCTTAAAATACATGTCTGGACTTACTTTCCACACACCATTTAGCCTGTGTCATCCTCTCCCTCTCACTCCGGACAGCAATCCATCCCCAAGACTCTGCCCACCAGCCCAGGGCAGGTGCGAGCTCTCCCTAAACCCCCTCTGTGCTTCCCTCAACAGCTAGCACAAGTCGTATGCTCTCAGAAGAAGTTTGAGAGACCAATAAACATTCCCTCCCTTGCTCACACCCAGAGAACATCACTTCAGCACTTTCGTTTGAAACACCAACGGTTTTTCATACTGACTTTTTCTCAGTCCATGACTCTCAAGAGGGCCTGGCCTGGGGATGTGCCTGCCATGGTCTCTCCCCCACGGTCCACCAGGGAATGCAGAGCAACACAGAAGACTGAGCCTCAGGTAAGAACATCTGTCCCATCCCCTCATTTTGCCAATGGAGAAGTGGAGACCAGATTGCTTAAGGGATTTCTCAAAAGCCACAGGTGAGTTCGTAGGTGGAGACGGACCAGCCACACTGCCTTCAAGGAGCCCTGGCACTCGGTCTTGTAGAGAGACCCTCACATATCTTGGCGCTTCTTTGACAAAGGTGCCCAGAAATGTGGTCTGGAATTTTATGAAACTGGAGGAATAACATGCTGCAGCTTCCTGGAGGGCCTGATCTCTGCCAGGTTTCAGGGATGAAGAGTAAAGAAAGTAAGTGCACGCAGAGCCAGAACTAGGATGAGGGCAGTGAGGCACCAGGCTCGGGTACAAACTTTAAAGGGGCCAGAACATTCGGTAATCAAGGTAAAGAATATCTTAATGTGGTATTTCTTGAGATCGAAGTTCATGCCAAGAGATCCATGACAGACAAACTATCACAGTTTTAAATAAAGATCAGCTCTGCTCCTGCACTGGCACAAGCCTGCCTCGCTTGCCTCACCCTAAACTAACCCTCTGGCCATTTCTGTCTTTGCCCAACCTCTCACTCGGGGCATACAGCTCCTTTCCATCCAAAACTGTCCACGCCGTTAGCCTACAGCAGGAATTTTCTGCACCGTGCCAGTCAGCGCCCATTCTACCCACGAGGCTGTCAAAGGTCTTCCAAGGCAGTGTGACTAATGGAATGTTTGTGATTGAAAAGTGAGGAAAGAGCTCTCAGCGATCCGCTGTCCTTAATTACATGGAGCAAACACCTCCTCAAGGACAGCCACAGAAGCCTGTGTCCATCTTTGCTCCCAGCCTTCCTTCCTGCCCAGTGCTCAGCACAGAGAAGGAAGAAGCCAATATCTGCTCAAAGAATAAGCAAAAAGACCCCCAAGTCCACCTTCCTGGGACAGTGGGACTATGCCTGACTCTGTAGCATCAATTTCTAATTTATACTCCTGGTCCCAGATTCCTCTTATAAACCTGTGTGCTGTGTTCATTTTGAAATACCAACGTGCTTCCGAATTGTGGATCAGCTCGGGAGAGGTCATGCCTCCTAGCGGGCCTCCAGTCCAGTGTAGGGGAGCTTCAGGCCTGAATGGACACTGACTTCTCAGGGGAGGCCCAAGGAGGTGGAGGCCAGAGGGCTGGAGGCCCAGATCATCATACGGGGCACAGTGTCTGTTCCTGGTCCTTACCCTCCATGAGCCACACCTTCCTCCCCTCTGGCCTCCCTGCCTCCAGTCTGGCCCAGACAATTTCCCTTCCTCAGAGAAGTCTTTGCCAAGCACTTCCAGGCCCCGCCTTGACTTCACAGAACGACCCTGGTATTGGAGGCCTTCTCTGATCTCATCCCCCTCACCCAAACAGACATGCTTCTGAATGTTCCCTGGATTGAAATCTCCGTACAGATTCAAGGACCTCTGCAGGCAGGCCTGTCTCTTGTCCAGCACAACCCTCATCCACCCCCTGGGCTCATACCCACTTCCACACACACACTTTCTCTCTCTCATTCAGGTTTATCTAACATCAGTTGAAAGCCTACTGTGTGCCTTGGAGAGGGAACAAACAGCTTCACTGAGAACTTATCACATGCCAGGTCTTTATTTAGTCTCCTTCCATCTTGAAATTCATTTCATCCTGTTGTGGAGACATTATTATTATTCCTAGTTATTATAATTATACAGTTATAATTATTTAATAACTATGCATCACATGATATAATAGTATAATATAATGATGTAATATAACATGTACAATATATATAATTATATTCTTCAATGATAATAATAATTACTGGTTGTTATCATTACATATTGAAGTTAACAGAGGCCAAGAGAGGCTAAACAGCCCAAAACTCAGCATTCACCCGGTCTCCTAACTTTCCACTACAGCCTCTAATCCCCTGTCTGCCTGTCCAAACTCAGCCCATCCAGACCACAGCCCATATCTGCACGGCTGCTATCTGCGTTCACTGGGGTCTACCAGGGTAAAAGGATGGTGACATACTCCAACAGGTTGTGAGGGAGACTTGGATAAAGCACCTGTTCACATAGGTGTAGGGAAAGACACCAGAGATGCTCAAGGCAGGACCCCAGGGCTTGTGACCATGGGGAGGGAGGGAAGGGATGTTCCCAGAACTCAGAGCTAGAACTGGACAGAACGGGCTGTGTTGCAAAGGGTTCCGTGACTTTATGTCAATAGAAGCAGTCAGTTCTTAGGTTCACATGGGCAGGGAGCTTGCTCTCCTCCCATCCCCCACCTCCTCTCTGATCCCACCATTGACCAAAATTGATAGGAAGCCAGAGGGCAACAGGGTAAAATGATGTTCCAGAAAGATCAGTCTCCCAAGCCAGAAAGCCAGGGGCATCCACTACTGTCTTGGTGAGAAGTAGTCCCCAAACCAAAACACAGTTCATGGAAGTCCCATCAGCTACTGAGTCACTGCAGGGTAAAGTCAACTGGACCATCCTCTCACCTGAGTCCTTGGCCATCAGGCTCCAGTCTGGAGTCACAGGTTCTTTATCTACCACCCATCCCACCTCCCCCTGACCCTCGGCTGGGGAGGGCTCTTTACCTTGAAGGTGAACCAAGCCTCATTTCTTTGAGGTCAGAGTCCTTGGTGGTCTGGTTCTGACTGGGTTGCCACAGTCAGGCTGGCCAGGACTTAGGGATAGGGAGTACTGGGAGGTGCCCCAGCAAACCCCCTGGGTTCCAAGCATAAACTCCCTGCCCACCTCCTGTGCTGTAGCAGCAACCCAACTGGCCATGGCAACTGAGGTCACTTTCCTAGGGTCAGTTCAGTGGCCTCCTACTTTGCCTGATGGTTTAGCAGCACAAGGAACCCCAAAGTCCAAGAGATGTTTTAGCTGTCTTTTTCCTAAAATCAAGCTGTGTTTCCTGGTGGAACAATTCTTTCCTTGGGCACTGGGACCTCTCAGTTTAGAATCATAAGAATAAGTTCTACTCAGAATAGAGCTGTGTTTAAATAAATGACCACACTTAACTCCCAGTACAGCCTTGTCAGATGAACACCCATTATCCCAGTCTGTGAAGGGGAAGACAGAGGCTCAGAGCAAGGGATTAATTTTCCCAAATGAAACACAGAGGTACCATCTGGCCATTGGTATGGAACTCTAAAGCTGCCTTTACGGGACTTAGTCCAGGCTAAGACTCCAGTCTCCAATGCAGGCGGCTTGGGTTCGATCCCTGGTCAGAGAACCAGATCCCACATGCCACAAGTAAGAGTCCACATGCTGCAACTAAGAACTGGCACAGCCAAATAAATAAAAATGAAATGTTTTAAATAAGGTTGCCTTCAGGCTGGCACTGGTTGCATTCACCTTGCAAGTGAGAGATGCATATGTGCATGCCCAGACAGAAAGACAGACAGCTTTCTGGACTTTTAGGTGCCATAATCCACCTCCCTCCCTGCCCTTTCATCAGCAGGCCCCACACACTGCAGAACCATGTGAGCAAAACATTCTCTGTATTGTCTGCCAGGTGCCTAGTGCCTCAGGATTCCTCTTCTGGACTGATCAGACTCAGCCAATCACTGGAAAGAGGCTCCTGTTGAAAAAGCTGCAGCCCTCTTCGGCTCCCTGACTGCACCTCTCCCCACCATGCTGGGAGGTCAAGACGGATGAGGGCGGGCGCCTCTCTGGAGCCAGGTCTAATCAGAGATACAGCTTCCAGATGAATCACCTTTGCAAGGCCTCCTTGCCATGCCCCTTTGAATTAAAAGAGCTCCCTCTACTAATATATTAATTAAAATGAAATATTAATAAGCTGACCTCTATTATTTATCAGCTGTTTGGGGAGAAAAGAAAAATATTGAGATCCAAAGAGAAATCAATTTCCCCAAAACCGCCCTTCCCTGAGCAGACTGATTCGTGTCACATAATAAAGAGATAAGCTTATCGGCTGCATCAGTTCAAAGACGTGTGCTGTAAATGTTGATTTTGAACCAATAAGAAGATTATAAGCACTGTCATAAAATATCTTTCCGGGATGTAAATTATTCAAAGCCCTCCGTGGGCAGACACAGTGTCTCATGCCTCAGTGATCCCCGTTCTCTGCAATACATTTCACTTATTAAAGTCAGAGAGGGCCTCTGTTGATAAAGCCCCCTAAATAAATGATAACCTTCATCTCCGTCTTCTAAATTATTTCCACGACTAGAATTCGGAATGTTTGTGCCAGAGGTGCCACAAAGTACGGCCTTCTTGAGTGGGGTATGTCTTCATTGGGAAGCTCGGTTCAGGTAAGGGCTGAACCCCTAGATTCTTGGAGCTGGGCAGTGGCTACAGTAATGCATACAACCCTGGGGGCTCATCTTCACAAGGAGGGAAGGGGTGATGCAAGATGCAAGGGACAATATGATGAAAAGGCCTGGACCCCTAACCTGCCTCGCTAGTCAGGCTGAGTTGTTATCCAACCTGAGTGAGTTGGACAACCAACTCCAAAAGTGAGTCTCTTGTTACAGGGAGGTGGGTATAATACGTGTGCCCACCAGGCACAGGGTCTGGCTCATAGCAGGTTCTCAATCAATGTTAACCAGGTCAATGACCACGGTAGGGACCTCATGGGGAACACTGCTCCTCATGCCCTCAAGACCTCCTGGAGCCTCATTGAGTTTCCTGGGCTACTCTGCCTGCCCCGGCAGGTACCTACAGCAAGCCCATCCTGGACTCATCTCTGGCCTTTGTTCACGTAAAAGTCAGATCATCCTGCATGCATGTGTGTGTGCTAAGTCGCTTCAGTTGTGTCTGACTCTTCACAACCCTATGGACTATAGCCTGCCAGCCTCCTTTGTCCATGGCATTCTCTAGGCAAGAACACTGGAGTGGGTTGCCAGGCCCTCCTCCAGGGGATCTTCCCCACCCTACTCCGGGATTGAACTTGAGCCTCCTGAATCACAGGCAGATGTTTTACTGCCAAGCCACCGGGGAATCCCCGGATCATCCCTGTTCATTCTTTAAGGCCCAATTCAAATGCCACCTCCTCCATGAAGAAGCCCATGATTTCCTCACTTGGGTTCTTTCCTTTTCATCCTTCCTCAAATGTTTATGGCATGCCCATCCTGTACTAAGCACTGACTACAGTTCTTTCTGGGCAACGTCTTATGTAATTTTCATTTCTACCCTGCAAGTCCTATTGCCCATATTTGATAGAAGAAACATTAGGCTCAAGGGATTAAGTGTCTTGTTCAAAGTCACACATTAAGTAAGTGAGGCAGCCAAGATGAGAACCAAGTTTGGCCAGAATCCAAAGCCCATGCTCTTTCCTTTATTTTCCATTGACCATCCTGCTGCTGGACTCAGAGCTCAGTGCTTCCTGTCTGGGCTTCAGTTACCCCCTGCTCATGCCTCAGTTCTATGAGAATGGGCCTGTATCCCCACAGCATCATTCAGCCTCCCACATGGAGCCCTCAGGCCAGGTGTGGCACAGGGCCCAGAGCTTGTCGTGGACACTCCATCTGCCTGGCAGCTCCATCTGCACTCCCAGCTGGACCAGCCCCCAGTGCCTGCCGGCCACCTCCAGTCCAGGCCTAGGATGACAGCAGCAATCACATCCGCTTCTCGCACTTCTCCATTCACCATTCTACGCCTCAGCTTCTTCACCTATAAACTGGGGATAAAGAGAAGCACCTATTCTAGCAGCAGTTGTGCAGATCAAATGAGATCACAAACGTAGAAGGTTTTGAACAAGCTTGGCACATAGAGCTCATAGTATCACTGTGACCTTAAAGGTTTCTGAGGACTTGGTTCTGACTCCCTAGTCACGCGCTCCCTACACGCACTGAGCATTGTGCATCCTGAGAGCAGAAAGCCTGTCAGACAGTAGACAGTCTGGGGATTGTGAGTTGCTGGTAGATTCTTTCATGCTATACAAAGCCCTGGCTAATTAGCATTGGGTGCCGCTGCATGGGAGACAGGAGGGGGATGGGCTGTGCAATCAGGCAGGGGGTTGATCCTTCCTGTGACACCTTCCAGCGGACAGTCCTGGAGGAGTCACTCAATCCTCACCTGAGCCTCTACTTTCACATCTATAAAATGGGGCTTCGGGACAGGACTAAATGCCAAAGCTGCTGGGGCTCTGTAACTAGAAAGAGAATATGTCCCCAAAGTGTCCAGTGCAAACCAGGGCCACCACGAATGCTCACTCCCTTCCTCTCCTCACTGATTCCTTTCCTCTGTCTTCTTTTCCTTACCAACTGCCTACCTATGGGTCTCCTGTGACTGCATCTTTCAGTATGATGAGGCACTGTATTCCACTGTCTGCCTGTGTGTTCAGGGTTTCATGTGTTGACCCATTAATCACCTTGACCTTATCTTTCCTGGGCAGGGGGGGTGGGGGGTGTGGGGGGGGTGTGGGGGTCAGTAATAAATGCTTCAGAAATAGGGATTAGAGGCTGCCTCACCTCAAGTGACAGCAGCTGTTTCGACAGGTCCCATAAATGCCCATGGAAGGAATATTCCCATCAACCATGAAACGAAATATTTGGCAAAAAGGAGATCCCTAAACCAAGCCATAAAACACTTGACTCCCTCCGTGCTATGCAGGTTATATCCATTATTCTCACCCAGTACTTGAAAAACAAAATGGTGGTTCATTGTGATGATACCAAACCAAGAAATAATTGCCTCACAAAAAAGTTTTACATGCTCCCATATGCACAACATATAACACACACACAATAAAACATCCAAGAACTGCTGGCAGTGTGTACAGAGATTGCAAATTTCCTTGAAAATGCATCCGAAATAATGGGTGCTCTGAATTACCTACTGTCCATAACACAGACAGCATTTGATAAATTTTGCTCCCAGAGCAATCCTGCCTTGTCAAGAAATGACAATCAGACATGCGAAATAAGTGCTATGTATGAATTTTGCAGAAGTATCACTTTGGGAAAACAGAAACCAAAACAAATTGAGAAATCATATAAATAATTACTCTGAGCTTCAACTCTAACATGAAGAAGGAAGAAACATGAGCAGAAATGCTAATTAATATGACTGTTTAATTATAGGGGCACAAATTAATAAACCGGAGTCACTGCAGCTTTCCAGCAGGCAGCTCATCTCTGCATGTGACCTCAAAGGTGTGGGCACAGTGGGGAAAGGCTTCGGTTTCCTTTGCCAGGTGCCCAGCTGGCATGGCATCAGGAAAGAGGAAGGCTAAGCCCCTGTGAGGAGGATCCAGTCCTCCCAACCCCCTTCTCTCTGCCCAGACACCATGGGCCCTCATCAACATTAGCAGGGGCCAGCATCCACCATGGCACCTCCTCTAATTAGCACATCATTCCTCATGCATCAACGAGGGCCCAGCCACAACTTGCTGAGGACAAAATGCAAACCAACATGACTAAGGGGCAGGATTTCTTAAATAGTTACTGTACGCCAGGCTCTCCTTCATACTGTTATCATTTCTAGTTTCCCAAAGTATCACTTCTGAAAACTCCATGGATGCCAATCGCTTTACATGTCTGATTGTCAGTTCTGGACAAGGCAGAAGGGCTCTGGGAAGAAAAAGTGCATACCAGCCTCAATCAGGTGGATGGTATAATCTACAGTAAAGCCTTCATTCATTCCATCATAGTGCTGGGAAAACCGAGGCTCCAAACATCAGCTAATCTGATTCTGCCAAAACCACAGGACTGAAAGACAGAAGTTTCTGGATTTAAAACTCTGGGCTTTTGAATTCAAAGTCTGTGCACTTTTAAATATAGTAAGCTTCCTTCTAGAAAGCAAAACTGCTTCCATCTCTGATCTCACAGTTATAGCTTTTATTGGATCTTTTTTTTTTTTTTCATTCAGTAAACTCACTCAAGTACATACTATATGCCAGCTTTGGACTATGTTCTCAGAATACAATGGGGAACAATAGTGGATCCAGAACCTACTTTCAAGGAGTTTACATAAGCAGTAAGGGAGAATGATGTAGATAAAATAATCACATGGAGGAAAAAAAAACAAAAAACAGATTTCCCGAGCTTTCGATCAGGGCCACAGAGAAACAGGGCTAGGAGGACTTAACAAAAGTGAGGGTCGACTGGTCAGGAAGACCTCCCCTGAAGAAGCAATGGCTGACGAGTGATCTGAAAGCTGACTGTGAATATATAATATATACACAGAGAGAAAGACATACATGAATATAGAAGAATTTTCTATACTTGCTCTCTGGTTTCTTCCCATCCACTAACTCCCTCAACCTGCTCCAACCTAAGGTGTCCTCTGCTCCCATTCTGACGTAGAAGTTCATGTGATAAGTTTCATGGACATTTTCAACTCTCAACTTACTTGAGCCTTCAGACATTGTAGACAGAGTCGATCAGTCCCTTCTCCTTGAAATCATCTCCTCCTGCCTTCTGACTCAGAAATTTACTGGTTTTCCTCCTATCTCTCTGATTCTCCCTGAAAACTGCCATTACTTCAATATTCTCCTCTAAGAGGTCCTCAAGCCTTGATCTTGGGCTCTCTTATTTCATATACAAGCTCATTCATGCCACATTATTCACACTCTGCTATATTTCTACCACAGCATTAGTCCACTGTCTTCTGTCTCAAATCTGTGTCTCTAGCCCCAACCTTTCTTCTAGACTCCAGATCTGTGTTTCCAAACTGCCTGATGGACAGCAGACCTTGGATGTCTCAAAGGCACCTGAAACTCAGTGCGACCAAAACATCTTGGACCCCAACTCCATCTCAGCACCATCTATCCAATTCAAAAGCTAGAACACCCATGATTTCTTCTCTTCTCTTCCCTGCCTCATAAGATAGACTGAATGATAGTCCCCAAAGATGTCCCTGGAAACGGTGAACCTGTGTTACCTTCCTGGCAAAGGGACATTGAAGATGTGATGAAAGAATCTTAAGTATCTTCAGCCTCAAGACGCAGAGATCATCCTGGATTATCAAGGTGAGCCCTAAATGTAATCACAAGAGTCCTTAAAAGAGGGAGGCAGAGGGAGACGTGGTAACAGAAGAGGACAGGGTCATGTGATGATGGAAGCTGAGATTGGACTGATGCAGCTACAAGCCAAAAGAGCCAGCAGTCACTAGAATATAGAAGAGGAAAGAAACAGATTCTCTCCTGGATCCTCCAAGAACCAGCCCTGCCAAGACTTTGATTTCTAGCCCTTTGAGACTTATTTCTACTTCTGGACATCGGGACTGAAATAGAACAAATTGCTATTCTTTTAAGCCTTAAGTGTGTGGTAATTTGTTATAGCAGCAATAGAAAACGAATACATTCTACTATAACATATATACTACCAAGTCTTTATTTTCCTATCCAAAAGTTCTCAGATGCATCTGCCTTTCTCCATCTCTATAGGCCCTTTCCTGGAAACAATTTCCATAATCTCTCAAATGGGCAGGTGCCACAGCCTCTGGCTTTCCATGGTTTCCGGGATTAAAAAAAAAAAAAAATTGTTGGCACGGCCCACGTGAACTTGCTTGTCCTGGTCCCTGTCTCCCGTCTCAGGCTTATCTTGCACACCAGAAAATGCTGGATCTCTTTCAGTCCTGGGAGGATACTAATCCCTTGCCCACCACAGGGCTTTTGCACAACCTTCTTCCTTGGCATGGAATGCTTGTTAACTTCAGATCATAGCTGAAATGTGATCATAGTCTTCCTGATCTCCCAGACTGGATCTATCCATCATATACAAAGAGGGCAATTTTACATTAACGTGCCAGATTGTAAAATTAGACAATAGGATGGTTTACATTTAACTCCCCAGCGAGGTAGCAAGTTCTGAGAGAAGAAGGTGAGAACAGGGTACTGGCTGGTTTTGTCCACCGCACCTGCCACACATCTGGCAAAGAACAAGTACTCAACAGATACGTCTGAATGACTCCAAGGACCAAGGGGAGTGTCTTTGGGCATCTACGTAGATAGGGTTGGTGGTCTCAGTCCTTGGCTTGTCCCCTCCCTTCTAGACATGCAGTTGGAGAAAGGGGCGGGGGGTCCTCATAAGAAGGACCTGACCAGCAATGGCCAAGTAAACTCCAGAAGGAGAACTTCACTCTCCTCAGCACCATCTTCTTCTCAAAACGGATTCTGGGCAGGGTTATTGTTAATTTAGTATCACAGGAGAGAATGTGGTGAGTTTTTCTTTGCCACTTAGCCTATCCTCTCTCTGATTCCAGCCCTGTAAAGTTTCCTTGGCCATTTTTCCTCCAGTTTCTTAGATGAAAGCACTTTGGAAATGATCTAATAATAGACCACAGTCTTTAAATAGCTCCCTGTGCCCCACAGTTCACCTGAAGGCTCAGCACAGACCACATGGGGTTAGAAGTGGCTCTGCACTCAACCAAGGGGCTCCTCTTTCTCTATTTTATACACTGGGATGCCACAGAGAAATTTTTGTAAAAGCTTTTTGTGAGTAGAAAGAAAAAAATTTTTGTAGAAACCACAATTATGTTATTTGTACCACCCTTTATAAGTACAGATCAGAAAATGGCTCTAGGAGCTTCAGTGACCTACTCAAGATCACAGACCTAGTAGAGGACAGAACCTGGACTCACATCCAGGACATGGGACTTTATAAGCCATGGAGTGATGGTGTGAGCCAATTTTTATCTGTTCTCCAGGCACAGATGAATGAGGTGAAACCTTTGCATGGAGAGAAAACAGCACACCATTTTAATACTGATTTCTTCTAGGTGGCATGGTTAGGAGTAAATTTATTGACTTCTTTGTGATTCTCTGTAACTTCTACAATGTTCATGCATCAATTGTTGTTGCTCAGTCATGTATTACTCTTTGTGAAGCCATGGGCTGCATCATGCCATGCTTCCCTGTCCTTCACTATCTCCCAGAGCTTGCTCAAACTCATATGTATTGAGTCAATGATGCCATCCAACCACCTCATCTTCTGCCGCCCCCTTCTCCTCTTGCCCTCAATTTTTCCCAGCATCAGGATCTTTTCCAATGAGTCAGCTGTTTGCATCAGGTGGCCAAAGTACTGGAGCTTCAACTTCAACATCAGTCTTGCCAAAGAATATTCAGGGTTGATTTCCTTTAGGACTGACTGGTTTGATTTCCATACAGTCCAAGGGACTCTCAAAAGTCTTATCCAGCACCACAGTTCAAAAGCCTCAATTCTTCAGCACTCAGCCTTCTTTATAGTCCAACTCTCATATCCATATGTTAATAATTTTACTATATTTAGTGAAAACATAGGAAAGAAAACAGGACTTCCCAGGCAGCGTTAGTGGTAAAGAACCTGCCTGCCAATGCAGGACATGTAACAGACTCAAGTTCGATTCCTGGGTTGGCAATATTCCCTAGAGGAGGAAACGACAACCCACTCCAGTATTCTTGCCTGAAAAATTCCATGGACAGAGCTGCCTGGCGGGCTATAGTCCACGGGGTTGCAAAGAGTCAGACACAACTGAAGCGACTTAGCGCTACTTAGAAAGAAAGTAAAGTATGACTATGAAGTAAGTCAAGAGAATAATGGGAAAGCAGAGGAAGGTGTCCTGTTCACCCTGAGGTGACTGATTCTTTGGAATAGGCTATGAGCCTTGATGATAAAACCAGATGTTTTTCAAGCAAGGTATATCTAGGGCAGTGTTATGATACTGGGTCACACTTAGTCCAGCAGCTTCTGAGACAGGCCAACCTGCTTTGCCAGCTACCACTTGTGTGAGCCTCCAGTCTCTTAACCACTCTGAGCCTCGATTTAGCTCTTTGTAAAATGGAGAAAATAAACCCACCTATATTGGCTCAGACTCGACTGTAAGTGGTAGAAGCACAACTTAAACTAACTTGGAGTGCGGAGAGAATTCCCTGAGTCACTTAAGTGAAGAGCTAAGGAACCTCGTTATGATCACGGCTCTCTTCCCATCTGTGAACTTCACCTTCTCCTCCTCAGCTCTTAAGTACACTCTCCCCTTGTAACTGGAAAGGCAGACACCAGCAGCCTTGCCCCTACCCTCCCAGGTTAGCAAGCCTTGTGGAAATAAAATCTCTCAGAGCCCACATGCCACGCCTAAGGATGAATCTGATAGGCCACACTTGAGTCCCATGACCCCACCCCCTCTTGCCCAGAACCAATCACTGTGACCCAGTGATTAAGAGTAGGAGAAGGATCTGGGCCAACAGTATTGGGCCCAGCCAATGCCGTAGGCCCAAATCCATGTCCAGTAGCCTTCTTCCTGGAGACTCAGCTCTTCTGTGGTGGGTGTTGAACAAGGCAGCCTCATGACCAAACCAGATGAGGTGAACATTTCCACTGGTCAGAAGGTCCAATTTATGTGTGCTGTTAGAAGCGTTAATTAGCTTGTGCAATGCATTACATATGTTTTGCTAAATAAAATTTTAGTACTTAGCAAGGGTGAGAGAAAAATTCTAAAATCAAGGTGACAAAACAAAAACAAAAGATGTTTCAGTTCAGTTGCTCAGTCATGTCTGACTCTTCGCAACCCCATGGACTGTAACACGCCATGCCTCCCTGTCCATCACCGACTTCCTGAACTTGTTCAAACTCATGTCCATCAGAGTCGATGATGCCATCCAACTATCTCATCCTCTGTTGTCCCCTTCTCCTGCCTTCAGTCTTTCCCAGCATCAGGGTTTTTTCCAATGGGTTAGTTCTTCACATCAGGTAGCCAAAGTATTGGATCTTCAGCTTCAGCATCAGTCCTTCTAATGAAGAGTCAGAGTTGATTTCCTTTAGGATTGACTGGTTGGATCTCCTTGCAGTCCAAGGGACTCTCAAGAGTCTTCTCCAACACCACAGTTCAAAAGCATCAAGTCTTTGGCATTCAGCTTTTTTTATGGTCCAACTGTCACATCCATACATAACTACTGGAAAAACCATATCTTTGACTAGATGGAAATATGTCGGCAAAGTAATGTCTCTGCTTTTTAATATGCTGTCTAGGTTGGTCATAGCTTTTCTTCCAAGGAGCAAGTATCTTTTAATTTCATGGCTGCAATCACCATCTGCAGTATTTTGGAGCCCAAGAAAATAAAATCTCTCACTATTTCCATTGTTTCACCCTTTTATTTGCCATGAAGTGATGGGATCAGATGCCATGATCTTAGTTTTCTGAATGTTGAGTTTTAAGCCAGCTTTTTCACTCTCCTCTTTCACTTTCATCAAGAGATTCTTTAGTTCTTCTTCACTTTCTGGCATGAGGGTGGTATCATCTGCCTATCTGAGGTTATTGATATTTTTCCTGGCAATCTTGATTCTAGCTTGTGCTTCATCCAGTCCCATATTTCCCATGATGTACACTGCATATAAGTGAAAAAGCAGGTTGACAATATACAGCCTTGACGTACTCCCACTCCTTTCCCAAACTGGAACCAGTCCATTGTTCCATGCCCAGTTCTAACTGTTGCTTCTTGACCTGCATACAGATTTCTCAGGAGGCAGGTAAGGTGGTCTGGTATTTCCATTTCTTTAAGAATTTTCCACATTTTGTTGTGATCCACACAGTCAAAGGCTTTTTAATAAATATGTTTTTATATGCAAGATGTTTAATCAGAAAAAAAAGGACCATAACATTTGGGAGAAAACTGTCATGGTGCAAGGTTCAGAGAAAACATGCCTGTGTCCCCTTACACAGACAAAGCCCTTTATGGGCACCAAGTCCTCTCCTTTTGCTGTGTAACTACTCTATGAAAACTGGAGGCAATGCTTCAATGAAGGAGATGCTCTTCCCTCAACACAGCTCCAGATAAATTAGATATTGAACAAGACACTGAGATCCTGGCAAGAATACACACACAAAATTGGGCCTGGAGCTATTGGGAGATGATAAATTGTCGGTTTCTCTTTAATAAGATTTTGTCTCATCACCATCTCCTGTAAGGGATTTGATAGCTTTTGTTCTTAACCTGTGAAGATTAAAATCAATTCCCAGCTGAAGCTGGAAGCCCCAAACCATACAACTTCAATATATCAATTAATCAATCCATCAGTTGGTCAATAGATCAGCAAGTCCCTATCAAGCCAAATCTTGCTGGGTGTCTGGGGCAGAGAAAGGCATTAGAAAACATGCTCCTGCATATGTCAGAGGAGGGAAGGCAGGCTTCAGAAAGCATTAACTCCAACTTGTCAGGCAGCAGTAAACCTGTTTCCATTAGAATTACTGTGCCGGAGTCCCCACATTCTTACTTGTCTTATGGAAATGTTTGATTTTGAAGCCTGGATGCATCCACAGACTTTGACATACACCTTTGCCCTGTTCAGATGTCCACACTGGCAACATCACTCCTGATGTATCAGCTGGGCGTATGGATCCTACCTATGCTCCCAGGGCATTTCAGAGGAGGTAGAACTGGGGAAGGAGCCTTGGAATAGAGCTCAAATCACCCCTCCAGCATTTACTACTTTAGTAGTTTTCCAAGGTTCAGCCCCTTCTGGCCCTGGTGTCTTTAACTACCAAAGGAAGAATAACAACATGTGACTTGTAGCCCTGCAAGGATTAACCGTGATCACTAAGGTATGAGCACGTGCATGCTCAGCTGTGTTCAATCTTTATGATTTTATAAACTATCACCCTCGGGGCTCCTCTGTGCATGGAATTTTCCAGGCAAGAATACTGGAGTGGGTAGCCATTTCCTCCTCCAGGTTATCTTCCTGACCCAGGGATCGAACACACGTCTCTTGTGTCTCCTGCTTGGCAGGCAGATTCTTTACCACTGCGCCATCCTACAAGGATTAAATGTGATCACCAATGTAGAGTGCCCAAAATAAGGCTTAGTTAAATGGCCATTCATTAACATTACATTACCATTGGTGGTGACGTTATTTCAAATATTAGGTGGGTTACTCCTGGCTTGGATTTTTTTGTAAGTATTCATAAAAATGTGTACGGGCCTGTTTCGCCCCTGGGCTTTTTCTCCCCTCTCCAAATGGAGTTCCTTGCCCTACAGTAATCCTAATAAATTCTACAGACTCCCACTTACATGACAAATACTCCACTGGCTTCAGCCCAAACAAAAACTAATTGTCCCCTCGTTTGTCTGTGAGTGCCTTTGTTTCTTCCAGATGAAACATTTCAGGCTCTGTTTTCTTTGTCCCTTGGCGTTTTTTAACAACTGACACTATTTGAGTTGGCCACAAAGATAGGGTTTCTTGAAGCAAGGAAGGGAGAGTGTGTGAAGCAAGTGGCTCTATTTGAAGCCACGGCTCCTAATTTCAGCACAGAAATGGCTGAAGGAATGTGACAGAGAGGAGCGAATATAAACTTGGAGGTCAGAAGCAGCAGTGTCTTAATTAATCCTGTCTCCCCACCCCTTCCACGTCCTTTGAGCTAAGTGACTCAGTATTTTACTAAACTCGTGCAAAATCAACAACTGTTTTTTCTTCTGAGGATGAATTGGCCTGATTGATAGACATTCTTTCCTCAAATATTCCTTACAATGAGATTAACAAGTTTGAGAGTCATCACTACCCTGGATGACATTGGGGAGATGGGTGAAGGACAGGTAAGTCAGGCATGCTGCAGTCCACGGGGTCGCAAAGAGTCAGACGACTGAGCGACTTCAACAAGGAACAACAACGATCCTTGAAGGGAGGAAATCAATGGAGGGATTTCATGGGAGGTTCTGGAGAATGCAGCCTAAGACATAAAAGCAGAAGATCCAAGTGTAAGTCCTGGTCCTTCCATCAAGATTTGTGTGACCTGGACTAGGTCTTTCTCTCCATGGTGGCCACCATTTACTCCCCTAAGAATGGGGAGGTTCAGACAAAAGGATCCATAAGTGTCCTTCCAACTCCAGCAGTTTCCATGTCGTAAGATCACAGTGCTGTTCCCTCTCCTCTCAGCTGCCTCACCTACCACACCTGCTACTTCTCACTCATCAACAACAGTAATAACCAGTATTTGTCTAAGGCCAACTCTGGGTCAGAGGTCAAGTCCAACACTGTGTATGCTTCATCTTATTTGATTCTCAACGCAACCCTCTGAAGAAGATGCTATCATTACCCCTCACTGATAGCTGAGCAACGTGAGGCTAAGAAAGGTTGAATGACTTCTTAACTAAGAAACGTTACTGAGATTTGAAACCCTGGCCCCAAACTTCTGTGTGTACATGCATGCTAAGTCCCTTCAGCTGCGTCCAACTCTTTGCAACCCTTTGGATTGTAACCTACCAGGCTCCTCGGTCGATGGGGATTCTCCAGGCAAGGATACTGGAGTGGGTTGCCATGCCCTCCCCCAGGGGATCTTCCTGACCCCAGAGATCAAACCAGCATCTTTTATGTCTCCTGCATGGTAAAGCAGGTTCTTTACCACTAGCACCACCGACCTCTAAACTATCACGACCTGGGCTTCCGAGATCCAGAACTTGCCAAGGTCACTAGTTATCTTCTCATCTCTCTTTGTTCATCAGATCTTTCTTCTCTGCACCAGCCTACATCTGTTGTTTGGGCTTTGACTCAGGTCTCTGATGGGAGGCAACATGGGTAACAGGTAACAGAGGATTCAGAGACCTTGGAGGTGGGCTGAACAGACCTAAGAGTCCTATCTCAGCTAGGTAGGAGCATGTGCTCTCAGATGACCTCTCTACACCTGGCCGTCCTCACCCAGGGCCCTCCTTCCCAGGAGGCTATTGGGAAAGCTAAGTGGGATGCAGCAGATTAAGCTCCGGGCACAACTGCTGACATACCACTGAGCAGGGACCCCATTCTTCCCCTATTTATAGCCCACTTTCCTTTAAGACCCAGCTCTTGAGAGGTGCTTGTCTGTTTCTGGAATTGATCATCCCTCCTTGAATCACTTCAGGATTCAATTTGTATAACCAAATTAATGTGTGAGTGTGCTGGCCTCGGCCCCCTGACCATATGAGCCCCTCAGAGCATATATTCCCTTCCTGCCCACAGCCACTGCCCCCAACCATCTTGGTGCCAGGCAAGGAGCAGTTGCCTGGTTAAGCATGACAGGATCTCCACGTCCAGCCAGCATCACAGAGGACCAATCAGTTGCTTCCCCTCCCCAAGATGGGTTCTTTATTTTTGCTGCTGCCAAAGAACTTGCCAGTTTCTTGGCAGCTCCAGAGACATTTGGGAAGATGGAGAGGTGAGGGGAAAGAGCGTGTGTGCAGGCTGATGTCTAATCATAACAATTTTCCAAGTGTCTCCCCCAGCGACTGATTAGGTAAACAGAGATGGGAATCACATCTCAGTGTGACAGCTTAAAAGGTACGTCAAGAAACAATTAAAAAGATCTAGAGCAACCCAGTCCTGAGAGACTTTGTCAGAATGAGCCCGCTTACCGTCAGGGCCAAGGTGGCGGCGACACGGCCCCAGAGCCCACTCTCAGGACCTTGGATTCTCAAAGGTGGGAACCCTCTGAGACCTGGGACCGGAGGCTAAGTGATCCCGGAGCACTGGGCCCTTGACTGCTTGTCAGCATTTGCAAAATTACCTGCAAGCAGCAGTACAGAACATCAATCTTCACCCGAGCATGTTACCCTCCAAAACTCATCAGACCCCAGCCGAGAGGAATAATATTTACAGAGCATCACCCAGAGGGTGTGCTGTCTGTCATTCCTTCAGATAAGCAGTTTTCCAGATTATCTTTCCCAGAGGCCTGGAAATCCTGGGGTGTCCCTGAGGCTCCCGAGAAGCCAAGCCTCTGTCTCTCCCACAGTCCAGAGGACCCAGGTATTCTCTGTTACACGTGGGATACTGGGGTTGCATATAAGAAACCAATCACCTTTGTAGAAACTGAAGCCAATGCCTTAAAACAATAAAAGCCATCACGTTAGCCTAGATTTTAGGCTGTGATCAAGCCAGATGGAGAAAGATCTGCAAGCCTAGGTCACGTTCCTTTGCTCTGCCACCCTCAGAATTTCTGGCGCTAAACTGAGTTTCAGTGGAAACTTATCAGCCCTCCTTGGAAGAGCCCATGAAACCTCACCATTTGCAACAACATAGATGGTCCTTGAGGGCCTTATGTTAAGAGGAGGAGGTCAGAGAAAGACATCGTATGACTTCAATCCGATGTGGAATCTGAAAGAAGACAAACAAAACCGAAACAGACTCACAGACATAGAAAACAAACTGGTGGTTGGCAGAGCGAACGAGGTATGAGGGGCGGGTAAAATACGGGAACAGGATTCTGAGGCACAAACTTCCAGCTAGAAAACGAATCAGTCACGGGGATGCAACAGGACACATAAGGGAGACCATCAAAAACACTGTAACAACTTTGTATGGTGCTGGATAGTAATGGTGGTAATTATTCCATAACGTGCAAAAATATCTGACTGCCTTAAAAATAATACAAATGCGTCTATATGCAAAACAGAAATAGGCTCACAGACATAGAAACTAAACATATGGTTATTAAAGGGGAAAGGAGACAGGGCAAGGATAAATTAGGAACATGTGATTAACAGGTGCAAACTACTGCATAGAAAATGGACAAGCAACAGGGATTTACTGTATAACAGAGGGAACTTGTTCAGTATCTTGTAATAACCTGTAATGGAAAATAATCTGAATATACATATATATATATCTATATATCACTTTGCTGTACATCTGAAACTAACACAATATTGGAAATCAACCATACATGAATTAAAAAGATAACTATAAGGACTCCCCGGTGGTCCAGTGGCTAAGAATCTGCACTCCCAATAAAGGGGGCCTGAGTTCAATCCCTAGTCAGGGAACTAGATCCCACCTGCTGCAATGAAGACCGTAGATCCAGCGCAGCCAAATAAACAAATACTAAATAAATAAATAAATTCAGTGAAAGGAAAAAAATATCCATTCAGGATGCTGTATACCTGAAACCAATATTGTATGTCAAGTAGGGCAAATGAAAACTAAACAATTAATTTAATTAATTAAAATTTTTAAAGAGAATAGCTTATTGAAATTCCTGAAATGTCCCTTCAAAGACTGCTTTCGCTGACTCCTCGAGAGCATTTCCTATAAGAGGGGACGCGGTCTGAGTACGTCACGTGACCATGACGGAGCCTGGCTTTGCCAAGACTGCCGGGAACCTTGTTGCCAGCTCTGGAGCCACACCTGAACCCGAGCTCTTAGAGACTCTAATCTCCACCCCACTCCCTCAGCTATGCATTTTACCATCTTGGATTGCCTTTAGTTTTGTGAGATAATGCAGAATATGTGTATCTTCCCTGCTTTGGAAAAAGAGGGAGACAGAAAAAAAGAAAAAAGAAAAAAAAAAAAGAGGGAGACTAGAATCACAGAAATACAAAAAAAGCAGGCCTCCGAGAAAAAGGAAGCAGCCCAGTTTATCTGGTTGGGCTTTCATCACTGCCTCAAACATATTCTGATTCTGACCTCCTGGGAAATGCACTGGTTTCCTGCATTCTCTGTCTACGAATGTGTGCTGGCTCCCAGCATGCTGGCTATCGGAGGACATCCAGGCTCCCCAGACGGATGGAACTCCAAGGCCTTCTCGATGCTGATCCAGCAGCTCAGCATCTGCCTCCTATACCCCCATGATGCTGAAGCCCTCCCCAGGCCCCCAGTCCACACAGCACACACAGTTCCCGACCTTGTAATTCCCCCCCTCCTTGGCTTCCCCAAGGAAATTGAAGACCAGGAGGGTACTCCCACTCCTCTGGCTCCCGGTGCAGCCAGCTGCCCCCTCCCACTGTTTCTTCAGCCTGAGCCGCAACTCTGCGGCCACTCCGCACTGAACTCCCAGCTCCTCTCATGGTTAGTCTCTCCACTGCACTCCAGCCTCTCTATGGACAGGGGGGGCCACTCTACAGGAGAGACTTGTAGATAGCAGAGAGGGCCTGGCCTAGAGCCCCGTCCTCAGTTTATGCCACGAAAGACAGGTAGACAGAGCCCTGAAGCATCATTCCACTGTTCACCTTCAACACAAGTTTTAGAAATGGGGAAGGCCGTGGTCACTCCCAGTTCCCCCCTCCCCCCGCACCCCCCGAGACTTTTCATCTCCAGTCTTAAAATATATCGGCAGGTGTGAAGCCCGGCACTTCATTTTGCTGTCACTGGCCCTGTCTCAGGCTTCTGATATTTTTAATCCCTGCCCTGAAGAATCCTTACTATATCTTCTGAGAAGAGAGGACATAATCTGGGGTCCCCTGGAAGCTACACTTGCTTCCATTCTGCTAAACTGACTGATGACACAGAGTGAGTCTCTCATGATAGCATGGTGCACCAACAGAGCTCTTCTTCGTCTTTGCACAACCGTGACACACTAGCAGAACCATGCATACCCACACTGAGCCCTGAGTGAATTTGGAGTCAGAAAGACTTGACTTGCAACACTGGTTCATCTATTTACCAAATGTGTGTGTGTGTGTGTGTCCTTGAGCAGTTTCTCTATCCCATACAAGCCACACTGCTCTGAACAATAGGGAATATCATATTTTATTTACTCTACAAGCTAATGAGACAGGCGTAAGGGAGAGGTCCAGTCTAATATGTCACTTAATCGCTTCTTGCCTCAGTTTCCCTACCTGTAGAGTAGGAAAACTATGTATGCATGGCTACTTCACTGGACTACGTTGAGAATTAAATAAGAAAACACAACACAGAGCTCAGGATGAAGCCTAGCTATGAATGCTTATTTATCGTCTACAGTCAGGTCTCCAAAGGATGAAAACTTTCAGCCTTTGATGTATTTTCCACTGATCAGGGAAAACGTGACCTCTGGTTCTGTTACGTGTTGTGTCTGATGGCCATAAGGATATTCCTGGGAAGAACTCTCACTGCCAATTTGAACGGATCCCTTTGATTCTAACCTACACACCAAAGACACACTCATGGTCTGCCAGTGAACCTCTTGAAGTCTCCATACCTCTGAAGCTTTGTCGACAGGAAGCACCACCTTAACAAGCTCTGTTGTTTGAAACACGTCCCCATCCATCCTCCAGGCCTCCAGCTGAGACTCCAGTGACATCTTCCTGCCCAGAATGCTGGTCCCCACACTCTAGATACCGCATTCAGTCTGCCAACCTGTCATCCCTCCCTCACCTTCTCCTGCGGATGCTGACACTCTCTCTAACACCCCCACACTGGTAGGGGGCTCTAGACTCGGGAGCTGTCCCTCCCAGTCAGCTCCCCTCCAAGGCAACCAACTGCACCCTGCATAGCCACGTCTGGGAAGCGACAAGCATGAGAGAAGCACTGACTCATTAAGAGCCCTCACTGTGCCAGTGCCCAGACAATGGAGGAATGTACCCATCCCCAGGCCTGCGGAGGCTGCCATTTTTCTTCCTGAACTCTCCCTGCTCCCAAGGGATGATATTTAATTCATGATGCTGGGGCTAGCAGCATTGCCAGATATATTTCCTTGATGATTAAACATTAAACACACAAGTATTTCAAAGCATTTGAAATAACTCAGAACTAATGAAGGACTAATTGCTTCACTCTGTGTATTCAAATAGTGATGTTATTTTTTAAAAAATGCATTCTTATGTCAACTGTTGCATCAATTAATCGCAAATTTTCCAACAGTTAGCTGTAGTGTGATTAAAGCATATGAAAATAATCTTTTAATTAGCTTTCACTTTGAAACAAATAGACAATTAAACCAAAGAATTAAGTGTGAAAATTCTGTTGGTCTGGTTTTTTTTGGGGGGGAAGCTTGTACCAATAATGACTGTATCATTGGAAATTATTTCCTTGGCTAGTCTAATGGTTGTTACGGTAATTTCATCCTTTCCCATCACATGCCTTCTATTTCTTAAGATCCCATACCATTGCTGTTTTCCCCAGAAGCCTAAAATATATAACTAGATAATAATGGGCTTTTTCAAGAATGTCTTTTTGAACAGAGCTATTCAAAGTACCGGCAATTCCTATTAAAAAAAATCACCTACACATCACTGGGGTTTTAAAAGAGGAAAAAAAAACAAACACCTGTTTGGGCCATTGAGTCATTGTACTTCCACCAGCCTTATGAAGCAGAAGTGAGACTGGGGTGAGAGCAGAGGGGCTAAAGGCACATGATTTAAGGCGTCACACACTCCCAGGTGCCACACGGCACTGGCAGGACCCACAGAGTTTGTGCCTCCTTAAATTTTGCAACCCAGGTGTCTGGCTTGCCTCCTTCTACTCCCAGCCTCACTATGAAAAGTCACAGGGTACCTACTACATGCTTAGGGCTAGTTAACTGTTAACAATGAGAAAGGGGCTACAGAATCTATTTGGTCCAAACCCTTAGATGTGTGTTACATCTAAGGAGATTAGGGCCCAGAGAAGAGGAAGGAATGTGCTACAGAAAAAAGATGGAGATGCCAAGGTCCCAGTCCCTCTCCATGCAGTCAAAGAAACATTTGGTGGGCATCTCCTCGGGTGCAGCATGTACGGGAGACCACCAGCCTCTAAAAGGCAGGAAGCACACTCTGTAGGGCAGAGCAGGAGAACTGAACCTGAGGAGATGGAGGTTAAAGGTCACTCTTCAAGCTGAGTGACCCTGGGTTGGTGATGTCACCTCTATGAGCCTGTGGATCATGTCTTTAAGTGAAGAGAATATTTATGTCACTGTGAGCTCTAAGAATAGTAACAGAGTGTTGCACAGTAGCTAACACCAAGTTAAGCATCATAATGACAACAAGGACCATCTCACAGGCAATGCAGTATGTGCCACACACTGTGTTAAATGCTTTGTATTACGTTATTTCAACCACACAGTAGCCCATGGGATAAGCACCAAAAGATTCATTTTACAGGTAAGGAGACAAGCTCAAAGACACGAAATGACTTGTTCAGGTTCACATGGCTGGTAAGTGGCAGAGTCAGGATGGAAAGCAGCTCCATCTATTTCTGATGCTCAACCTCTTAACTGTTCTGTTCAGTTCAGTTCAGTCGCTCAGTCGTGTCCGACTCCTTGCAACCCCATGAATCGCAGCACGCCAGGCTTCCCTGTCCATCACCAACTCCCGGAGTTCACCCAAACTCACGTCCATCGAGTCAGTGATGCCATCCAGCCATCTCATCCTCTGTCGTCCCCTTCTCCTCCTGCCCTCAATCTCTCCCAGCTTCAGAATCTTTTCCAATGAGTCAACTCTTCGCATGAGGTAGCCATAGTACTGGAGTTTCAGCTTTAGCATCATTCCTTCCAAAGAAATCCCAGGGCTGATAAGAGAGAAAAATATAGCTCAAATTTGAGAATATATTCATGATTAGTAGGATTCTTAAAGAAAGCCCTATAGATTTCAAATCCATCATCCCATTCCCTCAGCTTCTATCACAAACTCAATTAGTGATGCCCAGTAACAATATCAGTATTGTAATCTCATCATGCTGGAGATGATGTATAAGATGCGAAAAATCAATTCCCACATGATGATACAATCCCACTGAGATATTTGGGGACCTTGAGAATAGAATCACAGCATGCAAGAGAATCACAGAATTTAAGGATTAGGAGGAATCCTGGTTTCTGTGCTACCCAACCTCCTGGGCACCTCTGGCACAGGGTGGTACAGCCAGTGAAAGGGGCCCCATCACTTCATCAGAATAGCTGTTCCCCATGGGGCTCGCTTTCTCTGTGCCTTATCTCATCCCTTTTTCTTGTAACCTCGGGAATTTTGACAGATGTGGGGCTAAATCCCCATTTCACCACCAGCGCTAACCTCCAGAAAGCCAATTAACCTCTCAGAACTTCAGTTTCCTCTTCTATACGGTGAAATAACAGCTACCTATTGAAGGGGTGTTGTATTGAATGAGATGACGCATAGAAGCAAAGTTAACTGCTCTGTCTGAGCTCTTGATAAATGCTGACCCCTCTCACCACTACTCTGATGATTTCAGAGGAAAGCAGGCAGCACCTGGGGGCCTGAGGCAATGGAGAAATGAGATTAAGGAGGGTCCAGCCAGCCAATCCACAAGGGACAGAGCAGAGGTGAGGTTGGGTCCACCTTCCCAAAGGGTAGTCAGTAAATAAGCAGTTGTTTATTGAACAGAGTCCCCTGTGGGGACGCCCCAGAGCCAGGGTTTCAGCAGCTCCATTCAGATATCCTTTGGGTTCTGCTAAATTATCGCTAGAATATGTTATCACAAATCACTCTGTGACTTGGCAGAATTGAGTGATCCCAAATCATAAATTAAAGGAGCGGGGCATTTGCAATGGCACATTCATTTACACCATCTCACTTCGCTCCTTCAACTGCTAAGACATTCGAAGCTCCTAGGAGGGATTGCTGGCCCCTGCAAAAGGAAGACGCTGAATGACGACGCGTCCTTGTCAGCCCTCCCCTGGAAAGTAGGGGTGAGCTCGTGTTGCCGATGTGTGGGGATGTGCAGAGGATGGAGTGGTGGTGATGGGGGGCAGCTCAGATCTGGGGCTTTCAGAGTCAAAGCGTGGAGAACAAATTATAAAGACCCCAAGATGGTGCTTTCTTTTCTGCATTGAGGGTTGGTGAGTACAGGGATTAACAGTGAATGAAATTCAGAACTGTCCACGCTGTCCTCCTCCTTCCCCACATCCTAACTCTAGCTATTAAGATAAAATCTCTAACCCTCCTAGACTTGGAGGCAGAAAATACCAGCTCTGCTGGGAATGTAACAGGAACATCTTGAAAAGCCAGCACAGGAATCTGAAAAGGTTCCGCTTTTTTTTTTTTTTTTTTTCTGTGCTTGCCTAGCGGCTTCCCTGGAGAAGGCAATGGCACCCCACTCCAGTACTCTTGCCTGGAAAATCCCATGGATGGAGGGGCCTGGTGTGCTGCAGTCCATGGGGTCGCTAGGAGTCAGATACGACTGAGTGACTTCACTTTGACTTTTCACTTTGATGCACTGGAGAAGGAAATGGTAACTCCAGTGTTCTTGCCTGGAGAATCCCAGGGACGGGGGAGCCTGGTGGGCTGTCGTCTATGGGGTCACACAGAGTTGGACACGACTGAAGCAACTTAGCAGCAGTAGTAGCAACAGCAGCTAAAACTATCAGGTTTAAGTTCAGAACTTGACGCTTCTGGATTCCCCACTGCCCATCCCACCACTCACGCTCTAAGTGAGATATTCCCCCAGCCTCACCTACTGACAGAATGAACCCAGGGTACTGGGCCAGGGAAAAATATATGAGGAAATGAATTTATCTGAGGATCTGTAAAGGATTTACAAGAGAAAGAAAATAACTTTTGAGGTTTGAAGAACGGGTTGGCATTAAATAGCCAAAGGGAAGTTGGAGGGTGGGAGCAAGTGGAACCAGTATCTACAAAAGCTCTGTAGCAGGAAGAGACCTGGCAGATAAGGAGATGGAAGCGAATGTTGTAGGCAAGAATGGAGAATAGCATGGAGACTGGAGGGTGAGCAGGCCAGAGACTGGGGTGGACCAGGTTACACCAGGCCACAGTGAGGATGTCTGTGGGGGTAACAGGTCAAAGTGATTAGATTTGAGCTAAAAATATCAAATCTCCCTGCTCTCTGGGGACTGGACTGTAGGTTTTGTCAGCAAGGGAGGGAAGTAGACTGATAGGCGGCTATTTAAATGGTTCCAATGAGAGTGGTGGACTTGGGCTTGGAGCAGGAGACATGGAGCCGAGATCCAGGAAGTGAAATCAGCAGAATGTGGCAATGGACTGTCTGCAGGGAGTGAGAAAGACTCAAGCATCAGATGGGCCTTAGGTGTTCATCTGAATGCTCACCTGTGTCAGGTTAAGCCAAAGCCTAATAAAATCAGCCTTCATGAAATCAGACTTGATGGGAAAGCAGGACTGTGGTAGGCTGCTCATTTGAACAACACTGAAAACTGCAGCACGTGGTAGCTCTGCTGCCCTTTCTAGAATTTTCAGTGTCATGAATTGGGATTTGACATCTTCAGATATATTTTCTCTCTAGATCTGTCTAGAATCTTCTCAATGCACAGCTATTCTAACATTATTCTGGAGAGAAAGAACTACTGAATATTCTGTGGAATGAAAATTCAGAAACACTTTCTTTTTTTCTTTAATCTCATCACAAAGCAACATCAGGGTACCTAGGCCAATTCCATCTTTGCCATTAACTCGCTATGTGACCTCAGCCAGTTTTCTTTCCATCTCTGTCCTCTCATCTCTATTTTGGGAATGCCAAAACTGAGTGATCCATAAAACAGCTTCCAGTCCGAAAACCCTTCACATATGAGATGCCATCTCTGCACACGTGGAGGAGAACATGCTCGTAACTGTAGGTAATTGAACTTATGTTTCACACTGAGTACTGCATACTTGGCTCCCTACTTTAATTCAGAAAGTTCTTTCAAACAAAATGCAATATAATTTACAGTCAATTTGGAGACAAATTTACTCTAATGAAAAATGTTCCGAGCCACAGTACCGCTTTTGTAAGACTTGCATTTTCCTAATGGGCAGCAAAGCAAAGGGGAAAATCCAGATATGTGCCAATCTGCAAGCCCCTGAACACCCACCACTTAAATGTGTGGCTGTTTGTTCCCAACAAAATTAGCTACACGGTAACCTGCACAGTTGGACTCCTCAAATGATGTTTCGGAGTGGTACTGACTCATATCTCAGGCCTCCCAGCACAGCGCACCTGATAGCCACCTCTGCCACATCCTGCAAAGGAACATCTGGTCGTGCTGTCTCCAAGCTGCTTACAGGAACATACCCAGAAGAGTGCGTGCACAGAGCCATAGATTCAAATGCCCCCCACCCTCCACACTCGCTGCCGATACCTCACTTCAGATTAGATCATCATCGTATTTCATGGACCACAGCAACAGCAGGGTAACTGGTCTACCTGACTCCAGCAGTCCCACTCCACTATTCTATGTTCTGTGTCAGCTTCCAGAATGTTCTTTATAACAGTCAAGCACATATGTCTCCCTCCTTTGTTCCAGAATCCCTCTGCTGCTCAGGATGAAGTCCAAGACCACACACAAAGCATGTCAGGTCCTTCAAGAACTGACTCCAGGCCCTCTTTCCAGTCTTACCAACCCAGACTCAGCTTCACGTGTCCTCTCGCCCAGACACACTAGCTGTTTCCCTCTTCTCACACACAACATCCTCCTCCACAGTGGCTTGATTTTCACTCATGCTATTCCCTTTCTCTGGGCTGTTCTTTGTCTGCTTGGTGTACACCTGCTCATTTGTTCAACAAATGTTTGAGCACCTACTGTATGCTTAGAAATGGCTGTATGTTAGAAATGTTGGCCAAACTCGACCAGAAGAAAAATGAATCAAGATTTAATACTCTGGAAGCAGAATCATTTTGCAGGACACTTGGGAAGGACTCTCCTAGGACGATGATATTCAAACTTAATGAGCACACAATTCACCTCATGATCTTGCAAAGATGCAGATTTTGATTCATTCAGTCTTCAACAGAACCAGAGAATCTGAAATTCCTAACATGCTGCAAAGCAGTGTCCTTAAAGTCAGTTCAAGGACTTTGAGTACCAAAGGCCTGACCTTTAGATTCAGACATAACCGGATTCAAATCCCAGCTGTGCTGCTTCCTTGTTGGGAGAAGTCAAGCAGGCCAGTTCACTTGTCTGAGCTGCAGTTCTCTGATAGTGATTTGATAACCAACAGATGCTGGCTGCTCAATGATGTGTTTTCATGGAACTCTAGGATGAGTGGGAGTGACATGTGGATGCACGATTAGGATACAGTGAGATGTGTGCTCTGATGGGGGTACAGACCCAGGAAAGCTCCAAAGACTTTCTAAAGAAAACCATCCCCGATTTGAACCTTACAAAGAAGATAGGAGTGAGCCAGTCAAAGATATGGGTAATTCAGGTGGAGAGAGTAGCCTCACCAAGGATATTATTCAATTATTCCTGCAGTCTTGCTTCCAAACATTGGCTTCAGGCCCTAGAACTCTGAAAGCCTGTTTCCAAACATGTGCCCATGGACTTTAGGCTGACCCAAGAAAATGTTTACATTGGAAGGGAGCAAATGAGAAAACTGAAGAGGCATTTATTTACTTTAATGGAATTGTCTTTATTCTGAGATCAATATACTTGACATCTTGAGGGTAATGTTAAAATGTCCTTTAATGAAACGATGATGGTATAAGGTAGAAGATATTTTGTTGCTATTGTTTTGCTTTGTTTGTCTTTCTCAGCCAAGTATGAAGCCAGTTATTCTAACATGCTCCAAAAATACTTTTGGACATTTTAAAGGTTTTTAAATCTAAAAGTTTGAAGCCAACTGTTCTACACTGTTTCGAGGTCCTTTTCAGGGCATGCTGGACCAAAGTAAATAGGTTTTATTGAGTGAGTTTTATTCCGTATCCTGACACCAATTCACTGGTAATTATTACCTAGAGAATGCATTGAACAATTACTAGGTCCATCCATGTTCGTGAAAATGGCACTATTTCATTCTTTTTAATGACTGAGTAATATTGTATATATGTACCACATCTTCTTTATACATTCCTCTGTTGATGGACATTTAGGTTGCTTCCATGTCTTAGCTATTGTAAACAGAGCTGCAATGAACACAGGGGTGCATGTATCCTTTGGATCATTTTTTCACCAGATACACATATGCCCAAGAGTAGGACTGCAGAGTCATTGTTGTTATTGTTATTTAGTCACTAAGTCATGTCCAACTCTTTTGCTACCGCATGGGCTGTAGCCCACCAAGCTCTATGCAATTTCCCAGGCAAGAATACTGGAGTCGGTTGCCATTTCATCCTCTAGGGGATTCCTGACCCAGGAATCGAATCTGCACCTCCTGCATCTCCTACATTGGTAGCAGATTCTTTACCAATGAACCCCCTGGGAAGCCCTTCCAGCTTTACTCTGGAAGTCAATTATCGAGGCTGAA
Organism: Bos indicus x Bos taurus; assembly: GCF_003369695.1. NCBI lineage: Eukaryota > Metazoa > Chordata > Mammalia > Artiodactyla > Bovidae > Bos > Bos indicus x Bos taurus. The sequence goes on along the minus strand of NC_040093.1, from coordinate 32,090,189 downwards.
GGAAAGCCAGGCGGTTGGTCCACACTGGGGTTTTAGGATCTGGGAGTGGGGAAGGGATGAGTTTGGAACCTAGAGTACAGGATAGTGTGTCCAAAGCAAGAGGTCGGTGTGAGGCACCAATGCACACCTGTGCAGGCTGCATACTGCGCAACCCCAGGGTGCACCATTTCATGCAACTATGGCAGCACTGCATCAATAGGACCTGGAAATGGGCAGGATTTGGAGCAAATGGTCAGTGATGAAGAACAAAAAAGGCTGATAAATGGAGTTCAGGAGGCAAAGAAAAAAAAATGTTGGGACTGCTATAGTTGAGCCCCTGAATGGAGAAAGAGCTGGTAAGTATGTAGATCTTGCTTGAAGTACAATCAGCATTGTACAGATGAGGAAACTGAGACTCAGAGATGGAACTGCTCACTGCCTTGGAAATGAGGGGACCGACGGAAAGAAAAAGGCTGTTGCTTGGTAAGAGTACCTGGGGAGAGGTGTCCCTTGCAACTCAAGCCCAGGAGTATTTAAAAACCAAGCACGTTGGTATGCGTGGGAGTACAGGACCAGGACAGGATCAGAACTGAGTTGAGAGTCAGGAAGTGGATTCCAGGGGATGCCCCATGAGCAGGAAAGGGGTAGGGTGACAAGATCCCAACCAGATTCCAAAGGATGGGCTGAACTGCCGACCCCACCTACTATCTGAATTTACTTTCCTGTTTCTTAAAGACAGCCACGCTGGTCTTCTAGGAGACAGTGACAAGCCCATGCTGCACAGAAGTCCCCCAAAAGCCTGTATCTACCCCAGGCTAGTCTTCAGTCAGCAGCCTGATACTGATTGAAATTGGCAGATACCACTGTCCAGGGTGGAGAGATGATCACAGAAAGAAGAGAAAGAATGTCACATGACTGAATTGCAATAGAATAAGTGTGGGATGGTGCATGTGGGCTCACTGGCAGAAACAATCCCATCACATCCTTACATCAACCCTGAGGGGTAAGAATCCTGGTCCACATTCTCAGTGTCAAAGAACTGAAGCCCAGATAAGCAAAATAACTTGTTCAACCTCCTCCAGCAAGGAAGGAGCAGAGCCAGGATTTGAATCCAGTTATGTCTAAACCTAAAGGTCATGCCCTTGCTACTTTAAGTCCTTGGACTGGAGACTTGGGTAGTGCCTCGGATCTTGTTGGAAATTTCAGATTCCCTGGCTCCATCAAAGACCCACTTAATCAGAATCTGCATCTTTGCAAGATCACCAGCTGACCTCATACGCTTGTTTAAGTTTGAATATCATTGTTCCAGGAGAATCCTGCCCAAGCATCCTGCAAAATGATTCTGCTTCCAGAGTATTAAATCTTGATTCATTCTTCCTCTGGTAGAGTTCAGCCAAAATATTCTGCTATTCCTAGCTGAGATTTACTCCAGAGCAAAGACAATATAGGGGTGGAAGCTGTTCCTTCCTCTTCCATTTCTTTGCAAAGAAGAGAGAAAACAGCACAGCCATGTGTGACTTCTCTCATGGTGATGACGTAGCCAAGATGAGGCTTGTTTTAAGGTGAAACAACTGCTCTGGGCTGGCCACTATCTCAGGGCATCATCTGGATGTATGCGACTTTTTGTCACCTCTCTGTTGGGTGGAAAGGAATTTGGTGTAGCTTGCTGATGCAGATGCTGGGAAAAGGAGAACGGAATGGATACCACTGGATGCCACCTTCCGTCTCCTCAAGCTGTTAGAACAAACCCACTTCTGTCATCCTAGCCTGTGGGCAATTATAGAAAGAAACTATACAAAGAAATATGTCTAAAAGGAATAACCCGTAGGACATTTGAATGAATGTCCCCCTCCCAAAGCCCCCAGTGGAACATATAAGCCCTCCTGGTCACATTTCATCAGATCAAGGGTGGAGCAGAGACCATACAGCTCTCCCGGGTTTACTATCCATTCCCATTCTTATTCTCCCTCTTTCCCTCCCTTTTATTGCACTCCCTCCCTTTTTTGCTCCCTACTTCCTCCTCACTCTTTCACCCTTCCCCCACCCTATATGGAACTCTCCAGGGAAGAGTACTGGAGTGGGTTGCCCTTCCACTCTCCAGGGTATCTTCCCAACCCAGGGATTGAACCTGGGTCTCCTGCATTGCAGGCAGATTCTTTACCATCTGAGCCACCAGGGAAACCCCTTAAAACTCCTCCTCACTCTTTCTCCTCTCCCCCACCCCATGTCTGGAACTGCAAAACAGAGAGGAGTTGTCACTTAGCAGTGAGGAGGGCATAGCAGGTGCCCTGGATGTGCCCCCACCCATGCCCTCTAGGTCCTCATCTCTATTGGCTGAAGACTGCTTCCTGCAAACTCCGGGAACTCTCCCTGCAGGAGCGTGCTTGGCCAACACACAGAGGAAGTTGGGAGTGCTGACCATTAATGCTCCCACAGTAGCCCTGAAAATGACTAGTGAGATCTGGTATATAAACACCCCAGCTCTCTGGCTCCTTGTGTAGACTGCCTTAGAGGCAGACACTCCACACTGACGACCCAGGTTCCTCAAAGGGATTAGGCTCCAGTCAAAGTAATAACCTTGATAACACACCCTTCACTGGTTCCCTTGCTCATCTCTTCCTCACGGCCTTACCCTCTTCCTGATATTTCCTGGAATCACCTTGCAAATAACCACTGGTACTCCAGTTTTCATTTCAGGATCTTCCGAAGTCCACCTCAAGGAGCTCTCAAAGATGAAGTAAGAGGTCACAGACAGACACAGGGAAGCCAAGGCAAGGTCTGAGGAAGCAAGGAAGGCAGAGGAAAGAATGAAAAGCCAAAGGCACAAGGGGGAGGAGAAACCTGGGTCTCCACCATGGTCTCCAGTCCCCAGAGCAGGCTCAGCTCAAAACGGCCCTCTGGGCCCAGAAGTCCTAATGGAAAGCTCTCTGTCTTAGAAAAGCCAGAGAGAAGACTTGATCTTTGCCTGCTGGAGAGCCCAATTAGATGACAAGTCAAACCAGGACAAAAGGAGGGGCAGCCAGGTATGGAACATATGAAACAACAGTAGCAGCCAATACTTCCTGAGTCCTTGCTGAGGGCCTGCATCCTCTGAGGCAGAGGAGGAGTTCCCTCCATGAGTTCCCTCAGGAGATCCTCAGAACCCTGTAAGGTCACTGCCATCATCATCAGTTACTGATGAGGAAACTGAGTCACAGAAAGGTTAAAGTGAGGTTAGGCTCCAGCTGTTCAGTCCTAAGTGAAAAGACACAGGCTCCAACTCACAGACTTTATCCGCTAAACACCAGGCTGGTCGATACACCACTTGCTACAGCACTGCCCTCCTTTTAAAGGTTGAGTTTTCTCATTTCCAGAATATATTTCTCCTTTTGAGAGGAAAAAACAGAACAATGTTGCTATGGTCTCCAAAAGCTCCTGGCTCTGGATCTCTGTTTCTTAAGTGGATTCAGTCTCAATCAATGCTAGGTCCTGGAGAAGACTGGATGGAATCAGAGTGAGGCTTGGGCGAGGCTGAGGCACCGGCCCAGGGAGGAGTGGATGCTCCTGGAGCATCAGATGGTGGGCTGCCCTCCACCAGCTGGCAACCACATGCTGGGCACAGGGCCAGAAGCTTTATATGCTTTATAATTTAAATCCATACCCCTCTCTGTTGAGTGTGCTGTACTAACCGCATTTCAAATCTGAGTAGGTTGAGATTCAGTTAAGTGCTAAGATGACCAGGGGCTTCCCTGGTAGCTCAGTGGTAAAGAATCCACCAGGCAATGCAGGAGACATAGGTTTGATCTCTGGGAAGGAAGAGCCCCTGGAGTAGGAAATGGCAAAATCACTCCAGTATTTTTACCTGGGAAATCCCATGGATAGAGGAGGCTGGTGGGCTACAGTCCATGGGGTCACAAAGAGTCAGACACAACTCGGCAACTAAACAACAACAAGCTGACCAGAGCTCCCTGGGCCTCTTAGATCCCTGCCCAGAGAATCTAGTCTAACTCTGGTCCACCCAACAGGCTCCATCAGGTGGCTGGGACATGTGGGCAGGACTCTTCAGAGAGTGAAGGCTGGTGATCAGGCATCAGCAATGGAAGGTCACAGGAAGCTGGGTCCCCCTGCTGGGCATCTTCATGGTTGAGGAGGGTGCCATAAACCTGGAAGCTTCTCTCAGAGACCCCATAGCATCTACACTCACACTGCATCCCCCACAGGTCTGATCTCATCCGCCTAGGAATCCTCTTTTGGTTCTGCAATAGGAAGCCTTGCGAGGACTCACCACGAATTCTCCCAAATCTGTCTCTAGGTGTGGGCTCCTCCTGCTTCCTGCAGGGCTTGGTTTTTAAGATCCAAAAGCCAATAAAGAAATGAATGACCAGCAGAGGAGAGACGTGAAAGGAAATGAAGGGCAGGTAACACTGGTTAATGCTTCAGCTCTGTGCTGCCTCCTAAAACTATCAGTTGTTGAACACCTGAAGTCACCTAGCATTTAGGGAGGAGTGAACCTCAAATGTTTTTGTGTTTTGAGGATTTTGGAGGAGGGAATACAATTCCTCATTTTTCCTCTTCCTTAGATTCTAAATGGGCTTCCCAGGTGGTGCTTGTGGTGAAGAACGTACTTGCCAATGCAGGAGACGTAAGAGACACGGGTTCAATCCCTGGGTCAGGAAGATGCCTTGGAGAAAGGCACAGCAACCCATTCCAGTATTCTTGCCTGGAGAATCTCATGGACAGAGGAGCCTGGCAGGCTACAGTCCACAGGGTCACAAAGAGTCAGACATGACTGAAGGAACTGAGCACGCACAGACTCTAAATATTTGTGCTAGTTTCCTTTTTCTTGTATTTTTCCCCCAGAGATCAGAAAAGTCAAGAAGGAACCTCAGTTAGACAAAGTCTGATTATAAGGTGCCCCCATAGAAGGGGCAGAAAAGCAGCTTTCTAATAAAAATAGAAAAAGCAATACCCGTGGCATAGGCATTTTTGGCACTAAGAATAGCAGCCGTCAGCTCCAGGCTCCCCGGGCCCCTCTTCTAAAACTCATTGTGGTGGGAGCTAGAATCCATTTTCTGTTTCAATTGATGTTAATTTCATCCTGGCATATTTCAGGCCTCTCATCACGAGATGATTCATTGCTGCATGTAAGCGAGTACAATCAGCTCAAATATTTGTAGTCTTCATGCAATCACTGTAAGAAAACAGGGGGCTGCGTGCCATACATCGCCCCCTCCCTGCCTGCCCCCGCCTGGGCCACAGCGTTGAGTGAGAATGACAGGTGGTGGCTGCCTGGCCCCTCTGTCCTCATCCACTTTGCTGATTTAGGACCACAAAAGCATCCATTCCCCCGAGACCAGTAGCTTCTCGCAGGAGGACATTTTCATGGGGAGGATAATGTTCATGACAGCCTGGCCAGGAACATTTCCAAGGGCTATTCATAGAAGATGCTGGCAAACCTGCCCTTCCATGGTTTTCTAACCTCTGTGTCCAAGATACTCTCTGGGTATGTTGGTGATAATCTTAGCATCCAAGAATCACCAGACAGGAGGAGGCCCAGGACCTCTTCTTGCCATCCCAGGAAGGAAATCAAAAACAGAGTGGGCAAGGCTCGTCGAAGGTCAGGTCACAAGAAAATCAAGGTTAGAAGCCAGATCTCGTGATTTGTGGTCCAAAGTACATACAGCTGCTCTTATTCTATAGGTTTTGTTTTAGAATAACTTTTTCCTGATTATTAAAAGTATTCATGTTTACTATAGAGAAGGCTCAAAATAAGGAAAGTGCTCACTGCATGATTCCAGTCCCCAGAGACAGTCGCCCTCAAAGCCTGGTACCCAGACATCCCACCTGCACAGGCACAAAGGGCTCTGTGTGTAGAAGGGCCCTGTGCTTGGCTTCATGCTCTCATGTGTGCTGTATTGAATTTTCATTTTTGAACAAGGGACCATGCATTTTCATTTTACACTGGGCCGCACAAATTATGTCGCTGGTCCTAATCACCGCTGGTATTTCAATACCATCTTTTTCGTGCCTAGCATCTTGCTTTATGCCATTCATTCAATCCTTTGTTCATCCAACAAATGTTTATTGAGCACCTGGCGCTAGTGGTATAAGAACCCACTTGCCAACGCAGGTTAGACTTAAGAGACATTGGTTCAATCCCTGGGTCAGGAAGACCCCCTGGAGGAGGGCATGGCAACCCACTCCATTATTCTTGCCTGGAGAATTCCATGGACAGAAGAGCCTGGTGGGCTACAATCTGTGGGGTCACACAGAGTTAGACATGACTGAAGTGACTTACACACCCACACACTATATGCAAATCACAGAATCCTGTGAAAATATCATTGGCCTTCCTTGCCCCCTTTATTCCATGAACACAGACAAATTTGCTAGAATTATTGCTCTAGGAAGATTAAACTGGCTGTCCATGGAGAAAAGATTGACTAAACCCCATCTGATTCTAAAACTGACGGCCACCTAAGGGAGAGGTCTGGCAGAGAGAAGAGGTGAGGCAGAGCCCTTTGGTGTCAGTGGTCACCTCAGCTGCATGTCTGCATGTGTGCAGTGCTCTGACAGAGGGAGTGGGGGCAGGGCTTGAAGGGCAGACAGGCACCATTTACACGGAAACAACAGCTCAGAGAACAGACCTGTAGTCACAGACACCTTTACAACCTAGCTGTGGGAAATAAGACCAGACTCCATCCGGTTCCTACCAAGGCCAACTCCACAGCCATGGTCCAACACTCCCAGCGAAAAGTGTTAACATTTAGTCATTGCTTTGCAGACCCTGCTCTGTCCTGAGTTTCCCAGGGAGTGGCAAGGGATTTCTTTGCCCTAGAGTCTAGAGAAAGATGTTTTTCAAAGCAATGAAGAGCTATTTCCTCTCACCCACAGGTAGCAGATATAAAAGAAAGAGAAGAATTACTCCAATTACATGGTAGACACTGAAAATGCAGAGGACAAGCTCTGGGTCTAAATGTTATTTCTCCATAAGAAAAAAAAATTAATGCAACCATTCTTTCTCTGGACCAAAGGCATCTGATATGGATGCTCCACATTTAGAGCAATATACCCCACAGGATATTTGAAAGCTCTGATTTAATCTTTAATTTCTCCCCAACAAGGTGAATGCCTGAATTGAACCACTGCAATAAGACAGAAGTTCCAATTCTATGACTAGCTGTTGCTCGGCGTTCATAAATATTTACTCACCTTCTAGAGGTTCTGGGAAAGGGGAATGGTCAAAACTTCAATTGCCTCCTTGGTACCTGACCCCACTTATCTTGCTGCTGAACACCTCCAAGAGTAAGTCTCAAGACCCAATGAGTTGGGAGAAAAATATTCTTTAATATAGACCAGGATAACATGGGCTTTTCACCCTCAGTGTCCTTACAGAGAGCCACTTCCATTATTGCTCTGGATTTTTCTTAAAGAAGCACCAAACTTGCCACTGAGAACATTCAAATCACTTGGCTTTGACTGGGCTCGAGATAATTACTGGAGAATTTCCCCCATAAAATATGTCTGCTGCTGTCAGCCTTGCCCGCTCCAGTCCGTACTCCTTACTAAGATCCAGGTGAAGTTGTAAAAGGCAAATCCAATCGTGTGTGTGGATGGTGCTCCACATCCCTGAGCCCACTGGAGTAAAGGACAGTCCACTGCACACACCCAGTATCCCATCTCAAGTGCACACTGAGATATTGCTTTGTTTTTTCTACCTCTGGGCGTTCTCTAGAGTCACACAGCCCAGCTGAAACCCATGATTGATTAAAATTCCTTGACTGTGAAAATTACCATCACACAAGGAAGAGGTCAGGCAGAGGGAAGAAGGTGAGGCAGGGTCCTTTGGCATCTATGGTAATTTACTCTCCATGTCCGCATGTGTGTAGTGGTCTGAGAGAGGCAGTGAGGGCAGGGCTTGCAGTGCATTTGGGCATTAGTTACATGCAAACAGCCCATACGTGCAAGGAATTATGGCCTCTGAGAGCAACCTCCAATTAATGAAGGATGAAGGTCAGGGGATAAATGGCTCCACCTCCCATTCTTCAGTGAGACAACTCCAGGGCATGTTCTACACACTTCATTAAAGGTCCCCAACACGACTGAGATTTTCCTGGTCATAGCTGGTACCAGCTCAACAACACACACAGTCTCCACTGTTCTTTCTTCCCTGCATCATTTTTCCATACCTCTTCCATTTCCTGGAATCATCCTCTATTTAAGCCACAAGAAGCCAGGAGAAAGGGAAAGATATACCCATTTGAATGCAGAGTTCCAAAGAATAGCAAGGAGAGATAAGAAAGCCTTCCTCAACAGTCAATGCAAAGAAATAGAGGAAAACAATAGAATGGGAAAGACTAGAGATCTCTTCTAGAAAATTAGAGATACCAAGGGAACATTCCATGCAAAGATGGGCACAATAAAGGACAGAAATGGTAGGGACCTAAGAGAAGCAGAAGATATTAAGAAGAGGTGGCAAGAATACACAGAAGAACTGTACAAAAGAGATCTTCACAACCCAGATAATCACGATGGTGTGATCACTAACCTAGAGCCAGACATCATGGAATGTGAAGTCAAGTGGGCCTTAGGAAGCATCACTACGAACAAAGCTAGTGGAGGTAATGGAATTCCAGTTGAGCTATTTCAAATCCTGAAAGATAATGCTGTGAAAGTGCTGCACTCAATATGCCAGCAAATTTGGAAAACTCAGCAGTGGCCACAGGACTGGAAAAGGTCAGTTTTCATTCCAATCCCAAAGAAAGGCAATGCCAAAGAATGCTCAAACTACCACACAATTGCACTCATCTCACACACTAGTAAAAGAATGCTTAAAATTCTCCAAGCCAGGCTTCAGCAGTACATGAACCATGAACTTCCTGATGTTCAAGCTGGTTTTCAAAAAGGCAGAGGAACCAGAGATCAAATTATCAACATCCGCTGGATCATCAAAAAAGCAAGAGAGTTCCAGAAAAACATCTATTTCTGCTTTATTGACTATGCCAAAGCCTTTGACTGTTTGGATCACAATAATAAACTGTTTGGAAAATTCTGAAAGAGATGGGAATACCAGACCACCTGACCTGCCTCTTGAGAAACCTGTATGCAGGTCAGGAAGCAACAGTTAGAACTGGACATGGAACAACAGACTGGTTCCAAATAGGAAAAGCAGTACATCAAGGCTGTATATTGTCACTCTGCTTATTTAACTTCTATGCAGAGTACATTATGAAAAACGCTGGGCTGGAAGAAGCACAAGCTGGAATCAAGATTGCTGAGGGAAATATCAATAACTTCAAATATGCAGATGACACCACCCTTATGGCAGAAAGTGAAGAAGAACTAAAGAGCCTCTTGATGAAAGTGAAAGAGGAGAGTGAAAAAGTTCGCTTAAAACTCAACATTCAAAAAACTAAGATCATGGCATCCGGTCCCACCACTTCATGGCAAATAGATAGGGAAACAGTGGGAACAGTGGCTGACTTTATTTTTCTGGGCTCCAAAATCACTGCAGATGGTGACTGCAGCCATGAAATTAAAAGATGTTTAATCCTTGGAAGGAAAGTTATGACCAACCTAGACAGCATATTCAAAAGCAGAGACATTACTTTGCCAACAAAGGTTCGTCTAGTCAAGGCTATGGTTTTTCCAGTAGTCATATATAGATGTGAGAGTTGGACTGTGAAGAAACTTGAGCGCAGAAGAATTGATGCTTTTGAACTGTGGTGTTGGAGAAGACTCTTGGGAGTCCCTTGGACTGCAAGGAGATCCAACCAGTCCATCCTAAGGGAAATCAGTCCTGGCTGTTCATTGGAAGGACTGATGCTGAAGTTAAACTCCAATACTTTGGCCACCTGATGCGAAGAACTGACTCATTTGAAAAGACCCTGATGCTGGGAAAGATTGAGGGCAGGAGGAGAAGGGGATGACAGAGGATGAGATGGCTGGATGGCATCACCGACTCAATGGACATGGGTTTGTGTGAACTCCGGGAGTTGGTGATGGACAAGGAGGCCTGGTGTGCTGCAGTTCATAGGGTCACAAAGAGTCGGACACGACTGAGCGACTGAATTGAACTGAACTGCATCCAGGTTCTCATCTCAGGCTCTGGTTTCAGGGGAACCCAAACTAAGATAGCATCTCATTCTGTTTTAAACCCTTTAAAATCTCTTCCTTTTTAGGATAAATGTAAAGTTCCTTAGCTTCGTGTTGAAGGCCTTTAAGGACACTACTCCTCATTTGAACCTCAGATGCCAGCAGCACCTGTGCACCTACAATTAAAACCATCACTCGGGGACTTCCCTGGTGGTCCAGTGTCTAAGACTCCTCACTCTCAAGGCAGGGTTCCTGGGTTCAAGCCCTGGTCAGGGAATTAAACCCTACATGCCACACAAAGACGTTGCAGGCTCCAACAAAGATCAAACATCCCACATACAGCAACTAAGACGTGACACAGAAAGATAGACAGATAGTTTAAAAAATAAAATGAAACCATCACTCAGACTCACAGAGTGAACTTATGGTTGGCAGGGGGAACGACTAGGGAGTTTGGGATGGACATGCACACTCTGCTATATATAAAATGGATAACCAACAAGGTCTTACTGTATGGCACAGGGTACTCTGCTCAATGTTATGGGGCAGCCTGGATGGGAGAGGAGTTTCAGGGAGAATGGATACATGTAATATATGTATGGCTGAGTCCTTTCACTGTTCACCCAAACCATCACAACACTGTTAATCAGCTATAACGTGAAGTCACTCAGTCGTGTCCAACTCTTTGCGACCCCATGGACTGTAGCCTACAAGGCTCCTCTGTCCATGGAATTTTCCAGGCAAGAGTACTGGAGTGGGTACCCCAATACAAAATAAAAAATTTAAATTTTTTAAAAAATCACTCAGTTACACAGCTTCACATCTTCCCTCATGAGGGTCTCTCTCATCCTGATTTCCTTGTCCCCATCTTGCTACCACTCATGCCTCAAGACTCTGGCTTAATACCCTCTCAGCTGGGCACCCTTCCCTACTCCATCCTCTGCACCCGGATGCCTGTGCATGGCACCTTTTTCATGGCATCAGTGTTTGCACCCTGCCCAGCTCCCCAGGAAAATGTGTGTTCCTCAAGGGCAGGACGAGTTCTCAGCTAGTGAGTGGGGTCCAGGGCTTCATGCGGAGCTTGGCATACTCGAGGGGCACTGAGATGCTTCCAAAAGGCCAGAGAGCTTTGCCTTATATTCTCAGCTAGCTTTGGTGTCCTCTGAGTATCCTGGACATTGTTGGTCTTTTATGTGGGCAACAAAGGGACTTTTTTTTTTTTTTAAGGAAATGGCATAAAGCATCTCATTAAAACATTTTGCTGACTGGTCTGTGGTGCAACATTTCCTCTCCTGGAGGGAGGGGGGAGGACACTGATGTCCCATCCATATCAACACTGAGGCCAAGGCATGCAGAGATGGAAGTGGAAGAACCTGAGGGCTTTGGAATGTCAGAGCTGGGCAAACCAAGAGTTATACAGCTCTACCACGAAAGGGTGGGGGTGGGGGCTCCCCTGGTAGCTCAGAAGGTAAAGAATCTGCCTGCAATGCAGGAGACTTGGGTTCAATTCCTGGGTTGAGAAGATCTCCTGGAGAAGTGAGGGGCTACCCACTCCAGTATTCTTGCCTAGAGAATTTCATGGACAGAGGAGCCTGGTGTGCTTCGGTCCATGGGATCGTCAAGAGTTGGACACAACTGAATGACTAACACTTTCACTTTCAAGAGAAAGGAAGAGACTTGCTCAAAGAGACTAGACACTCAGACTCCAAACTCCCAGGCAGGTGTCCTTTCCACACATCCACACCATCTCTCACAAATGCAGACTCAGAGCCAAGCTGACTGGGCCTTGGCCTTTTCCAGCAGGTCAGGACGCAATATTTTTTGAAGGTGAAGGAAGTAGGGAAGCAGTACTTCAGAGAGAATAATTGTTCTGAGCACCCCGATTCAAGTTGATCTGACAAATTTCCCCAGAGGAAAGAGAACGCTGTTCATAGAACAAAGCTCAGGGGGGGAAAAAAAAAGTAATTGAGTAATTGTGTTGATGGATTAATTGAGTTGATGGAATAATTGAGTTGATGGATCAGACTTTGTAGTGTGTGCTCTGATTTTTCTTGTTTTCTTATTTTTACATGTACAGTCCTTTCTTCTACTGTGCAGTGTGCAAAATACACAATCGTGAACTCAGTGAGGTAGGAAAGGACTTGTCCAATTCATTTCCATTGCTCCAGCACTGACTTACTCACATTGCCCCCATCTTAGACCACGAAAAGAAGTGAATTATGTATGCAGTGAGGTGGACCGACAAGAGGGCAGAGCAATGATTGCTGACAGATAGAGTGACAGAGGAATAAGGGGGCTGGGTGAAGGTGTGGGGTCTCCCCTTAGTGTTTCCCTTCCTTTCCTCTTCCTTCATGACCTCTGCCTCACCACCCCAAAGCCATCATCCTTTACTTTTCTTCTCTCCTACTCTAAAGACAGGATCGGATTGGTTGCGCCAGCAGGCAGCGTGTCTACATGATCCAGAGGTTTGCCAGGCTCTTCTCATCTCCTGGAGAGATGCGTTTCTTCCACTATTGAAAGGACTTTCTTCATCTCCTTATCACACAGCTGAGCCAGTCCTCAGGAGTTCGTGACACATCTGCGGCTATCACCCAGACCTGAGACCCATTTGAAGACAGAGGTCCACTCTGGACCATGTCTGAGCATGTGACCCATAGTCTGATGCCAACCTCCTGAGGCACCTTCCCCAGCGGAAGCAGATTCCTCCCTCCCCCTCCACCCCAACCCTTTTAGCATTTTACATAATGTTCATTTCTCTAGACAGTTCCCATCATGTTTATTTCAGGAACTCCAGCAATCACTATTAGTGTGACCTACATATTTTTTTGATGTCCTAGGTATGTTCTCCAATTATCATTAACCCGGTATGTTTTAAAAACCAGTCTTAGAAGAAGTAATTATAGCAGGGAACCAGTTTTGCTTTTTTCCAATCAACAGGAGGAAATAATAAGAGAAGAGTTTCAATCATGAGCTGAGAAATCTGCTTCCTAAGCAAAAATCCAGAAGAAAAATTGGTCACTTGGGAAAGAAGGAAGCAAAAGTTTCTTGATCCCCTACTGTGCACTAGATATTTTCACTTGTTATTTCCTACAATCCTCATAACATCTTACAAAATAAGTATCAAATTTCCACTTTTATAGATGTGGGACCTGAGGCTTAAAGAAATTGGAAATGTTTTCAGGGTAAAAAGACTAGTAAGTGCAGAAGCAGAGGTCTGAGCCATACAAGTAACCTCTGTGGGTCCACAGGCTGGTCTGGAGGTTGCTTCTTGCCTAGGTCAGACCACCACTGTTCCACCGCCACCTGTTTACAAACCAGCATCCTGAAGCTTGAGAGAAAGAGCCGTGTTCTTCCTTGGCCTTGCCCCCTCCACTTCCTCACTGAACACAGCTGATTGGTCCTGGGTTTGACATTCAACTGAAGCTGGGCTAATCTGATTGGTCCAGAGTCCAATCAATCTGATTGGTCAAGATATGGATATTCAGTGCCATATCCAGCCAATCAGAGATTTTGTCTCTGGGATTCTTCGCACTGGAACCAGAAATCAAACCCATATCTTCACTGATACGTGGCAGCAGCAGATGCAAGGCTGAGACATGAAAGCCAGGAGCAGTAGGCAGACATTCACCGGGGAAAGTGGAGACAAGAGGGGAACTGAGTGATGGCCAAGCCCCTGACGTGGGAAGTGCCCAAAGCCCAGCTGTGTCTTCATCTTCCCTATGAGTTTTGGTTGTTCAACCCTACTTGTCCATGAGTCAATAAATATCTCTCTGCCCAAGCTGGCTCTAGCCGTACTTTATTCTTGAACAACCAGAAAGTGTTGGAACTAAAATAAAGGTCCTGTGTGTACATTTCCTAGTCCTTGGTTGTAGATGTTAATAAGTGACATGGGGATCAGACTGAACTAAGGATGTCCCTTAAGTCCACAACACGAGGGAGATTCACTTGAAAAGCTTTCCATTCCTGAAGACTGACTGTTGGTTTGTAAGGAATCTAAAGGGCTGGTCCCAACTCAAACTAGCTCAGTATATGAGCAGGAGCAGGGAGCTGAGAGATGAGGCGGCTTCACGGCCACACGCAGCCCACACGTCACCCTCAATCCCTCAGCCTCCAACCCCCATCTCTAGAATGAGAGAGCTGGCTAGATCAGGCTTTCAGCCAGTCACCTATCACCCTCAACATGGGAGCCAGTGTTTACACAACACTTATTTAAAAATGGGTTCATTTTGTTGTCCTTTATCTGTGAATAATAGATTTGATACGCCAGCCATATTTTTTCCCCCAACACACATTAAAATGCATAACGACTCAAATGAAACATGTTTGACTGTGTGCCATGAGAATACCCTTGGGTTCCATACTCTGGAAAATCACGGAGCTGACGATCTCTAAGAAGCTGACGACCGTGTCTTAGAAGACGGTGATAGGCCAGTCACTCAGTGTTCATTCAACCAGCATTGACACAGTCCCTGCTCTGGGCCAGCCCCGCTGAGAAGCCGCAGTGATCCATGTAGCATGAGCTGACAGTAAGTGCACGTTTACGATGGGCTAGACACTGTACTGAGTGCTTTATAGCCGTTAGCTCATTTTTATCTACTGAAAACTCCCACGAGGTATATATAACTAATTTCTGAATCTCAGAAAGGTGAATTATTCATCATTCAATCCCAAAGCAACCGTATTCATTTTCTATTGCTGCCGTAACAAATTATCACAATTTAGTGGCTTAAAACACCACTCATTTATAATTTCATAATCCTCTAGGTCAGAAGTCCAACATGGGTCTCAACAGGCTGAGATGGAGGTGCCAGCCGGCTGCGTTCTTTTCTGGCAGCTTTATGGGAAAATCTGTTTCCTTACCTTTTCCAGCTTCCAGAGGCCACCGCATTTCTTGGCTTAAAACTACCTTCCTCCATCACAAAAGCTAGCAACACAGGCTGTGCCCTTCTCATGATGTCATCTCTCTAGTTCTCCGCAGCCAGACAAGTGTTTTAAGTACACATGTGATGAGATCGTCCGTCGTCCTCCCCCACACTCCAAGATGATTCAGAAGCATCTTCCCCATCCCAAGACCCCTAACTTTAATGACCCCTGCAACATTTCTTTTGCCACTGAAGGTGACATACACACAGATCCCAGAGATTAGGGCATGGACACCACCAGGGCTCTGATTCTGCCTATCACAGATGAGATTCAATCCTTTATCCCATAGTCTTAACCACTACCTTGAATACAGGCAGCACTCAAGGAGCTTCTAACTTAGTGAGAGACAGACAAGTGACACAGAAAGCATGCCTGCCTAAGATTAGAGTCCACCTTGCTTTCTTGCTTACTGATTCTTTCTCTAACGAGGAATGTATCAGCGGCAGGAATGCCCCTGCAGTGAGATGTGCTGCATGTGTCACACACACCCCAAATTTCAAACCATAAAAAGAACGGAAAACATCATACTAATATCTTTGTATTGATTACATGTTGAAGTTGATAATATTTTAGACCTATGAGGTTAAACTGGAGAATTCCATGGATAGAGGAGCCTGGCGGGCTCCAGTCCATGGGGTTGCAAAGAGTCGGACATGACCGAGCAAATACACTTTCATGAGGTTAAATATATTATATATATTATCAAAATTGATTTCATCTTTTCCTTTTCACCTTTTTTAATGTACCTACTGCAACATCTAAGATTACACATGTGGAGACTTCCCTGGTGGTGCAGTGAAACTAGATCCTACATGCCACTGTGAAGACTGAAGATCCCACATGACTCAACTAAGACCCAGTGCAGCCAAATAAATAAACATTTCAAAAGTAGTGATAAAATTAAAATAAAATTACCTATGTGGCTTGCCTTATCTTCCCACTGGATAGCACTAATCTAGAAAAATACTTGGCACACAGCAGACACCCAAAACATACCAGCTGCCTGAACAGAGGGATGAGACAGCAGGAGAAAGTGGGGAAGGAAGCCAGCATTTTCAATGTGCAGCCTGGGTCAGGGAGTCACAGGCCACGAACCCCAAGAGGCAGGCAGTGGATGTAACGTGATGCGCAGAGTGAGCCAAGGTCTCCTGATCACCTAGTGAGGGCAAAGGCGAACTTCAGTCTCATTGTCACGGTAGAATCAGTGAAGGATTGACTGTGAGCTAGGAAGTGGGTCAGCTGAATTTGTTTGAGAAAGAGCGTTCTGAGTTATGAAGCCTGGATGAGGAAGGGCAGGGAAGACAGGGAATCACACGCCTTTGAAGAGGAAGTAAAGAAACAACATGAAGTAACTTACAGGACAAATAGGAAGGGACGGCTATATGTATTTCAGAATCAGCTAGGTAAGGAACAGTCACAGGGAGTGGGTAAAGCAGTAAATGGAAAGATCACGTCACAGGGACCCTCTCTGTTCTGCCCTGTGAGGGTGAAGGAACAAAGTCAGGCAGACCGAGGGCAGACAGCAGGAAGGAACTTTTCATCCTAGAGACCATGAACCCAGAAGCAGCTGCTACAAAGATGGCGTGGATGCTTGCAAGCAGGGGCAGCACCGCACTGGGCAGTGGGTTCTGGAAAGGTCAGCGCCCATCTGACCAAGAGGAGAGAACCCACCTCACCAGGGCCTCCAAAGCACCAGCCAGCATTTCCAGCGCATCTGGCTCTTTATTACAGAACAGGGGGCAGTGCACTTCAGAAGGGAGGCCAAAAGGTTCAGAGGCATCGCCAGCCTTGTCTGCAACGTGCCTGCAAAATGTTTCATGGAGCAGAAAGTGAAAGAAAGTGTTAGTCACTCAGTCGTGTCCGACTCTTTGAGACATCGAGGACTGTAGCCCGCCAGGCTCCTCTGTCCATGGAATTCTCCAGGCAAGAGTACTGGAGTGGGTTGCCCTGCCCTCCTCCAGGGGATTTTCCTGACCCAGGGATTGAACCCGTGCCTCCTGTGTCTCCTGCACTGCAGGCAGATTTTCAACCCACTGAGCCACTGGGGAAGCAGAAAGCTCTCTTCAAAGGAGGAAAGCCTTTGCAGTGGCCACAGAGAAACTGGCATTTCCTCACCAAAGCGGGAGCCAGCCCCGGAGCATGCACTTCTCACTTGTGTTCTGTTTTCTCCCCTTGGCTCCAGCCAGTTAATTTCAACACAGAAATGTAACTCACAAATGTGCAATCCATTCCAGCGGGACAAGGAAACCATGATGCGGGCTTCGGGAGAGAGGAAGCGACCCTGTGAGCCCAGAAGCGGGGTAGGGGCTGACCTCACTCCGCACCTGGGGCAGCCATCAATGCCGTTCCTAGGATCCAGAGGAAGCCCAGGTGCTGCCTGCAACTTCCCTGAGCCTCCAAATGCCCCACAAAAGCAAGACTTTCCTACACAAGTGAGGCTCTAACAGAGCCAGAGAGAATTTTTTTAATTGAAAAAGGCAGTGACTTCTAGGAATGAAGATGAGTTTTACATCCAGATTTACTTTTTCTCCCTTACAAAATTCCATGGAAAGAATACCAAATGGATTTTGAAAATAAAAGCACAATATCAAGAATAAACCCTGATATAAATTATGAACTGAGGGTGGTGATGTGTTATGGGAGGCGCATCAGTCATAACATGCCAACCGCTTTGGTGAGGGGTGATGATGATGAGGGAGACTTTGTGTGTGAGGGAGAGGGTATACAGGAAAGCTCTGCACCTTTCTCTTTATTTTGCTATGACTCTAAAGTTGCCCTAAAAATAAAGTTTTTAATTAAACAAAATAAGCCATCAGACAAGAAGAGCATGAGCAAGGAGACAAGAACAAAAGTTACAAGACTCAGAAGACAAGTAGATGAGAAGTATCAGACTCAGACCCCAGGAGATGGATGCCTAGGCATGCAGGGAACTGAGAACCAAGACAAGTAGATGAGAAGTACCAGACTTAGACCCCAGGAGATGGATGCCTAGGCATGCAGGGAACCAAACCCATTTACATGATGGGAGACCCTGAAAGGCCTGGCACCCAGAAGCGCTGGAGCCCTTCACTTGTACTCCCTTGGCTTGTGGGATAAAGCAGGGAAGGGGAGTTGCATTCCAAGCAGGCCCCAGCCCCAGGGTCACCATCTGAGCTCAAGACACACCTGCTCTGACCTCGCAGCAGCCCACAGGGTCATTTTTTTTTTTTTTTAATTGAAGGATAATCGCTTTACAGAATTTAGTTGGTTCCTGCCATACATCAACATGAATCAACCACAGGTCTACATATGTCCCCTCTCTCTTGAACCGCCCTCCCATTTCCCTCCAGAGCCCTACAAGGTCATTTCTTACTCCCAACCTCATTTTCCCCAAGTTTTTTTCTTTGAAAATGTTCAATCCTACAGGAAAATTAAAGGAAAGTACTATGCACTCCCATACCCCCTTCATCTGATGACTAATTCTTATTTTACACACTTTCTGTGTGTGTGTGTGTGTGTGTGTGTGTGTGTGTGTAGACTCAGTGTATAGAGTATAAACCATTTGAAAGTAACCCCTAAAAATGAGGACATTCTCCTATAAAATCGTGTAATAAAATTAACGATAAGCTTATAATTCGCCTAATGCATAGCCCAGGCTAAATCTCCCGAGTTGCTCCTGGGAAAGATGGACTGTCCTTTGTAGTTGTGTTTCTTTCTTTGAATCTAAAACCAATGAAGTTTCACACATTGTGTCAAGAGGTCCTGCTCCTTGGCCTCCTTTAATCTAGACTTCTGTTACTCAAACTGCAATTATGAGACCAACACCTCAGGTATTGTTAGCAACGCAGAGGCTCAGGCCCAACCCCCCACCTTCTGAATCAAAATTTGCCTTTTAATAAGACTGACAGGTAGTCTGCATGTACAAGGTTTGTACACGCTAAAGTTTGGAAAGCACAGCCCAGAGAGACATAGGACAAACATACATACATGCACACGCACATACGTCTATACACAGGTATACATGCACATCTAAATACATGCATCCTGCTGCTGCTGCTAAGTCGCTTCAGTCGTGTCCGACTCTGTGTGACCCCAGAGACGGCAGCCCACCAGGCTCCCCTGTCCCTGGGATTCTCCAGGCAAGAACACTGGAGTGAGTTGCCATTTCCCTCTCCAATGCATGAAAGTGAAAAGTGAAAGTGAAGTCGCTCAGTCGTGTCCGACTCTTAGCGACCCCATGGACTGCAGCCTACCAGGATCCTCCATCCATGGGATTCTCCAGGCAAGAGTACTGGAGTGGGGTGCCATTGCCTTCTCCAAAATACATGCATACACGCATTCATATACACAGTCACACATATACAGACCCTCAGGCACACGTGTACGTACCCATACACATGCAACCACACACAGACATACATATACACACAAATATACACATGCACCTAGGGCTTTTGTTGCTCTTGGGCAGTGGCTTCCTTTTTTGTTTGAAAGGTCCAGGCCAGTGGCCTTGTGGAAAGACTCCACATTGTGCGCTTGTCTGCTTGTCCCCTCATGATTCCATTCAGAGTAAACCTTCCTGGCAAGAATACTATGTAGAGGATGCCATCAACTTCTCACTGTATCACATCAGGAAGTCTGTACCAAAAGGATTCCCTGCTCTTGGCGACCCTAGGCTTGATCGTCAGATAATGCGGTGACTACCAGGTATCTCCATGGAAAGGCCCATTCCCCCCCTGTCATCTGTAGCTAATCTGTGGGGTTGTTCTTTGGAATCATATTAATATCCTGCTCCCCAATGCCTTTCACCCAATAATCTCAGCATCTCTTGTGGTTTCTTGCACTGAAGATTGCAAATTGTTAATTTTCTCGTTTCTTCTACCCTAACCGTTGTCATTCTTCTATAAAGTGTTTCTCTCTTCTCCTCTCTTCTCTCCTCTCCTCCCTGGCTCCTATCTCTCCTGGATACTATCAACCATGAACTCATGAATACTGCATCATTCTGTGTGATGCTCAAAAATTATACACAAGAGAGTCCATGAAAACCGGCAACCACACTTCTGCACATCTAGCAGCTTTGTGACTTTGGACAAGTGACCTGACTTCTCTGTTTTTCAGTTTCACCATCTGTTAAACAGATAGTAATTGACCTTCATAGGTTGGTGTAATTCACTAAATGAATGCGTGTAAAACTCTGGCAACTCTACCTGCTGTGTGATAAGTCCTGTATAAGTGCTTGTTATTAAATATTCTTGCTATCTTTACCATCAGCATCACCACCACAAGCCCAGCCTTTGATACAATTCTAGAGCCCCATAGGCAGTTTAGAAAGGAAAGAATGGGGGAGGGAGGAAAGGAGAAAGGATGGAGTAAAAGTCTTTAAGAGAAGCGAGAATGTCGGAAAGTCACAGAACACCTTCCTCCCCACCCACGCTCCCTCCCTCTCCGACACATGACCATGTCCTAGATCCCATCCAGGCCACCCTACTGCTCCTGGGAAAATATTTGGTTAACTGAACCAACATGGGGCTGGTAGATAAACCCGAATCCTAGTTGAGGAGACACGCTCTTTCCCATCTGCTGCCTTGCAAACAATGCTAGTCTTATTATTTCAAATGACAGGCAGTTCTTTCTGTAAATTTGCTTGTCGTGCCAATTCAGCTTTTATGTAAGTGTGTATCTCGTTTCATTTTCCTCTGCATACAAGGCACTGATGCGAGGCAGCTACACCCCAGGTCTGCTGCACTCCCCGGAGTATGTCCCCAAACACGTCTTCAGTTCCTTGACCTCAACAGGCCCCTTGGTCCTCTCTGCAGAGACCATGAAGAGCCTCTGAAAGTTGAGGGGAAGGGGTGGTAAGAGAGAAAGCAAGAAGAGCAGCAAGTGGGTGCCCGTTGAAGCAGGTGATAAGTATGTGAGTTGCTTGTAATACTTTCTCTAATTGCCTGTATTTGGAATTTTCCCTAAGTTGAGGAGAAAGCCTCTGAGAATTGAGCATCTCCTGAGTTTTACAGGATGAATAGGAGTTTCTGATTCGGTGAGAAACAGAGGAACAATCCAGGTAGAAACACATATTACAGGAGAAGAGCCCACAGAGAGGAACAGCCCAGTAGAAGATGGTTCTGTCTCATCTTTAACCAGTGAACTCTAATTCGATGCTGGTGCTACCCACCCAGTTAGTGCCAAGCCCACAAGATGAGCAGTCCTCCTGACGAGAGATGCTCTCACTCCAGACCCCCAACTGCAAGTGGGGTCCCCAGGCCATCCATGTTTCTGCCCAGCCGGTTTCAAATTGGGGGAGAGGAGTGTTCCCATGTCCCCCTCAGGGTTGATGATTCACTAGAATGGCTCACAGCACTCAGGGAAGTGCTCGACTCATTATTACAGTTTTATTATTAAAAATACAGATTATGACCAGCTGAATGAAGAGACACAGCAGGCCAGTCTGGGACGGGAGCGACCCGAATGCCAAGCTCCTATGTGGAACTCTCCTGGTAGAATCAGAATGCATCACCCTCCAGGCACATTGACAGGCTCCCCAACCAGGAAGCTCCACTGAGCTTCAGTGTCCAGCGTTTTTATTGGGGTTTCGTTACAGAGGGATGATTGATAACTCAATCCCCAGCCCCTCCCCACAGCCCAGACGTAAGGCTCATTCAAAGCTCCAGCCCTCTAATCAGACAGCTGGTCTTTCTGGGGACCTGTCTGCATCTTGAGTCATCGCATCGCATTAGCATAACTTAGGTTTAGTTCAAGGAGCTCATGAATTACAAACATACTCCCATCACTTGGGAAATCCCAAGGGTTTCAGAGGCTCTGAGCCAGCAACCCAGGGTAAAATGGAACCAATTCTCCGTCATACAACAAAGGTACATGCAGGCAGAGAACACAAAGCAACGGGCGGACACTGAGGACGTGCTCCGTATCTGTGCTGCGCTGCGTGCTCCATGCACACTGCAAGGCGTGTGTGCAGGGGACAGAGGAGTGACAGAAAGCAGGAGTGGGACGAAGGGACAGAAATGGAGGGACAGAGAGAGGGAGAGAGAGAAAAAGCAGGAAGGAGGGAGAGACAGAAGCAGGAGGGATAGAGAAGGACAGAAGGATTTCAGCTCCATTTTACAGGAGGCCGAGTCCCAGAGAAGGTGACTGCCAAGTCCATAGTCTCATGGGTATTAGAAGGCAGCAACAAGATTCAAATCTAGGCCAACTGGACTCTGACCTGTGCTTTTTCAGTCTGGAGCAAACATGTAACAAAGGTGCTGAGACTTCAGTAGAATGAAGTCTCATGCGAATAGAATGAGACTTCATTCTGTTGAAGGTTTGCAGCCAGGGAGGACAGTTAAGACCTTCACCCACAGCTCCGTGGCGTGTGGACAGGAGGACAAAGGGAAGTGGGAGAGTGAAGAGAAAAGATGAGACCAGATGAGTGAAGAGGAGGCCTAAACTGGAGGAGTCGGGGAGGGCTGGGGTGGGGAACCAGACCAGGCACAGGCGATGAGCTGCAGGCTGACCACCTCCCACGTGGGAGCAGGAACACTTTCCCTGCCACCTAGACACAGGTGGGCCCACGATGCCATACAACACCCAGCCTCTGCTTTCCACAGTACCGGTCAGACAATCCCTGCTTTTATGCAAACCCACCTGTGCTTCTTTCATCATCCCTGATGTCTCTGGAGCAGTGAGTCTAACCGGTTTCCCCTTCCCCTTTACAGTGAGCAGGAGACCTTCTTACAGTTAAGAGTCAACTGGCACTTTGCCCCACCTGGAGTTGTTATATGACATTTATAAAGAACCTAGAAAAGAGACTTGAGGCTTCTGCACAACATCCTGGACAGGACAGGCAAAGTATTCATTGGCAGCCCAGCACATCTCCTATGGAGAGCCACACCCCACCCTGCTTGGGGTTCTAGGGGCAATGTTGGAGACAGTGCACCTCACACACACTTGCTGCAGTGAATAGGCTTATAGCCAGGCTCAGACAAACTTGCTTCTTTATCCCCCAGGGACAGTGATTGGTCCAAGGCAAGCCAATCAGAACCCTTCCTTGGAAGTAAAGAGCAATCCTGTTTCTATTTGGGTTTCCACCAGTCACATTCTCTAAAGAGCCGGAGAACACTTACCCAGCACCACCAAGAAGGCATGAGGGCATGGCGGAGATGGGAGAGACAGGTGACAATGTCTGAGAGACCCTGGCTCAATCCCCGACTTTCCAAGTTATATGAATCAGTTATTTTTTCTTTCAAGATAGTTTGAAGCAAGTTCTTGTCCCCTGATTTCAGAGAGGGTCTGCTAATTTGTGACACTGCTTTGAATCAAATGTTACACCACCTTCACCTTGTCGCCCCAGCTTTCTGGCAGCTGGGCCAGGGTTCTGATCCATATTGGTCCAGGCCTGGGGAAAGAGACCTGGGTGCTATAGGGTTTAGAAACTTTGGTGAGCAGCAGGCTGGCAGTCGGGAAGGGTCCCACATCTCAGCATGAAACCCCTTGCAGAGCCCTCTTTCAGGGAGGAGGCCCAGGAGAGCCTGTCTGTGGAAGGTGGGTGCTCTGGCCTGGGTGTGGGGGATGGGGCTGCAAAGTGGCTGTGAGTAAAGAAACTGAGAGTAATGGGAACATCTAACAGGGCAGCAAGGGGTTCAGGCAGGGAATGAGATGATGTAGCAGGACCCTAGACCAGACAAGAGAAAATAAGAACAGTACCTTTCTTAACAGTACCTAGAATGAGGACAGCTACCCCAGAATTATATGTGCCAACTTTTGTCCCCAGCTCCTGGTAGAGAATCCCAGGCCATGGTTTTCATTTATTATTGCTGTTAATAACGAGCAGCAGCAGCAGGAGCCACAGTGAATTTCCAGTGGACTGTGGGTGCCAGGCAGTGTGCTCACAGCCTCTGTTAATGTCCGACTCAGTTCCTGTTTAACTCGGTCAGGTGGGCAGCAGTAAACCCATTTCACAGATAAGGACGCTAACATATAGAGAGGTTAAGTAATTTGTTCCCAGCTTCTCAGCTTGTAAGTAGTAAAGTCATTACACAGATCAGAAAACTGAGGCCCAGAGAGGGAAAGTGACTCGCTCAAGGTCATACAGCAAGTCGAACTAGCAGAGGGATTCCAACTCAAACTCCAATCCCTGGGTACTCAGCCCTGTGCTCTTCCACCTGAATACCTGGACTGTCTCAGCAGCACCAAAGGCACACCATCCAGGGAACAGGCTGGAGCACTAGGCTGTTCTGCATTCCCAGGTCCTTCCATGAGAATGGAAGCTAACTCCAAGGAGGGGTACCTCCAGGGTAGATGAAACAGAAGCTGTAAACTGGCAATCCATGGGCTGGTCAGAAGTGTTTCTGTCTTGCCTGCAGAGTGGCATATGAACTTGATTCAATACTTTAAAATTGAGAGATTCCACATACAAATCTGGGCTATAATACAGCAGTAGATTCCATCAGACCCAGACTTGGGAGCAGAGTATCAACCAAGCACAGTGAGTGAAGAACCACAGTTCAGCTTCCCACGCTCTGTCTCCATTCAGAAAACTCTCTGAGGCTTTCCTACTGTGTTCTTATGTAGGGTCTGATCGAGCCGGAGAATGACGCAGCCCCTGCATTGAGTTTTTCCTACGACAATCAGATGGTTTTCTGCAGAGCTGCTGTGTGTAACAGACAACTCCCAGCTCCCAGTGGTATAGCAATGTTAGTTGCTCTAATATCTGCAGACTTCAGGGGAAGCTCTACATCTGGCTTTGCTGGCTGAGAGTTGAGTTCCAGTCTCCACATCTGTCTCTAGGGCCAGCAGTTCATCTGGGCATCCCCTTCTTCTAACAAATGGCAGAAGTGCAAGTCTGAGGGAAATCACACAAGTACGGTGAGAGACCCTGCTTTTGTGCATCTACATGCATTTTACTGGCTAACACCCCATGACCACACCCAGAGTCAATGAGGCAGAGATAAGCACACCACCTTCTCTACAGAAAGAAACTCCCAGGGCAAGGGGTGTGGGTATATAATCCTATCACAGGGAGGAAGTGAAGACTCAGAACTAGTCAATCTACTATACACATACGTACTACTACACTCATAAGACACTAAGGAGATCAAGCCAGTCAACCCTAAAGGAAATCAAACCTGAATATTCATTGGAAGGACTGATGCTTAAGCTCCAATACTTTGGCTACCTGATGCCAAGAGCCAACTCACTGGAAAAGACCCTGATGTGAGGGCAGGAGGAGAAGGGGACGACAAAGGATGAGATGGCTGGATGGCATCACTGACTCAATGAACATGAATTTGAGCCAACTCTGGGAGATAGTGAAGGATAGGGAAGCCTGAGTAGGACATGACTTAGCAACTGAAAAACAACACTCATAAGGAATCAGCCCTTTCAGTCACCGCTCGCCACCCTGTTGGCCCTGCAGGAAAGGAGGACAGACACGATGGGGTGGGTTGGAGTCTGTCTGCACTATGCCAGAACAGTATGCTCAGGGCTAAATAGAGAACAAGAGGCCACAGTGGAAAATGCACTGGAGAGAAGGGAGCAGCCCATGCCTTGGCCACTGGAAAAGAAGGAAAGCGGTCAGGTTCAGTGATCCCAGGACCTGTGGCTGGAGGGAAGTGTCACAGCACAAAGCACTTCACTGGAGAGCCGACAAGGCTAAGGAGGAGGAGGACTGAGGAGTGGGCCCCGCTGGGCAGGAAGGGCCACGGCACCACAAGCACTTCGAGCTAATTGGCTTGCTTTGGCCAATGACTCACCAAATGCAGGGATGGAGCCCAAGTCCAGGGAAGATCCTGCAAACCTCAGGTCAGGGCTCAGAGAAAGGCCAGGCGCTGGGCAGCCAGCCTGACCAGACTCTGCCTGGATCTCTCTGAAAACCTCCTCCAGCCTGAGTCACTGAGGCTTTCACACCTTGGTTTTAACCCACTTCAGTCCTCAGGCTTTCCTTGAGAGAAGTTCTAAAACAAGAAAGAAGAGAAAAGAAAAGGCAGTGATTGGAAAGGTTTTTACAAATACACAGACTGGGTCCTTTAACAGCAGGGAATTCCTTGGTGGGCATGATTCTCCTGGGCTAGAGAGAAAGGCCACCCCAGCCCTCTCTCTCCAGAGCAGCCTGGCAGAGGCTTTCATAGCAACACCCTGGTTTCCTTGGCAACACTGATTGACAAGACGTGAACTCCATCAGCATTTATATGCTTCACATGGGGCTGTGGTGGCCTGGGATGGAGAAAGATGCTTCTCTCCACCAAACGTTGGCCCCTGAAGCCAAGGAGTCCCACTAACTCCAGCCTTCAGCAGCCAAGCCAGATCAAGTACGTGCTTGGGAAGAAAACACATAATAAATGTCAAAGCTGAGCTCAGCTACTGGAATGCAAAGTCACCAAACAGGTCCAAACTCCTGAGAAGAGCAGAAATGAACAAGTTCGCTTTTGTAACTTTACAGATACGGAAACTGAGGCTTATGGATTCAAGCAGTTCCTTAAATATTAGCTGTCCTCCTAACAGTTGGAATAAATAAAATGAGGACTTTGGGCCAGATCCTATGTCAAGGACCATGGCAGCCACCAGTCCTGCTCTTACCTTTGTAAGGGTGGGGTCCGTGCTGTCACCTCTGCCTGCTCACCCTTCCTCCCTGCGCCATCCTTTGCTGGTCCCGGTCCTATGGATCCTTCACGACTCAGGCTAGGAAGTAGCTCCTCTAGGAAGCCTATCTGATCTCCCCTCCTCACCCTCCCAATCCCTGCCCTGCTGGACTCTCCTCCTGAGCTCCCAAAATGCCTTCCTTTCTCATTCCAGGAATGAGGTAATGTGTCTGTCTCCTTTTCCCCATAAGCCTGTAGGAGTCAGGGACTGTTTATACTGTACTAACACCAGAAGCACAGAGCCCTTGTGCAGTCCGTTCTGTGGAAGAGATGCTCCATCACTGTGTGGAACAGATGCCTGGAGGATGCACGAGTGAATGAATGGGGGATGCTTACTATGCAGATGACGAAGGGTAGACTTGGTAAGCTGTGAAAGGCAGACCCCCTGCCCAGAACAGCTACAGCCAGCGGTGGGTGCTCAATAAAACTCAGTTTGAATACAACTAAAAGGCCCAGTCCGGACCCCCAAGTGGCTGAAGGCATCCTCACAATGCCCAGGGGAATCTGACTGTGAGTGCCATTAAGAACATCCATAAATCCAGCCGCATCTCTGGGCCTCAGCCCAGAGGAGTTCATGCACCCACAGCCGTGGTCCTGCAAGAATAATGAGGAGGGAGGAAGAGTCATCAGGGAGGACAATGGAATAACAGAGAAGCCATCAGGGATTTACCAGGGCCGTGGGGAGCCCTGCACACCTCCAGCAGGGCTGGAGGAAAGCAGAAATCAGAAGGGCTTGTCAGAAACTGATGACACTGGCAGAAAAGACCAAGTTTGGAAGAAGGGGCTGTTTTTCTCCAGATGACATCCAGGTGCTTCCAAGAGGGGCCATTACGATGATGCACAGCTGGGGGGATGGGACACTCAGAGAGGCTGCCTCCTCTTGAGGACAAAATATTAAGCCATTGGTCAAACTTAAACACCCTCCCATCAGGAGACCGGTTGGGGATGAAGGACTGTGATTCTCCATCATCCGCAGCTTAAGCACCAGCCCAGGAGGAAACGACAAGGGGAGCTCATTGATGGAGAGGCTCAGGCGAGGTGTGGGATTTCGGGAGGGACTGTGACAGGGACGGCCACGGAGCCATCATCAGGAGGGCACCACATTACGACCCCACCCCAGAAAAAGGCAGTGAAAGAGGACAGAGTTATTAATTCTCCAATGGTCTAAATGTCCACTGGCCCCAGCAGCTGATCCATATCTCAACAGCACTAGCTACTGCGAACTGAGTCCCTCCCACATGTTAGACATGTTGGACTTTGGTCCTCATCTCCACCAAGGAAGGGGCCGGTACTCCCATCTTAGAGAGACTGAGTCACTGGGTCATAGGTTGGCCCTAATAACTGGCCCTACATCATATGTCCAGGAAACGTTGGGAAGGGGGGAGGCTGGGATTTGAACCCATGGATCCACCCCAAAGCTCATGGTCGGCCTTTCCTCAGCTCCACGCTGGCTGGCTGCTCTCATCACGCATGCCCCCTGAGGCAGAAGCTAATGTGCTCTGGCCCAGGATGGGCAGAGGGCCTCCAGCTCCCCACACACGTTGGTCATCCTCCTGTGACTTCCTGGCCCCACATTCAACCCACCCATATTTACTATGTCCTGACCGCTGTGTGGACACAAGGTAGGGGACAGGCACCCCGAGGGGACGGGTGCTCCGAGGCAACTCCAGTTCCTTAAGATGATCACAAACCCTCACTCCACTGATTGTCAAGACAACTGTGCGAGGTGAGAGTGGCCATCTCCATTGTGCCAACCAAGAAAGAGTGGGTCAGAGGGGCGACAGGAAGGGCTGTGTGCTTTCTCCCTATCCCAAGCCAGGAACTTGGCACACCCTGACTCTGTGGACAGAGCAGCCAAGCCCTCAAGGCAACGAGGATGACAGAGAGCGAACTGCTCCAACCGGGCCTCAGTCCCGCTTTCCCTGCCTTCTCCATCACTCCAGTGTAGAATTTTTTTGGAGGGTGGGGGGTGGCGGGGGCAAGACCTTACTCTTGTAGGACACCAGAGCTGGCCATCTCTGTGTCTGTCTCTCCCTCCAGGTTTGCACAGAGGAAAGAACGTGTGAGTACACAGCGAGAAGGGGACCATCTGCAGGCCACATCAGGCATCAACCCTGTGGCACCTTGATGCTGGACATCCAGCCTCCAGAACTGTCAGAAAATAAGTTTCTCTGGGTTAAGCCACCGAGGTGGCAGATCCTGTGATGGCAGCATGAGCAGACCCTAAGCTACTTTCAAGGATGGCTCTCCTTTGGCCAGCTGGGTTTTTGTACACCCCTCACATCCTCTTGTTCTCTTCAGATCACCACCAGCTTCTCTGGCTCCATCCTGCTGATGAGGCTCTCACTGGTACCTGGTCTCTGCCTGCCATGAGGGCCTTCCCTATTCCTGGAGCCAAGGGGAGGAGGCACTCTGCAGCCTTTCTCAAGCCTCTCACACTGCTCATGGCATCAGTGGGCAGAGTCCTCATGAAGAGCCTGGATGATAAGTGGGACCAAGGGTGCTTAGGGCTAGAGGGCTTCAGGAGAGGCTGGTCACAGCACTGTCCCTGTCACCAAGGTGGGGCCATTTCTCAATGCAGAGGTCAGAGACTCACCAGACGCTAGAACGACAGGATAAAGCAGATATGACAGGGACTTGACTTCTGGCCCTGCCACCTGCCGGGAGATTGGTCATCAATGGGGCTATGCACCAGCCTCCCGGCACCCTCGTTTCAGACAGGTGGTAAGATCGATCTTCTCGCCTCCTGGAAGTTGGGTGTTGCCATACAACTTGCTGTGGCCAATGAAATCAGAACTTTAAGAGCCAGTGCCTGCTTCACTATATTTCCCCCCACCCTCTGCAAGGTTCTAGATGGTGGTTGCTCCATCAGGCTGGGTTCCTAAATGAGAAGAACAGCAAGGGACCCCATAGCTGTCCCACAATGGATATGTAGAGTGAGCAAGAAATAAATCTCTGTTTTTCAGTCACAAAGAGTCAGGGGCTGTTTGTTGTTACAGCATAACCTAGCTCATCCTGACTGATACAGAAGCACTGATTAAATCAGTCTCCTTGAGACTTCATTTCTGCACCTGTAAAGTGCAGGTAATAGTGTATCACTCACAAAGTTTTAGAGAGATAATATACCCCATGCTTTCTACACAGCAGGCCTCTGACAAATGTTAGCTCTCTCCCTTTCTCTTCTCTGTACTGTTTCCCCCCCAGATCCTTTAAGATGGGATCAGATGTTCTCAGGCAAAGCTCCTTTAGGACCGATGCTGTGGTACCTCCTTAGGACCTTGTACTGTGTTGGCATCACAGCTAGTACTCAGCAGATATGTATTATTGAGTGCCTATTCAGCAACTAAACTGACTGAACTGTTACCTCTGTGCTGGGAACCAGATTCCTAGGTCTCTGATAATCTCTCCTGCTTCTCTCCTTCCAGGACACACATCTTTCTTTCCAGATCCAGACGGCACATAATCCTAGACTCTCAGGGCTAGAGAGTCTAGGGGCTAGTAAGTCCCCTTCTTTCATGCAGCAGTAAGATCCACTTAGCAAGAGCCTTGCTGATTAACCTCTCCATCTCTGCCAAGACACTTTCAGCAACAGAGAACTCACTTTCTACAAAATACTCTTCTTTATCTGGAATTAGAAGGAGGTAGGTTTGACTCTGGGCCAAGTTTATGGGCTCTTCTGGCTACCCTACAAAGCATGTTCCATTATTATCACCCCCATCTTCAGATGGGACTATAGGAATGAGGGTTCAGAGAGGTGGAATAATTTTCCCAAGGTCACACACTGTTTTATCTCGTAGGCACACAGATCATGCATGCTTGAAAAATGTACACAGACTGATTGATGGCTCAGTCCTGGGAGGGCCATTCCTAGGGACTCCAAATCTCCATGTAAACACCACCCTAGAATTTCCACCTTGGCTTTTGGGAACCTTAACAATACAAACAGCCCGTTTGCCCTGTTAAGAAATAAATCTCAATAAATGATTTCCAATATAACACAGTCCTTGCCAGGAAAGGAAACATTTACACTGCTGCTTGTGCATAATATAGGTTAATATTTCAGGATGCATTAAATGTGTAAATGTTTAGAGTGTGGTGAAGTTCCGGTTGTGAGTCAGGGCACTCTCCAAAAAAGACCAGATGCTGAAGGGAAGTGGGTATTTTTAGACTTGGACCCAACCCGACACTACCCGTAAGTACTTCACGCTAGCAGCCACAGTGCACAAAGCAGGAAAATAACAGGCTGGTTTCAAACAGACGCTCCCAAACCCTTAAGGCAAGCTGATGACTTCAAGATGGGCTGGCTGCTTTGTGGCTTCTTTGGAGACAGTCAAAATTAGGATGGGATTTGGGGCATGACAAAGCACCAAACCTGCCTGACATGTGTCTAAACAACTGAAGAATGGAGATGGGTCAGACCAGTCACGAGCTGAAATCCCAGACACATGCAGGAGACTGGCATGTTCAGCTGGCCTTTGGAAGATGCAGAAAAGAGGAAGACAAGCTGTGGGAAGAGATGAGAATGCTGATGGGTGATAGATTTTAAATAAACATGAGGCTGAGTCAGATGAAATCGCTCATATTTGATGTTTTCTGGCCAAAAAATATGACACTTTCTACCCCATGGACTGTAGGCCACCAGGATCCTCTGTCCATGGGATTCTCTGGGCAAGAATACTGGAGTGGGTTGCCATGCCCTCCTCCAGGGGATCTTCCCAACCCAGGAAGGGAACCCAGGTCTCCTGCACTGCAGGCAGAATCTTTACCATCTGAGCCACCAGGGAAGCCCAATCTGATAACAGAGGTATATTAACATGTATTGCTACCTATTAATGTAATATAAGAACCACACATCCCAGTCAGTATTCACCGCTATGTCAGGGTGGAGTGGCAGACCTGTAACTGTCCACAATGTTAGGCCATGGTCCTCAGCACAGAACACTAGCCACATAAACTTAGAGTTCATGTGCTGAAGTGAAAGGACCCAAATATTTTGTCAAGATGATAGAAAAAGAAAATACAAAAACAAGGAAACAGAAAGGACATGCTGTATTATGAATCCTTGTTGTTGTTGCTGTTTTAGTCACTAAGTCATGTTTGACTCTTGCGACCCCACGGACTGCAGCCCACCAGGCTCCCCAGTCCATGGGATTTCCCAGGCAAGAATACCAGAGTGGGCTGTCATTTCCTTCTCCAAATATGAATCCTTAAATCGCCCCCCAAATTCGTATGCTAAAATCCTAACCCCCATAGAAGATAGTATTAGGAGGTGGGGCCTTTGAGAGGTTCTTAGGTCATGAAGATGGAGCCCTCATGAATGGGGTTCTTCTAAGTCACTCAGTCATATCCGACTCTTTGCGACCCCATGGACTGTAGCCCACCAGGCTCCTCTGTCTACGGGATTCTCCAGGCAAGAATACTGGAGTGGGTTGACATGCCTTCCTCCATAGGATCTTCCCAACCCAGGGACTGAACCTGTGTCTCTTATGTCTCCTGCATTGGCAGTTGGGTTCTTTACCACTAGCACCACCGGGAAGCCCTGAACAGGATTAGTGCCCTTATCAAAGAGGTTTTAGAGAGATCCTTAGCCCCTTCCACCCCCAGGGACACAGCACAGAGGTGTTGGCTTTGAACCAGAAGATGACCCTCACCAGAAAGTGACCACCTTGGCACCTTGATCTTGGACTTCCCAGCCTTCAGAACTGTGAGCAAGAAATTTCTGCTGTTTAAAATCACCCAGTCAGTATATTTTGCTACAGCAACCCACACAGACTAAGACAGGATAGGAGTACTCTTACGGGGAAAGACCAAGTAAAACTCCAAAAAAGCTGACTGAGCCTGACAACTTACGCAGTCGCTATCACTAATGTCCTGGCACATTAGCCAGAGAGCAGGAGGCCCACAGCATTGTGGATAAGCCCCACCCCTGCAGCCACACCGTCTGGGTCTGGGTCCTGGTTGCGCTCCTCACAAGCTGTAGTGGGTTGGATGGTGGCTTCCAAGAGATACGACCATGTCTTAACTCCCAGAAGCTGTGACTACC
The DNA here is from genome assembly GCF_003369695.1 of Bos indicus x Bos taurus. Lineage (NCBI taxonomy): Eukaryota > Metazoa > Chordata > Mammalia > Artiodactyla > Bovidae > Bos > Bos indicus x Bos taurus. The sequence goes on along the minus strand of NC_040093.1, from coordinate 32,057,558 downwards.
ACACCTTGCATGAAAAAAGTTGGATCCTCAGAGGAACCTATCCTGGATTATCCACAGCATCCTAAACCCAGTGGCAAGCGTCCTTCCAGGAGACAGACGCAGAGAGGAGGAGATGCCACCCAGGAAGAGGAGGGAGCAATGTGGCCACAGGGGAGAGATCAGAGTGAAACGGCCACAAGCCAAGGAATGCTGGGGCCGCCAGAAGCTTGAAGAGGCCAGGAAGGAATTCTCTCAAAAGTCCAGCCCTATGAACACCCTGATTTCAGACTTCAGGCCTCCAGAACTGTGAGAGCTTAGACTTCTGTTGTTTTCACCCACCAAGTCTGCGGTCATTTGTGACAGTGGCCACAGGAAACTCATACACAAGCCCCTCCCCCCCCAATGCTCTTGTCTGTAAAATGGGATAGCAGCTTCATGAGAAGATGCAGGTAAGAGTGTAACATGACAGCTGGCATGCACTAAGTACTCTGTACAAGTATGATGTAACTGGCAAAACACAGCAGGGACAGAGGAGCACATCAGATCCAGTGAAATGAAGAAAACTGCCTACCCACATGTGTATCTAGTGCTTAAAAGATGTGACCCAGGGACTTTCCTGGTGGTCCAGTGGTTAAGACTCTGCAGTTCCAAAGTAAGGGGTGTGGGTTCAATCCCTGGTCAGGGAACTAAGATCCCTCATGCCACGGGGCACGGCCACAAAATTTTAAAAAACTGTTTGACACCTCCAAGTGTGAAACGTGAGCCATTACTGGAGAAGATCAGACCCCCTTACTCTGGCTCCAGTCTCAGGTCACAACTGGGAGCTAAGAACTCTTACCTAATAACCCTCAAATAACCGCCAGCAAAACCTGCTCTGGTTAAAAATGTGTATCTATATATCTATGTGAAAGTATTCTGGAGAAGTCCATTTACTGACAGAACTGCATATCATACACAATTTAAGCGATTGGGAATCTGGCATTTTGAGCTTGTTCATCCACTGGAAAAATTATCTTTAAAAAAAGATAGTTTTACAAAAAACAGGACGCAAGGGAAGAAAATGGTTATTAAAAATGCTTAAGAACCTTCCTGAACTTCAAATAGGCTCTTCACAACAATAATACTGATGATTTAAGAGAAAAATGAATCAAGACTCTATTGATTAGATGTTCCTTAAATTATATGTCGGTTTTCAAACGTGAGGCAGTATGCAAAGCACGTTAGAGGTAAAATGTTTGAGAAACCACCCAAGACGTTTAAAGAATTGGGGATGTAGCTGCAGCTCAAGCACCAGAAGTGAACAACCTGGGGAAGAGGGAGCAGAAAGGGGGAAACCCAGAACCCTCCAGACCATCTGTGATCCCAGCCAGGGACGCCTAATCCCGGGCCCTGACAGCGGCGGTGACATCTACTTCCTGCTGAGGTGGCCCGGAACCACCCACATCCCGGTGTTGGCTCTGTGCCAGTAACCCCAACATCATTCATTCCAGAAGCATTTGCTGAACACCTACTCAGTGCCCGGAGCCGCAGCACACGGTCTAATGCAGCCAAAGATGTAAAAACAGGCCATTTGGATTCAAGGGGTTGAGACTCTTGACACGAAGGAATCAAGTTGGGGGCTGGGGTGGGGGTGTACTGTGAATCCCTATGGGGACAGCACAGTGCACAGCCCAGGGAGGTCAGCAGTGCTTCCTGGAGGAAAGGAGATCTGAGATCTGAAGGGCGAGCCAGCATTCACCAGATGCAGAAGACACAGGGGAAGAAAGACATTCATAAAGGTGGTGGCCGAGCAGCACGTTCAGTGACCAGGACAGGGTGCCTCAGAGATGCTTTCAGGTCTCCCCGTGGGCCACTGCTCAGCATTTGGCAGCCGCCGGATTCCACTTCCTACAGCCCCTGGCTCTGCTCACCCAGTGCCTCCGGGGTCTCTTGAGTTCCTGAGTAAGAGGCTCCATAAATGGCTTCCCTGGTGGCTCAGACAGTAATGAATCCACCTGCAACACAGGAGAGCTGGGTTTGACTCCCAGAGGAGGGCATGGCAACCCACTCCAGTATTCTTGCCTGGAAAATTCCATGGACAGAGGAGCCTGGTGGGCTACAGTCCATGAGGTCGCAAGGAGTCGGACATGACTGAGTGACTAACACTACTCCTTACTTACTCCCCTTACCCTAGAATGCCACAGGTCCACCCCAGGCCTCACTGTGGGGAAGACACCTTGCAGGGAGCCCTTGGAAGATATGATGTTCAGGGTCATATGGAAAGCTTTCAGTATCCAGGGCACATCCTCTCCCCAGCCGCCTGGCCCTCTCCATGTGACTGAGCACCTCCCCAGCCCTGCACACCTTTCTCCTCACTCAGAGTTGGGCCAGTGGGCAGGCTCTGTCCACCCCCCACCCCACCCCATGCTGAGCTGGGAGCCTTCCTCTGTCTCTCACCCATCCCACAGCACTGAGAGACAGAGAGAAGGCTGAGTGCATCACCTCCTCTGGAACTTTTGTAGGGAAAGGCTGGAGTCTGGGGATAGTCCCTCCCCCTTCAGTCCTCACAGTGGGGTGGGACCATGTCCTTACTGACCCTGGAAACAGTCTTGGAGGGGCCAGGAGTGTCCCGGTGCCAAAGCAACAGCAGCAGCTCTCCCTGGTGGGCCACATCTCCCATGCGGTGCCCAGAGCCCAGCTGACCCCTTTCTGCTATGAGCTGCCCCAGAGCACGGAGCCGCCCTCTTTTGCTCATGGCTGTTCCCCCACGTGTGGCCCAGGGCCTGGCACAAGACGGTGAACGTGCTTAATAAACGCGGTTGAGGAATGCAGGCAGACCTGTGCGCTGGCCCATTCACCGCTGCCTTGAAGCTCACCTTGAAAGAACGGGATGATGAGCCCCATAAGAGACTCAGCCAGAATGGATTCAGCCAAAGTCACGCAGCATGAGAGGCAAACAAGACAAGAACCCAGGGCTCAGGACCCGCCCCCCTACCCTACCAGCCTCACTTATCCTATGGCCCAGCCGGCTCTCCATACAGCACCATTCTTTATCCGTATCAGTCAGAGGACCCAGCAGGGCACATAATGAGAGAAGAGAGGAGGAGCAAGAAAGGAAATCAAGGGGAAAAAAAAAAAATCACTCTCAGCCCGCAAGACATAGGCCACCACGCTTAAGAATTACAGATTTGATTTTAAGATATTGTCTTCCCCCTTTTCTCCTTCCACAAAGTGGTACATGGCCCATTTATATATTTAATTAGAATGGATTAAAATTAATAACATCTTGAGTGGTTCCTGACCCTTCTGGAGATAATGGGAGACACCTGGGGTGATGTGCAACCAGGAAGAAGAACCGCTGACCTCATCAACAGAGCCTGCACTTTCTCATGTGCATGTAATCAGCACAGCCCCTAATCACCCTCTGTATATTTTTTTTAACTAAGACAGGTATCTTTATGATGTGGAATCGCATCCTGTCCCTTGGGCTGCAGGGCCAAAGGCATGCCCTTGGCAGGCAGACTTGCTGAAATCTGTCCTGTCTATGACTGCCGACCGATACATCACTCTCAGATATTTTAAGATTTTCTTTTCCTTTTTAACATATTTTTACTGTATTATTTTTATTGTATCTCCATGGGTAGCTCAAACAGTAAAGAATCTGCCTGCAATGTGGGAGACCTGGGGTTCAACCCCTAGGTCAGGAAGATCCCCTGGAGAAGGAAATGGCAACCCACTCCAGTATGCTTGCCTAGAGAATCCCATGGACAGAGGAGTGTGGCAGGCTACAGTCCATAGGGTCACAAAGAGACATGACTGAGCAACTAACACTTTCACACTTTCATAGGTACAAATAAAACATTTCTGAGCACTTACGGTGTGCCAAGGAATGTGCTAAGGACACTCACATCCATTAACTTGTCCATTCTTTATGACAACCCCATCGGACCAGAATGGGGACAGACATGTGATAACTCTCTCCCATTTGACAGTTGAGGGAACCAAGGTGAAAGATGGCATGGGAGTGAGATTCTGGACCAAAACCCAGTCCCTGGAGGTCGAGACCACTCAAGACTTTATTACTAAGCACACGTGAACCTCCCGCTTTGATCTGCCTCTCGTGGGGTGACTAATGTTCACAGATAGGCCTCTACTCTCAGCCCAGCAGCCTGCGGGCATCCACAGTGGGGTGGTAGGGGCCCCTTCGCCAGTCTGAACTTTCTCAGACCCAAGGAAGGAAGGGCTCAAACCATGATCAGTGAGCAGGACAGCCAGAGGAAGCCACACCCATCCTTCATGGAAAGGGGGAAGTCAGGGAGTGAAGACCCCAGCCCGCCAGGACCCTTCCTCCTGGGCTCCAAGCAGGGCACTTCAGGAAGGCCTTGTGGGAGGGGAGGCCCAAGGACATCAGCCGGCAGTGCTGGGCTCGGGTCCTGCTCTGCCATTTACTGTGCAGAACAGATATGTGACTTCAGATGAGCCACTGGGGGACACCGAGTATCAGCTTCGCCACCTGGACAATGAGCAGGCTAATCGGAGCCTTGATAGTAACAGCAGATCCATCCTCTGGTGGGGGCCTAACAGGATAGTCACTGCTCTGGGATGAAGAAATAGGTTCACAGTCACACAGTCACCCAAAGACACCCAATCTGTTTCCAGGACACCTCCTGTCTTCTCACAACGCAGGGACTCCAGGCTTCCAGGCCCACAGTGAGGATAAGGAATAGTCATTGAGGAAGGAAAGCATTTGCTTATCTTCTCTGGGGTCACCCCATATTTCAGAGGCCAGGACCATCCCCTCCCCAACACATTCCCATGACCACATAGACAGGTTCCGCCTCCCCGCCAAGCATCTCTCTCCTCCCTGCCATCCCCTGGGTAACACACGGGGCACAGCACAATGTGGATTCTGCTTGTGACCGGGTGGCATTGCTGGGTCAAATTAGGTCAGGCCAGATCAGCAGCACTGGAGCTGTTACGGCATTAGGTAATCAACTCAAGGCTGGTTCCGCCCGGAGCCATTTAATTTTGGGGAGGCAAGATTTAGCTGACTTGAAAGAAGGGGGAAGCAAGCTTGCAGAAAGAAATTGATTTCAGCGAAACACAAATTCATACTAAGTGCCTTAACACTTCAGAATCAATTAAAATGAGATGGAGGAAAAGGCACAGAGAAATGGAGGAAGACAGCAGGCCCGAGTGGGGAAAAGGAGGGCGGGAGGAGGCAGGCTTGCTGGGGAGCAGGGCAGAAGAGCCCCAGTCCAAGGAGACGCCCTTGGGCCGGAGGGGAATTCTGGGGCCCTGAGACATGTCCTTTTCTAGGCCCAGGGACTGGTGAGAGGCAGACCCAGCACATGGGTCAGCAGTTCTCAAAACACAGTGAAGCTCAGAATCAGCTTTGAGGGAATAAAGTGAGAAGTGATGCACGTAAAGTCCTGGAGCCACTTCCTGAGGGTCTGATTCATTCCATCTGTGGAGCAGCTGGGAATCCACCTGTCTAAACCATCCCTAAACTCTGCTGCAGGTGGTCCGGGATCACACTTTGAAAAGTGAAGACTAGATGACAGAGTTCATGGTAGTCATTTATCCTTTATCCCGCCTCTGGTCACCATGGTAACAGCCATGGGCATCATTCATTTCTCCCCATGGCTGCAGGAAGCCTGGACACTCACAGTGAGAAGACCCTTGCAGTAGTCCCTCTGGAAAAGATGAGGCCTTTTGGAGATAGGCTGAAGAGGGGGAATTAACAGAACTTGGACAGTGTGGGTGGTGGGAGAGAGAGAAAGGGAATGGTCCTCAAAATCCCTCCGGTGGATACTTCCCAGGAGGGCTAGATATGACTTAAAACAGGGCTGGACCACTCTGGCAGTTTTTAACAAAAATAAATATATTCTTACCATACAAGCCAGCAATCGTGCTCCTCGGTATTTACCCAAGGAGCTGAAAAGCATGTCTACACAAAAACCTGCACATGGATACTTATGGCAGTGTGATTCACGACTGACAAAACATGGATGCGACCAAGACATCCTTCAGTAGGTGAACGGATCAACAAGCTGTGGTACATCCAGATGATGAAATAGATTCAGTGCTGAACAGAGAAATGAGCGACGGAAATGCATATTGCCAGGGAACCTTAAATGCATACTGCCAAATAAAGGAAGTCAATATGAAAAGACTAGAGACTCTGTGATTCCAACTACATGACATTCTGGAAAAGACAAAACTATGGGGACACTAGAAAGATCAGTGTTTGTAATGGGTTGGGTGGGAAGGGAAAGATGAACAGGCAGAGCGCAGAGGATGTTTAGGGCAGTAAAATGATTCTGTCTCTTAACTGAAAGGGTGGATACATGTCATTATACAGTTGTCAAAATCCACAGAATATACAACACTAAGAGCAAACTGTAACGGAACTGGACTTTGGGGGATAGTGTGTCAAAATAGGTTCATCGACTGTTAACGAACGGACCTCTCTGTGGGGGATGCTGATAGTCGGGGGTGCACGTTGCACATATGTCAAGGCAGGAGGTACATGGGAAACCTCTGTACTTTCCACTTGGTTGTGCTATGAACTGAAAACACTCAAAGAGGGGGGAAAAAAAAGCTGGAGATTGCCTCCAGTTCCATGAAACACGGGATGTGCTAGGAAGGCAGAGTGGTGAAATGGGGTGGGGACTAAAGCCACTGGGGACACAGCAGGAGGAAACCCAGGCTGCTGGCCAGGTGCCAGCTCCTTAGTGGACAAGTGAAGTCAGGCGTTGGGGGAGAGGCTGCAAAATCAGAACCGCTTGTGCAGGCCCCTTTCCTCCCACCCTTCCCACTGGAGCAGATGACAGTGCAAACAGCAGCAAGATCTCAGCGAAAATGCAGTCTCTCCATGCTGTCTGAAATTCTCAGAGATCCCTTAACCTCCCCCCGCCCCAAAGAAAACAGTTCAGACAGCTGCATAAACTAGCGAGCTGAACAGGGAGCCTCAGTACCATGATCCTCTGGGCGAGGAGGCCACCGAATGCCCCTCAATACAGACTCTCCCTGCCTGCTCCTAATAAGGGTGCCTCTCCTTCACGAGAGTCCTATAAAAGGCATAAATATTCCTCAAGGAACTGAGAGAGCTCCTAACAGTCTTTAATAGCTATCATAAAGTGAAGAATAAAATGTGTGAGAGGAGATTGGTCAGGATAATAGTGCAAGGGATATGAGAGCAGTGAATTTTCCACCCCTCCCCCAGCTGAGCTTTACTGCAGAAGGATACTGCCTGGAGTCAGGAGCATGGCCTGAGCAGAGAAACCATGGAGGGGACACCCAGTGTCTGGTCAGAGAACCCTGGACAGTTGAGCTGAGAGAGCTGAGGGCCATGACCAGAAGAGGCTTGTTTCAGGCAAACAGCAGACTCCAATCTGGAGCCACCATAATTCTCTGTGGCCTGGATGAGTTGAGCCTTAGGCATTTGCATTGCTCATTTGTTTCCTGAGTGATTAGGATAAAGACCAGTCTATATTAAATAAGCCCACCACTGAAACAATGTGCCAAGGATACACAGAGGCCCCCGAACCCTATGGGGGCCGGAGACTAATCTGTCCACCAGGCTTGCAGCCTGAGCCCTGCCCAGAAACCAAAGACTCTGGGACGTGTCAACAGGCCAAGTATCAAAGGCAGGATACCATGCTGAGAATCTGCAGACCGGGGAAACATGAGTGTGCTCCAGGGGAGCATTTGCCAGAATGGGTGCTATGATGGGCCTGCAGTGAACACATCGGGGCCATGGCACATGGGGGGATGACCCAGTTGGCAGGAGAACCCACAGCTAACAGACAGCAAAGCCCCTAGCTGGTGTGTTGGCATGCAACAGGGTTCAATCGACAGCAGCCCTTGGCAGATACAGCACTTAATGTCTACAGAGATGCTCCACCTGCCAAGAACTGCTGTCGATTAAGCCCCTACAGCATGCCAGGACACGAGCTGGGCTTTGCATGTATAATCGCATTCAGTCCTCACAGCGCTGAACTTGAGTCTAACCACACTGACCCACGGGTACACACAAGACCTAAGGTTGATGAAATAACATCCAGGCAAGACAGTCTGGATTCGGGCACTTGTTTCTGCTCCTCACCATGGTCTAGAGCCTACTGACCTCCAAATACTTATGCTTCACCCTATAGTCTACTTCCTCCTGTGCCTTGACGCCAACGGAATGGCTTCTCATATCTGACCCCTGGGATCTTCAGGACACAAGGCTCTCTGCTTCTCAGTCTCACCCCACCCATGTGACCTAGCTCTCATTCAGGGATCCCTATCCCAGGGTTTTCCTGACTCTCTGGGGTCTCAGCCCAGCCCATCCTGCTTGCAATGATGTGCGGTCTAAGAAAACACATCACCCTCTGCCAGGCTGACTAAGCAAAGCTGTAGGAGGCTTCACTGCCGCAAGTCAACTGGCAAAATTTTGGCTGACATCTCACTGCAAAGAAGTCATATCCTAAAAGAGACTGGGTGTGGGCAAGGAAAGAAGAGGAAAGCTTGTCAGGTTTTTCTCTCTGGCCAGATGGGGGACACCTCACAGTGCTTAGCATGTGAGTAGGTGCATGCCAAGTCACTTCAGTCGTATCTAACTCTGCGACCCTATGGACTGTAGCCTGCCAGGCTTCTCTGTCCAGAGGATTCTCCAGGCAAGAATACTGGAGTGGGTTGCCATGCCCTCCTCCAGGGGATTTTCCCGATTCAGGAACTGAACCTGTGTCTCTTACATCTCCTGCACTGGCGGGCAGGTTCTTTACCACCAGCACTACCCCTGACGGTGCTCAAAACAGATAACCTAAGATTTTTATGTGATCCAATGTCATCCTGAATAAATTCAGCAGCAGACAAGATACAAAAAATAAATCAAACACAGAAGGACTGGAATAGAAACACAAAGTCATCAGTATCCCTAGATGATGATCTTCATGGAAAACCTGAAAGAATCTATAATTATTAGAATTAATAGAAAACTAAGAAAACTAGCAAAATCATTGGACCTAAGAGCAATAGACAAAAATAAATTATATTTACTCTACTATGAAGTACATATAAATGAAATTTTATAAGATTCCATTTATAATAGCAACAAAACACATAAAGGACTTAGGCACCTCTAACAAAAGATACTCAAGACCTCTGTGGGAGAGATTAAAAAGATTTATTGAAAGACATTGAAGAATACCTAAACACATAAAGAAATAGACGGAGTTCATGGGCAGAAAAATTCAATATCATAAAAATATCAAGTTCAGAAGAATTGGCCTATGGATTCTACGCAATTCTAATAAATATTCCCAACAAGGTTTTTAGTGCAACTTGACAAGTTGATTTATAAATAAATGAATAAACACATACGCACCTACCTCAAAACTCACATAATTTTCAACTTGCTCAAAAGAAGACAAATGTAAATTAAAACTACATGGAGATACCAACTCTCACCCAACATTTTTCCGAAAAAAAATACTTCCATACACTTGGTGAGAACTCAAAATGATATTAATACCACAGGGGGAAATCTTACAGAAGTAAGATTGATAAAGTTAAATAGGGACCATGCAATCACCAACCTGAGAACCCATGTTGTACGGTTCATGCACATGTCTGTCTGTCTGTTACATAAGTGCATATTCCCTATCTCTGTCCACTCTAACAGTCCAGAAACAATGACTAAGTTACTAGCAACAAAGCCTCCTAATGCAGAGACTAGTTTTTCTGAATAGCATTTTGCACTAATATAAACCAGGACTTTTGGACAAATGGCTAATTCTAGGTCTGGAGTTGAAAATGTCCAAGATGAGCCTGGAATATTTTGTAATTTCTGATTTCAGAAAAGCAAACAAAATAACTGGGTTAGGTAAAAAACAAATTGCAGGATCCAACTTGAAGCAGCTCCCATGGCCACAGATGGGGCAATTTGGACATCAGTGAGAATAATAACTATAAGGGAAAAAGCATGAACATTTAACCCAAGAATATGTTTTTCAAAACTTTTTATTTTGTATTTGGGTATAGTAGATTAACAATGTTGTAACAGTTTCTAACCCAAGAACTTGTAATACTTTTTAAAATGTATTTGTTACCTTTGGAGGAAGCCATTTCAAAAACTGGTGAAGAGAGAATTAACTGACATTGCTCAGTGTGGATAACTGATTCTTGCCTAACTTATCCCATTTTCCTTCATAAAATGTACCTCCAAGTAATTAACAGTTAGAGGAAATTATCTCTATAAAATAATTCCAGCCTGATAAGGAGGAAGGAATGATAGAATTCGAACGCTGCCATTTTGTAATCCCTAGCGAACTAATGGGTTTAAGCATGATGATCCATGGTCACTATTAGCACAAGACAGAAACAATTATATACTGCACATCCCCTGCTGGAAGTGCATACTTTCTAAAACCTATCAAGTAGTCTGGCCTCTCCCCCTCCCCAAAATGAACTTGAATTTGATCAAGTCTCTTTTCTATTTTCAAGAAACACATGCAACAGAGGCAACATCTCAAATGACACTGAGGTACTATAACAGCAAAGCCCGGACCATGACAAACTCTTGGAATGGACTTTACCCGAACTTGATTCAAACAGTTTTCAAAAATATGGAAGAGTTTGGGAAATCAGCTTTGTTAACAGGGTACATGAGGACATCCACTTTTAGATCATATTTTATGCATATTTTAATGAGTTCTTAAATAGGCAAACAGCAACAAAAATAGTCAAGGTACCACAGAAGTCAAAGGGAGGGGAAACTGCCTCATCAGTCACCAAGAATTATTAAATGGATAAGGTGGTATTGGTGCAGTGACTAAAGGAGCAAAACAGAGAGTCAAAAAATTGGTCCATTATCTATACACATAACTGTTTTTAAGAAGCTGATTTTTCAAGTAAGTAGGAGACAGTAGGACTCTTTCATTGGTGCTAGGACAGCTGAATTGATTATCCACATGTAAAATAAACCATTCAAGAAAAAAAGAATAGAGTGATCACTTTACACTAAAATTAAAAACTTCAGGTGTCAAAAGACACTCGAAAGAAGGTAAGACAATAGCTCAAGCAGGGAAAGACATCTGCCAGATATATATGAGGTCAAATAATTAGAATCCAGAATATATTGATGTATTTAAGTCCTAAAAAATCAATGAGAAAGAAACACACCATCCAACTTAAAACTATGGTAAAGACTTGAATGGATATCTTCAAAAAAGGGAACTAGAATAGCTAATGAACTTTTGAAAAGATACCTCATTATGTAATCAAGAAAATTTAAGTTGAAAACAAGATGGAAAGTATTTTCACACCCAATTAAAGAATCTGACAATATAAAGTGCCAGAGAAGATATACATTAATGGGACTTAATCCTCTCTCTCTAGTGTATAAGATTTAACTCAAACACTTTAGAAAGCAATTTGGCGTCAGCTAGTACAGTTTAGTTTGAGTTTTACATATGGCCTGGTAATTTTATTCTTAGGTATATACTGCATGTGCACCCAGATATGGTTACAAGACTGTTTAGAGCACTTGTTTTTCTAGAAAAGATGAGAAACACCACATTCATTAAAAGGAAAATGGAGAAATAAATTGTGGTATGGTTCCACGAGGGGCTAGAAAACAACAGTGAAAATTAACAAAAGATCTGTACACAGATCTAATGGCAAGAGAGAAAAAGCAAGTTGCATAAGGATATCTAACGGCATGATACAATTTTTATAGACTTAAACCAAAAAATAAGGCATGGTAATATATTGTTCCGGAGTATATACATGCATGGTAACCATCTAAAGAAAGGCAGGAGCACGACACATACAAGACCCAGCAAAGAGCTTATGTTTGTGAGAGGGAGGCCGAGCATCAGTGCTGTTGGTCATGCATGGTTTTTTTACATCAAATTTTGGATTCACAGATATTCATTATTACATTTCACAATTTTCATACTTAACATATTTATTTTTGAAGCTAAGCAATGGTCTGGATTGAATGGCACGGCCAACTCACTCAGGACTGACATGTGTCTGGTTTCTGCATGCAAGACCCAGACTCGCTCTGGGAGGAGATAAAGATGCTGTTCCCAGGACTGACAGTGCAGCCGGAAGGGCCAGCATACCAAGTGGATCTTGCCAAGACAAACAGATGCTGCCAAAGATGCGAGGTTAAGAAGGAAGAATTTTTTCTGGGCTGGAAGCAATGTCTGAAGTTTTCATTCATTCCAGAGATGCTGCACCATCTTTGAGAAGAAAACAATGGAATCTCTCCTCCTGGCAGCCAAGGCCTGTTTGCAGCTGGATGGCCTATATCAGACATGTGAACCCCGTCTGTTCCCACAGACCCTCTGTACTACCTGCTTCAAAGGTCAGTGCCCCCAGCTATGCAAGACCTCAAGGGAATGACTGAGGGACTTCCAGTCTCCAATGCCAAGGGTATTTTTGACACCGAAACCACCCCGAGCATCCTTCTGAGTGCTGCAGCTATGAGATAAGCAAGAAAAGTGTTGGCCCTTCAGCACACCTAGTGGGAAAGCAATATGTGGAGGAGGAGGTGCCTACAGGGGAGACAGGCTGTCACAGTGAGACCTGAAAATGTAGTTCAGGGAAACTCCCAGATGGTGCAGTAGTAAAGGATTTGTCTTCCAACGCAGGAGACGCAAGAGACAAGAGTTCAATTCCTGGGTTAGAAAGAGCCCCTGGAGGAGGAAATGGCAGCCCACTCCAGTATTCTTGCCCGGAAAATTCCATGGACAGAGGAGCCTGGTGGGCTACAGCGCAAGGGTCGCAAAAGAGTCGGGACACGACTGAGCACACACCAGAGCACGTGCTACACTGATTCAGCTACACTGCTGAACCAGACGGTTTTCGACTCTCAAAACAAGAGTGATGCCCAGAACATTTTCTCTCTGGCTCCTCCAAGTTTTCTTATGATTTCTTGCAAAATAAAAAGAAATCAATCATCCTTAAGTCTCCAATGTCTGCGATGATGTCAGGTGAAAGAATGACGATGAGAAGGCTTTTCACAAATCTGGAAGAAGGATGGACCCAGAGTCAAGTCTGCACACGTCAGCAGGCCTCCTCCAGTTCCCAGCCACTTGACGTTCTGCGACGGATTCATTTATTTTGTTCTCAGATAACCCGGCCAATGAATTCAGGAAGAAGTTGGTGTAATTTTGTGTGTGTTGAAGCCCATTTCTTTCTCCTGGCTGGGTCCCTTCTGGGGCTGGCTGGGGATACCAGAACCCCTTTTAAGTGGGGAAGAAAGAGGAGAAGGGAGGAGACATAGCTGGGCCTCTGGCAGCCAGATGCCCAGGACCAGGGGGGCAAAGGTCATTGCCACCATAACTGAGGCCCAGCCAGTGGCCAAGGATCCAGGAGGCAGGTGAGATCATGAGAATTTGAGGAAGCATGCTATCAGCAGCTACATCTGATAAGACCACAGAAGCCTCAACAGTCTCAAGAGTAGGAATCACAGGGCAGCTCTCAAGATGGAGTGTGCAGATGAGAATAAAACAGGACAATTCACTGAAAATGTGTACGAGGGGCGGCCATGGCCCCAGCCCCTCCCCATGCGGTCAGCTGGTTGCCCTCTCCACCGTCCAGCTGAAGGCTCTGCTAGTACTGCTTACTGGAGATAATGAGTCACAGGGGCTCAGGACTTAGTCGACAGGGACAACTTGGGGATGAGGACAGGCATACTCTGAAAACAGGAAGACTGAGAAGAAGTTGACATCCAGAGCAGGGAGACCAGGACCACCCAGCCCAGCCTGACTCCCCAGGAGAAAATTCTTCCCTGAGCAAAGCAACCAGTCTAAGAGATGAGACCCATAGCACTGACATTTGGGCTCCTCGGGAATGAGTGACAGCGGGTAGGGTGTAGGACAGGGGGAGAAACAAAGGCATTTCCAGGTCTAAGCTCCATGTCTAGACAGCCAAGCCCCGGCTGACACGCCTGGCCCCCCACAGGTCTAAGCTCCATGTCTAGACAGCCAAGCCCCAGCTGACATGCCTGGCCCCGCACATTTACCTTCCTGACCAGTCATCTGACCTTTCCCTCAAACAAGTATAGACAACCAAGAATCGCCAAGCATTTAAGGGAAGTCTCTGCTCACAAATAATAAATAAGCGAACAAAGAGATACAAGAAGGAAAAACAATCACAGTTGTAATATCCTTCGAGAGATAAGAAAATACTACATCCATAAAATAGCAATTGTACTTTGTTTAAAAAATAATAACAAGAATAAATAAAACTTGTCAAATACAACCAAAACTGGAAGAGGAAAAGTAAAAAAATGCTAGACAATCAATCCACAGAAACAATATTTGAGTGCTAGGCATTCTAGAAAGAAAAGAAAAACAGAAAAGTTTCAAAGAAACAAAAGAATGTCCCCAAAGGACATGTATTTCCAGATTGAAAGGATCCTTGGAAAGCTGAGCTCAGTGACAGCACAGAGATCAGTACAAAGGAACATCATTGTGAAATACCCCAACACTACTGGGAGAGAGAGAAAATACTGAAAGTTTCCAGAAAGATACAGCAGGTCACAGACAAATATACTGTCTATGTCATCAACAGCAATATTGGAACCCAGAAGATAATTCAAAACTGGGGACAAAACTAGATACTTGCAACCTAGGACACTATACCCAGCTAATGAGCAATCTAGTGCTCAGGAAGGAAAATAGGTCTTCCTGAGTGACAGATTTTATTTTCTTGGGTTCCAAAATTTTATTTTCTATAGTGTTCCAAAATCACTGCAGATGGTGACTGTAGCCATGAAATTAAAAGACACTTGCTCCTTGGAAGAAAAGCTATGACAAATCTAGACAGTGTATTAAAAAGCAGAGACGTCAGTTTGCCAACAAAGGTCCATATAGTCAAAGCTACTGTTTTTCCAGTAGTCGTGTACAGATATATGAGTTGGACCATCAGGAAGGCTGAGCATTGAAGAACTGATGCTTTTCAACTGTGGTGCTGGAGAAGACTCTTGAGAGTCCTTTGGACAGCAAGAAGATCAAATCAGTCAATCCTAAAGGAAATCAGTTCTGAATGAATATTCATTGGAAGGACTGATCCTGAAGCTGAAGCTCCAATATTTTGGCCAGGTAATGCGAAGAGCCAACTCATTAGAAAAGACCCTGATGCTGGCAAAGATTGAGTCAGGAAAAGAAGGGGGTGACAGAGGATGAGATGGTTGGGTGGCATCACCAATTCAATGGACATGAATTTGAGCAAACTCCTGGAGACAGTGAAGGACAGGGAAGCCTGGTGTGCTGCAGTCCACGGGGTGGCAAAGAGTCAGAAACGGCTGAGTGAGGACAACAACGAGACCTGCGCAGTCTTCAAAATTAATCATCATGCACTTTGAGAGGAAGTCACCTATCCAGCGAGGAAGTGATCAAAACTGGAGAGGAGGGTGGGATCCAAGAAGCAGAAGATGGGGCACAGGAAATGGAGAGGAGAAGCGGAGGTCCTCCCAGCCTGAGATGGGTGTGGCAGGCTCTAGAGCCGAGGAGAGCATATCCAGCAGGCTCACCTTCCAGAAGGCACAGCCAGCCTGGGATGCACAGGAGCCAGGCAAGTGCACATACAATCTGGACAAAACACACAGCTGCAGAGGAAGGCCAACAGGATCAAAAGACAGCACATGGCCCACTGTGAATAATATTTCCATGATCACAAAAACAGTTTATTGAACCAAAATGGACAATAATTATGTTAGGAGAATTGGAGGAGGGGAATATGCATGTGGAAGGGTGTGGGATAGTGGGAGAAGGCAGAAGAGGGCTGAACCCTCATCTTCCATGGCAGGAAGCCCCCTGCTGCTGCTGCTGCTAAGTTGCTTCAGTCGTGTCTGACTCAGTGCGACCCCATAGACGGCAGCCCACTAGGCTCCTCTGTCCCTGGGATTCTCCAAGCAAGAACACTGGAGTGGGTTGCCATTTCCTTCTCCAATGCATGAAAGTGAAAAGTGAAAGTGAAGTCACTCAGTCGTATCCAACTCTTAGCGACCCCATGGACTGCAGCCCACCATGCTCCTCTGTCCATGGGATTTTCCAGGCAAGAGTACGGGAGTGGGGTGCCACTGCCTTCTCCGAGGAAGCCGCCAGATCACACCTAATATGGCACACATGAAAAATAAAGCACAGGTGTGGTCTTTAGAAATGTAAAGGTGAACACAGACAGAAGCAGCTAAGAGCTGAAAGTGCTGCCTCCAGGGAACAGGAAGCAGGTGAGAAGGAACTGATTGGAGACCTGCTGTTTTTTTTTACTGAGAGTCTAGTAGATCTGACATTTTAATCTATTCCTGTGACAGAGTTAAAATATTCATATTTAAGTTTTACACAGACACTTCTATCCACCCACACACACATATACCCCTTACCCCTACATACACACAAATCTCACCCCTACACACACACATCCTTGACCCCTACACACACATCCTTGACCCCTACACACACACCCCCTCACCCCTACACACACACCCCTCACCCCTGCACACACACGCACACACAGAGCCCTACACACACCTCTTACACCCATTAAGAGCCTGTGAACATCACAGGGCAATCTGAGAAGTGGAGAATGAAGCCCACGGGCACTGACAGGACAGAAGCTGGGTCAAGTTCAACCTGAACTCACAGTGACCCCTCTTGCCTGCGGTGCACCCAGAGAGTATAGGGGCCCACGTGAATTCCATTCAGCTTCAGCATCTCATCAGGGGCTGACAAGCACCACCTCGCTTCTCATCATTGTCATTTCTAAATGCTTCTCTCTTAATATCTGAAGGTTTGGGACCATAAAATCCAGCATTCTTTTATAATATAGAACATCAGTCTCGCCCAAGTGGAGTGTGTAAAATCTGGTAATGAGGTACGATAAATCGACTTCCTGTGAAGATTTGGGGTATATAATGCCCATATTTAACTAACATGCCTGAAAGTACACAAAGCCGCCTGGTTTCAACCCAGTTCTTGCTCATCCTCATACCGCTCACTCTGCCCAATGGCTGGGGAGTTGGCTCTGCCAGGGAGCCAACCCAGTGAAGACCCCCAGAGCGACTCCCCTCACACACTCTAAGCCCAGGTGGCTAACAGTCCTCAATGCTTGCAGCCTCTGCACCTGGAAACTACGTTCAGGAACTGGCACAACCCACGTCAGGGCTGAGCGGTCTCCTGCTCGTCTGGGTGCAGAGATGAGGATGCAGTGAGGGGCAGGAACACCAGAGCCTCCCCAGGGGTGGCTGAGACCCGTCCCGGGCACTCCTGACCCTTCTTCTCTCGCCTCACTCCCTGGTTCTCAGCCTGGGCTCCCTGCATCCCCTTGGTAGGATCTCTTTACCCCTTGATGATGTTTGTTCTTTAATGCACTGTCACACTCTCCACTGCCCATCCCAGGAGTATAACTGATGGAGGGGAGGGCGGCAGTCAGTTAGCCAGGAGGAACTCCTACAGGAGCTGGCCAGGTGAGGGGCGGGGCGGGGTGAAGGGAGGGAGCAGTGGTCCATCTGTCCCTTCTGGTGACCGTCCCAGGCCGCCCACAGCTCTGAGCACTGTGAGGCAAAGAACTTTGATTCAAGAGTGTGCAGAATGTGCTTAATTTTTTAAGTATACTCCAATATCTGCTACTTTGGTCTGGGCCTCTCTGAACCTTCTCCCAATTTTACAGGGGGACCTGGGCTTTTTCTATATCCATCTATGAGCAAGGATGGGAAGTGGATTCATTCCTGGGGCTCTGCCAGCTGAGAGGGGCATGCAGAGTCTCCTCCAGGGTGACAGAAACTGGGAAAGGCAATGATCCATCCACTGGGTCCAGCAGAGAGGCAGAGCCCCAGCTGTCCAGCTCCAGGTCTCCAGACCTTGTGCAGCCACAGGCAGGGCCTGACTGTCCCATCCCAGGAAGGGCACGGGCTCTGGAGCTACACCTGGCTCTGCGACATCACAGTCACTTACTGTCTCTAACTCAGCGTCTTTTTCCATAAAATGTTTTGGACTTTTTTTTAATGGAAGACTAAGCAGCACTGGAAGGAAGTCTCTAGCTCAGAGCGGGGTGCATGGTTTGCTCCCTTTCATCTGCCCCTCCCTCCCTGGTGGCTCAGATGGTAAAGAATCTTCGTGCAATGCAGGAGACCTGGGTTCAATCCCTGGGTCTGGAAGATCCTCTAGAGAAGGAATGGCTACCCACTCCCATATTCCTGCCTGGAGAATCCCACGGACAGAGGAGCCTGGCGGGCTACAGTCCACATGGTCACAAAGAGGCCAACATGACTGAGCGACTTACACCACTGCTACTGCTCCTCCGTTCCCGAAGGGCACACTCTTAGAAACCTTCTGTGTCGGGAAAGCAGCATCTTCATGAAGAAACATCTTACTTTTGTAAACAGAAGTCACTGTGGGCCAAACTGCTGATGAATTTGGGAGATTGTGACTGTGGTTCTGACACTGACAAGTCACCTGGCCTTGGGCAAGTCACTTCTACCCCAGTCTTAGTTTCCTCGTCTATGAAATGGGGATGCCTGGCTCAATCTCAATGAAGGCCCTTCCGTCTGAACTTACAAACGTACATCTCCCTTGGGGAAGGTTGCTAGGAATCCACTATCCACTGATCAGTGCACAAAAACTGGATAAACGAGTTTTGAGGCTGTCTTGAAATGAGAACCACTTTGCATTTCCACACATGGATGGTCCAAGAAGTAAATGGACATTGAGAGAAACCAGGACTTTCAAGATGACAACCTAAAGAGGTAGCGAACATGTATGTCTGTGCCTTTAGCAGAGGTCGGTTCATTCATAATCATAACCAGAACCTGAGAGTAACAGCTGGAAGGCGATGCTGCTCCAGTTCAGCTTAAAGCATCAAGTGAGTTGTGCAGCTCCTCGGTCACTTAGGGCAGAGCCACGCCAGGATGTCAAAGCCCCCTGCCCCGCCCCAGTCTCATGCACCACACTCGCTCTGAAAAACGTTTCAACCCTTTGATCCCAATTTCGAATAATTAAGGCGTATCTGCGGCATCGTCAAACAGCTCAGCGTCTCAAATCAGAAACCACGCTCAGAGGCCTGTTGGGAGTGACGCCAGTGTGGGGGAGGGGGGTGGATAATTAAGGAAATCATGGTGAATTAAGCTTTCTGCAATGAGGCACAAACATCTTTTCATGAACAGCAACATCATGTTAGCTTATGTTTTGCCAAAGAGAAACGCAGGGCTTATCCTTGGGGTTTTCAGCCTGGTAAAACACATCTGGCAACTAAGCCAAATATTTAAGGGTCATTAAAATCCCAAACTCCCCGTGCCAAGAACTTTTCTCCTTTGTTATTCAAGTGCAGAGCAGTTATGGAAAATGCGTTCCATATGGCTCATGCTGCTGCGCTCCTATTTACTTCATCAAATCACTGCTTTGAAAGAGCTATTTGATGTCAAAGATGCGTTAAGATTTTATAGACTTTCCCAATCCAGCTTTTAAAGATTCTCCCTTTGAACCAGAAACGCTTGCCAAGAGTAAACAGAACTGAAACCACGAGGGGTCAAGGGCTTTGCTGGAAACAAAGACCCCAGCCTGATCAAGAGCTTTCAAAGGTTAGAGGCAAACACACACTTCCAACCACTTGCCAAAAAGCTCCACCGACAATCACGTTTCCTACATAAGTTACATGAAGATGCATGTTTTTAATGTACTCGTATTTTATTAATAATGTAGCACCCTCACTCACCACCTCCCACCAAGAAGCAGGGTACTCACGTGCTTAGCATAGGAACAGACTTTAGAAAGTTAGATTTATCTTTAAACCACAAATCAAAATTCTTTCCAGTGAGGGTTTTGCAGCTTTGAGAGAGAAAAAGCAAACAGACACAGACCTTGGAAAAGCTCCCGGGGACAGAGTCAACAGACCCTCCAAGATACCCAGAGCTAGGAGAAAACATTCGAGAGAAGCTCTTGTTTAGCAGATGGGGAAACTGTGGATGAGATCCTAGGACCAGTCAAAAGACCAGAGATAAAACCTGGAAGCTTCCAAACTGGTCCCTTTGCTTCTCCAGTGCCTTCATCCTTATTCAACAGCTTGCCTTGGCAGCCTCCTCTCATTTCCTCCACATCCTCCATTCTCATCATCCTCACCCCACCAGAGCAGCCGAGGTGACGTCTGTAAAACTGAAACCAGCACATATCACAGCTCAGAACTCCTCACCATCCCTCCTGTCCAACCTTCTACCATGCCTGCTCACCCCAGCACAAATGTCCCCGCCCAGCTGCTCACCCTCGCCAGGTGCCAATAACCCCTACTCACTCTGCTCCACCCACACCACTGCCCTCCAGTCCCTCCAGCTCACAGACCTCATTTCTACCTCAGGACCTTTACACCTGCAGTGCCTTCTGTCAGAAGTGCTTTTTCCTTCTCTGCACAGCTTATTTTTCAGCTCTCGGCTTAACAGGTACATTTCCAAAGAGCTTGTTCCTGGTTATTCAATGTAAAGGGCCCCCACGACCTCCACCGACTCCTGTCTCTGCACATTTATCAACATGAAAAGAGACATCCTGGGCTTCCCACCTGGCGCTAGTGGTAAAGAACCCACCTGCCAGCAAAGTAGATGTAAGAGACATAGGTTCAATCCCTGGATTGAGAATATCCTCTGGAAGAGGGCACAGCAACCCACTCCAGTATTTTTGCCCATAGAATCCCATGGACAGAAGAGCCTGGCTGGCTAGAGTTCTTAGGGTGGCACAGAGTCAGACATGACTGAAGCAGCTTAGCACACACACATGCATTTTATTAGTACAGAAATACAAGGAGTTTGGTATGATTATTGGAGGTTCAAGAGGGAGGGGACATATGTATACCTACGTCTGATTCATGTTGATATTTGGCAGTAAACAACAAAATTTTATAAAGTAACTACCCTTCAATTAAAAAACATAAATTTTTATAACGGGACCCTGTGTTGTTTCTCCTGGGCCCAGCCCAGTGCCTGGAATGTAACAGGAACTCGGTCAAGCATCATTTAATAAGTCCTCTATCTCCCAGCCTGGGCTCCTTCAATTAATAGGAGGAGATTTTCAAGAAGAGGCCAATGCTGGTGTTGAGAGCACAACTCTGCCCTCTTTCTCTCTCTCTCCTTACCCCTCTTTAGGGGCTCTGCTTTCTTATAACTGCCTCACTCACTCCTCATCTGTTTCCTTGTCTCACCATCTCAGGCCCTCCCAACAGTTTGGAACAAAACCCATGCAAAGTCCTGAAATTTAATTGGAATCCGAAAATTCAAAGTGTCAATAACTCTTCATGGTGGAAACTGAAGCAGCTACGTGATGTGGGAACTACAGGGACAGGGGTCACAGAGCCACAGAGCGTGGAGCTAGGAGGCTTTTCTCTGAGATCCTAGGTCCCTGCCTTCCTCGTCCCTCAGAGGACTGGAGCTGATTAAATTGGCTTCTGACGGCAAATACACTATCCCTCACCTTGGCTTTAAGTGGCTTCTTCATTTCCCATGTATCTTTCTGGAAGTTCACATAAATATTTTTATTTGTATGTTTGTGTGGAGTAAAATGAAACTGGCTGGAGATAAAATGTATGTGAATTGCAATGATTATACAGTCAATCTCTCTCTTTGCCAGGAAGTCTTGACGGAGGTAGATGAATATCTCAGCCCAAAAGCTTGTAAAGAAGATCAGAAATCTACAGCTCAAGCATTTATTCCTTCAGTCATTCCACAAACATTTTTTGAGAGCCTAATATATTCCAGATGTTTTACTGGGGCTTCTGGGAGGAACAAGACCAGCATGACCCCCAGGAGGAAGGCAGGCGTTGGGCAGGTTAGCACTCAAGCACTCACGGGGGCGGGGCGGGGTGGGGGGGCGGTGATTGTGTTTGGTGAAGATCATACGACCTTGTGAGAACCTATCACAGGGAACCTCTCCTAAGCTGGTACGGTGGAAGTGCCTTCCTTAGGCAAGCAGCAATTGAGATGAGGTCTATGCCTGGGAGATGACTAAATAAATGGTCATGTGGTCACTAGCCAGAGTCAGGAGGACCCAGCCTCCGAGGCCAGCTCCAGCACCAACCAGTTATGTGCCTCTATGCAGACCTTCTTCCCTATTGTGTTCCCTTAAGTTTCCAAATCCTTCTCCCCACCCCTTCCCTCCACCCCTTCCCCAGTTCAGTTCTGCTGATCTCCGCCTGAATTAAAAATCTAACCACCCCTACCCAGTGTCCCCAGGCCCAGGTCTCCTGTGCTCTCTTCCCAGTCCTCTTCCTGAAGCACAGTTCTGGGCACTGGGGGCACCCAAAGGAACACATTCATTTAAGAAAGATCCTACAGACAGGCCTGACCTGGTGCCATGAGGACCAGGGGAGCAGGAAGGGCCTGCAGCAGGGGTGGGGAGAGTGCCAGAGGAGGAGCCCCAGTGTGGGTGGGGTCTGGCAGAAGAATGGGGTGGGGTAGGGGGAGCAGACACAGTCGCCAGGCTCTGGGCCCCTCTGCTCTCATTAGGAGGCGTCACTTTCTTCCTCCAGGCCCATCAGGGCCCACAAGTGAGTTTAATTCAAGGGAACAGAGAGGGACATGTTCAAACGGGCTCAGACATTCCCCTAGGAATGATTCCTGCAAGAGATCTGCTCTGAATCTGTGGTATGCTGGGGGCAAAGGAGAGAGAGAGATAAGAGAAGGGCAGTGTTTCTCAAAGGATCTCTGACCCCAGGCCTCAGAAACAGAACCTGCCTTGAAGCCTTTGGATGTTCTCCTAAAGAGAATCTGTAAATAATTTAGCTCCCCAAGTTAGTAGATTCTAAACAGCCAACACAGCCTGCTGCTGAGAGGAGGGTGGTGAAGGTTCCAGGGAAAAGAAGGCTCTGGACTGTGAGTCCCCTGAGGGCAGGGAGCAGGGCTGCTGGGCGCCACCAGGCCTCCAGCACCTGCAAGGTCCCCAGACCACGGCAGGTGCACAGGAGCTATTCGAGTGCATCAAACCAAAGGGAACAAATGAGTAAATGACTCATCCTTCGGGAAAACACACGCACACAACACATGACCGTGAACATGGTCCAGTCTTACCCCCCCTGCCCACCTGCCAGCCGGTCGCTCACAGATAAAGGAAACCACTTCCCAGATCCCGGGTTGCTGCAACATATGCTAGGGAGCATCTTGGATTAGTCACTTATAAATACCAGATAAAATTCAAAGAATAAGAAAAGCGGGGATGGCTGGGATTTTTGATAGCTACGTGACCATGACTGAATGACTTAAAACTTCCAGCTTATTGCTACATCTATTAAGGACCTAACAGAGGCTGTCTTCTCCTTGTAGAGTGCTAAGGTGAGTCTCAGATCAAGTGAGGTCTGGAGGAGGTATACTCTCCTCACAGATGAAAGGCGGTGTTGTCATACTGTTGATACATGGAAAACAGTAATTAGCCAATTCCTGGCAGCTTAACCATGGTTTAAAACAGGCCCTTGTTCTAATATTACCTCCCTTCCTTTGGGTCAGAGTACTCTTGATTTTATTTTAGAGGATTATGTTTCTTGTCTTGTGAGTTTCAGTTTCTTCATCTATAAATGGGGACAGTTATAGCATCAGGTTTTATGAGAAAAGAAAAACTCATTCCGCTCTTGAGTGATCGAGGTAGGACAAAGTCAGCCAAGTCCCCTCTGACCTGTGAAGTTCAAATTAATTAATTCATGCCTTGAGCAAATGTTTATTGATGTCTTTGTGTCGGACAATGTATGCCAAGCCTTTCATATATTTTTCTCATTTAATCCTCAGTACATATTATGTGTTGGGTCTTGCTGCTTCCTTTGCAAATGATGAAACAGAGCTTATGGAATTCAAGCAAGTTGCCCAAGATCACATAGCAAGCATGTTTTGAGGCTGAGATTTGAACTTGGATCTGTCCAACTCCATAGCCTACATTTTCTTTGCTGTAGCATTTGACCTCCTTGCTAGGGGAAAAACAGTCGAAAGCATATTTTATCTAAGATGCTAGGGAGTGATCATCCCTTCTGTTCCTTTATTCAAGAGTCTGCAGCAGTAATGAGGGGTTCTGTGAGCATGAAGGATATGGGTGGATGGGCTTATGTATTGGTCTCATCTGTCTAGCATAACTTCCCCTTCTCCTTCCATCTCCTGCTCCCCCCTTTCTCCTGATGATGACGATGATGATGGCCAACTCCTTCCACTGAGAAGTACACCTCATTGGCTCATTCCAGGTATTTCTTCTGGGGTTGTCAGTTACCGAACCAGCTCCTCTGGCCACAGGAGCATATGTCTAATCCAAGCCTAGCCAATCAGAATGCTCTTCCCCTGATCACAAAGGCTTGATCCAAGGAGTAGGCACATGAACCAAACCAGCCAATCAGTTTCTTCCTTAGGTCTTATATACACTACAGCAAATAGACCACTGACTCGACAACAAATATCAATCCAGGTTGTGATTCTTAAAAATGAAAAATTCTTGGTCTACAATACATCTCACACTGTGATAATGAATTTAAGGTTCTAGTATGCTATATTAAGATGTATAAATTGTGATAAATGCCATCTGCCAACAAGGTGTTGTTTCATGGTTCAAGATTTTGAGGTCTAAGTTTTGGACCATCATGTATGAAAAGGATTAGGCTACTACATCACCTTTGACACCTTCTGAGAGACTGGAGCTTTCACCACATACGTATACAGAGGGACCATTTGATTTACTGTTTCAGAAGATTTGAGACTTTTAAGAAGTCAGTGGTTGGGGCAGGTGGGGAGCTTCCTTGGTGGCTCAGTGGTAAAGAATCCTCCTGCCAATGCAGAAGACACTGGTTTGATCCCTGATCAAGGAAGATCCCGCCTGTTCCACAGGCTGTGGAACAACTAAGCCTGTGTATCACAGCTACTGAGCATGTGCTCTAGAGCTCAGGAGCCACAACTACTGAGCCCACGCACCACAGCTATGGAAGCCTGAGCAGCCTAGAGCCTGTGTTCTGCAACAAGAGAAGCCACCACAATGAGACACCTACCTACTGCAACTAGAGGGTAGCTCCCACGTGCTGCAATGAGGGAAAAGCCCGCACAGCAGTGAAGACCAGCACAGCCAAAAATAAATACATACATGCTTTAAAAAAAAAAAAAAAGAGTCCAAGGAACTCTTCAGAAGAAAAGAGTCGAGGGGGATGTTACTAACCATGATGCCATGACCACAGGTAAAAACCAAGACAGCCACCCTAGTTAGGGAAAACAATCATTCAGTCACGCAGAGCTAATGTCAAATGTTCGATGCCTTGCTCAAGACATCTTTCCTCTTTATCAGTCTTTTCTGACCTCGATTGTTCATGTGATTCCTTGACAGAAATTGTTCAGAGGAAAGTGCAGATAAACATATATTCTGAGTGAAGGTTTTACATGATTGCTAATTTAGCTAGAATAGCTTTTAAACATTGTCTTTGGAGAATCTAAGTTGGCTATGGAACAACAGCACAGTGGGAGGCTAATGGAGATTCAGCCACCTGCAGCTAATTGTAATTTCTTTGGGTTTCCTTTTCTAAATCATTTTCTTTTTTGCCTTTGAATCCCTGTTTCCATTTATGTCAGGTTTGGCCCAGTCACAGCCCCATCCCAGCCTCCTCTGAAGCCAGAAGGGTCCCAGTGGACAGTAGAGCAGCAGGATCTGGACAGAACTAGATGACAAAATCTGTCACCTATTCAGATGGAGAAAGAGCCCTTTGATACAGAACTGAGCAGAACGAGCTCTGACGTGGCCAGGATGTAGGATATTCACGTCCAACGTTAGGAAGTGTCACTTTCTAACATTCTCCCCACGGATTTCTCACAAGAAAACTTTTCAACCTGCAGGTCATTCAATCCCCACGCTCCCTTCCACTAACAGCCAGAATTCTATTTTCTTGCCCCAATCATCCTTCGGAGAAGACAATGGCACCCCACTCCAGTACTCTTGCCTGGAAAATCCCATGGATGGAGGAGCCTGGAAGGCTGCAGTCCATGGGGTCGCTGAGGGTTGGACACGACTGAGAGACTTCACTTTCACTTTTCACTTTCATGCATTGGAGAAGGAAATGGCAACCCACTCCAGTGTTCTTGCCTAGAGAATCCCAGGGATGGTGGAGCCTGGTGGGCTGCCGTCTATGGGGTCGCACAGAGTCGGACACGACTGAAGTGACTTAGCAGCAGCAATCATCCTTATTTTTTGATAACTAGGGGGGAATGTCAACAGAGGAGAGGAAATCTAAATAAAATCAGTTCAGTAACACTTGGTCTCCTCTTAAAGATGAATTCAGTGATTCACCAGGTCCCAGGCATGTTCCTGAACTGGGGACAGAAGCATTGTCCCACTGGAACCATGTCAACTCTTGCTGGTAGGAATTTGCATCCTTCTAAGTTCTTAGGTATAGGGAGGCTGCTGCTGCTGCTAAGTCGCTTCAGTCGTGTCCGACCCCTCGAGACCCCATAGGCAGCAGCCCACCAGGCTCCCCCGTCCCTGGGATTCTCCAGGCAAGAACACTGGAGTGGGTTGCCATTTCCTTCTCCAATGCATGAAAGTGAAAAGTGAAAGTGAAGTCGCTCAGTCGTGTCCGACTCTTCGTGACCCCATGGACTGCAGCCTACCAGGCTCCTCCGTCCACAGGATTTTCCAGGCAAGAGTACTGGAGTGGGGTGCCATTGCCTTCTCCAATAGGGAGGAAAGGTCCATATAAACAAGGCTATCTGAAAGCTGTGACTTGAGATTCTTCTAGACTCAGCGGATCTTCCAAAAGTTTTCTATAAGAAGTCAGTTACTTAGATGAACCTTAGAAGTGGGTTTTTGGAGTTGAGCCATAGAGGATAAGTAAGGAGTCCGAGTGGTAGGCTTAAAAATTCTAAGGAGTAAAAAGCCAGCCAGGAAGATAGATAAGTAAGTGTATAAGAACAAATTTATAACAAGTCTCTGCCATTTCAGAGGAGAATAAACAATGTTCCAGATGTTTGGAACACTGGGCGATGACAGAAGTTCAGACAGAAGCCGGAGTATCGCAGTTTAGTAAACTTTCATCTATGCTGCCTCAAGCCCTGGGTTCCAGGTGATGCTCCTGGGTCTCCTTAGGTTAGGAGGAGACTGAGGGATGGGACAAAAGGGCTCTGGACAGGGCTCTGATGCCCCCATTCATTCCGTGAACATCCGGACTCCGGGGAAGATTTCATCTGAATAAGAGTCAACTGCTGAAAGACTTGTGATCAAAGATTCTAGTTCAACACCCGAAAGACCCAAACCAGGGAGTGAACGGACTTGCTAAGGTCCAACACAACAGTACTGACACAACAACAACAAAATCAGATCCCGTGGCTCTAGCCCAGGACTTTTTACATTGCAGTCTGAGGTGAATATCTTCCCAGAACAAATGAGAAAGTGAGAGAGGCTAAAAAAAAAAAAGGACCTTAATTTTTCCCATCGTTGGCTAAGAGAACTCTTGTCCAAACATCACACACACACACACACACACCTTTCACCTAGGAACCTGAGAAACCAGTCACACTAACTTCAGGGCTCAGTGGTACCAAATACATGTGTCTTACAGGCAGTGTGGGAAAGATGGCACCCCACTCCAGTGCTCTTGCCTGGAAAACCCCATGGACGGAGGAGCCTGGTAGGCTGCAGTCCATGGGGTCGCTAAGAGTCGGACACGACTGAACGACTTCACTTTCACTTTTCATTTTCCTGCATTGGAGAAGGAAATGGCAACCCACTCCAGTGTTCTTGCCTGGAGAATCCCAGGGACGGGGGAGCCTGTTGGGCTGCCGTCTATGGGGTCGCACAGAGTCGGACACGACTGAAGCGATTTAGCAGCAGCAGTAGCAGCAGCAGTCAACATAAAAGGGAGAAAATAGAAAATTGAAATGGATATTCACAATAATCCATGACACATCCATAACAGAATCTTCAGTTTTGCTGCATGTGGTGAAGAACGAAAGAAATATCAACAGGTGAAGATTTAAAAATTCCGGAATTTCTTTGAAATCAGGAGGTCAAAAATTACAGCCCATGGACCAAACCAAGCCCACTTCCTATTTTTACAAAGTTTTATGGAAACAGCTATGCCCATTCACTTCCTCTGGCTGCCTTCAAGTTACAAGACAGAGCTGAGCCATTGTGAAAAAGAACATATAGCCTCAAAAACCTAAAATATTTGCTACCTGGCCCTTCACAGAAAGATTTGATGATCCTTTCTTTAAATAATGCAGAAATCTAAGAGCCCAGGAGAGAGAAGGAAAACCAGAGGATCACAGCCTGAGAGGGGAGAAGAAAGAAAAGAAAGCTGATGGAGAGAGAGGGAAGGAAGTAGGGGTGGGGGGAATTCAACAGCTGCCCTGAAGAGGAACTGGAAACTGAGACGTTAAGATGGATTTTTAGAGTTTCACTGTGGAATGTGCAGGAATGTATTCCCTTGACCCCTCTAAGAAAGCTTTGGTTAAAAAAGAATCGGCATTATTTTTCAAAACTTTCAGAATGTATTTTTTACTGATGCCAAGTTCTATGAGATTTGCCTACAGTCAGAAGGTGCTGATGGAATACAGGAACAATCTGAGGAAGGTCCGTTACATTTGGGTTAAGCGGGGAGAAAAGTTTATAACAAAGGACTACTAATAAACGTACAGAAATTGACTGAGGCCACAGCCCCCTCTCTCTCCAGTGCCACTCCACTCTGGCTGTGAGATGACTTGATGAGAGGAATCCACGGTGGGCTCAGTGCAGTGCTGACACTGACTAATACAGAAGCACTGGGTATGTTTTCAGATGCTTCCTGTTCTTTGCCTCATTGAACCCGGAAGAGAACCCAAGCAGGATGCACTGTTATTACCCCATTTCACAGATAAGAAACGGAGGCTCAGGGAAGCCAAGTGGCCACTGATAGTGGCCAAAGTAGAAATATAAACCTGACTCCAAGGACACACTCCTGGTTGTGTGTGTGTCCACTCCCCACTCTGAGAGGGTTCCAGGCCACAAGTTTACCCAGAGATGCCAGCCAGATGTCCGCCCATTGTCCAACTCTATCAGCCCTCACAGACCAGCTCCCAGGATGTCCTGCAGGTATAGGAGAGGGGGCCAACCCTGATTCTCACCCTCTAAGCCCCATGTTCCTCCTCCACTATTGTTTCCCTCCTTTTCTGGGGACCCCTTTTGTTTCCCACACCACACCATGCTGTTCTGCCAATGTTCCTTTATTTCCCACTCCCTTTCCACAGCATTATCCTTATGTATTCACCCTGAAGGAGGATATGGCAACCCACTCCAGTATTCTTGCCTGGAAATTCCCATGGACAGAGAAGCCTGGCGGGCTACAGTCCATGGGGTCATGAAGAGTCAGACATGACTGAAGCAACTTAGCACATTCACTCGCCAGAACTGAAGACTATTTACAAAGACACATATAGCACAATCACAAAATACTAGGGGTCAGTGAGAAATGTTTGCTTAGAGAGAAAATACAGAAGAACTGACCCTAATAAAACAATGCATTCCATAAAATCTTGTGTTGTCACAAGGGGTCAATCAACAGACACTTTGAGTTTCCTAGCAGCCAGCCTGAAGAGGAAATCTATGTCCACACAACTGAAGCTATGTGATTTTTTTTTTTTTCCCCCATGAGAGGCAGAAGTATTTCCCTTCCTAAAATAAGAAGAACCTGATGCTGCTTAAAAAAGACCCTGATGCTGGGAAAGACTGAAGACAGGAGGAGAAGGGGATGACAGAGGATGAAACGGTTGGATGGCATCACTGACTCGATGGACATGAGTTTGAACAAGCTCCAGGAGGTGGTGATGGACAGGGAAGCCTGCCATACTGCAGTCCATAGAGTTGGACACAACTGAGCGACTAAACTGAATTGAACTGAAAACAAGAAAGTTCCTTCTCCCCAGGGTCCTTCTTCAGAGGACACCATGGTATGGAATGAATATGATCATCAGTAACATTTTAGAGTCAGTCCTCTGAAAATTCTCACCAGGCCCTTCCTTCTTTACGCAACACATTCAGCAATATTTATTCAACAGTTAACAGATATCTATTGAGTGCCTACTATGAGCCAGACACTGTTTGAAGGATCAGGAGCTCATTGAAGAACAAGAGAGGCATTGGCCGTGCTCCCATGAGGGCTGGTGGTAGTACCATTAAATGCTATCAAACCAAAGATCCAGTAAAAGTATTCAAACTGGTGGGTAGGGACATGGGGGAAGAGTATAAATGTCACATTTCAGATGTGTAGCTTTCAGAGATCTTATGACACTGGGTGTGAGATACTAGAGATCGGTCACTGGGCTAGGTGTGGCTTATAGCCTCAGATTTCAGAATCCTAGTACGCACAAATAGCTGTCTGCATACATACACAATGACACAAACAGACAGACAGACCACATGAGGCATATTAGAAACCTGCTCCTCTCCCTACTGCCTTGCACAAGCCTGCGTGCCCCCACAGGGTTCTAAGTGCTGACTTAGCAATGGGTGAAGGGACCAGATCCTTTAAGCAATTCCCCACCAGAATGTAGCAGATTCTTGAACCTTGATTGTGTTGTAATAAGAACATTTTTTTTAAAGGAGTAAAACTGTTCCTCAATCATCTGGAACAGATGCTAGGGACCAGCAAATATTTAGTGGATATTTTTCTCCTCCAATTTGAGATTTCACAAGGGAAAAACCATACATCTCAGAAATTTTAAGGTTAAAAAAAAAAAAGTAGGGGACCCGTCCTCAGTCATCTCTCTTTAGATCTAAGACTTTGGCTCTCTTCAATTCTCAGGGAGATCGAATGCAATTCATTTTGGCAGGCGAGAGCCAGAAATTCCACAAGTGTCTGCACTGCCAAAGATGGACATTTTATCAAGTGAACAATACCCTGAAGATTTCAGGCATCTCAGTTTGCAATCTGTCGATTCGGAACTTGGAAAAGGGTGGAGGGGGGGGCCTGAAAGCTGAGATCCTATATCTGAGAAGAGATAAAAGTTCAAAGTGATCCCATGAGGAAAGACTTAATTTTACAGTCAGCCAGAGAATGTAAGAAAGAAGGAAAAGGGGGATTTAAAAAAAAAAAAACCTCACAAAAAAAAAAACACATACCCCTAATGTGCTTCCACAGGAAGTGATGCAGGACTGTCTTTCCATGGTGGAACCGCACTGTGTCTATTGCTGAAACTCCAGTACTTTGGCCACCTCACGCAAAGAGTTGGCTCATTGGAAAAGACTGATGCTGGGAGGGATTGGGGGCAGGAGGATAAGGGGACGACAGGGGATGAGATGGCTGGATGGCATCACCGACTCGATGGACATGAGTTTGAGTAAACTCCGGGAGTTGGTGATGGACAGGGAGGCCTGGCATGCTGTGATTCATAGGGTCGCAAAGTCGGACACAACTGAGCGACTGAACTGAACTTAACTGAACAGCTTGAATGTTTGTAAAAGGGATGCTACAAACACAAACCACAATTTCTGTCCAAATGCTTGCAGTACATTAGAACTCTGAGCTCTGGAAACAATCAGAATGTCAAATTTCACCTCTCACCACACCCAAATGAAATATCAAAACAAACAAACAAGGGAGAATGGGGAGAGCTCACATTGGGGAATTCTGCTTCCAATTAGCTCAGAGTCCAGTGTGAGCACCATTCGTGCAGATGAGCAGAGTCAGGCCACCACAAAAGTCACCATTCCCCTGAGATGCAAAAAGAAGAAAGCCAGGGAGAAAGAAAACAATTAATAACAAGAGTATCGGCTTTGTGCCAGACACTGCATTTGTTATCCATCACTAATAACAAATTATCCTGAAATCCAGCAGCTTAATCACATTTATTTTTCCGGTTCCGCTGGGTACCTCTGGCTCAGGGTCCCCTACAGGCTACAATCCAGTATCTGCCGTCACAGGAAGGCTCCATGGGGGAAAGAGCTTTTTCCAAGTTCACCTCTACGGCCGCTGGCAGGCTTCCAGCGCTCACTGGCTGTCTGCTGGAGGCGTCGGTTTCTTGCCACATGGGCCTCATCTTGGGACAGCTCATAACATGGCAGCTGGCCTCCGTCAGAGCCAGCGAGGGAGAGAGCTTAACAAGGTGCCCAAGATGGAAGGCACAGCCTTTTTGTGACCTCACCTTGGAAATGACATCCCATCATTTCTGTTATATTCTTTTCATTATAAGCAAATCACTAAGTCTGGCCCATGTTCAAGACGAGAGGATCATAGACGAGCACCACCGGCAGAACTTAGGGATTACTAGGGACCATCTTAGAGACTGCCAGTCACTCAGGGCCAGACTTTTCAGATTCCTTTACTGAAAACAAACAAAACACTGAAGAAAGCATCTGAGGCAGAATCAGGATTCAAATGAAAGAACCTACATGTTCCCTGCAACATTACACAAAGAGAAGCCGAAAGCTACAAAGGGGATTTTCTTCCATTCACTCTCTTAATGGTTTCCTACCATCACAGAGGAAATCACTTTTTTTTTTAAAGGACTGACATAATATCCAGTGTGGCACAATAGTTTCCCACAGATATGTTTTTTTTTATTTGCTGCAGAGGTTCTTTGAAGATGTTTTACACGAGGGCTTTTCCCTGGTGGCTTAGACAATAAAGAGTCTGCCTGCAATGCAGGAGACCTGGGTTCAATCCCCGGGTTAGGAAGATCCCCTGGAGGAGGAAATGCAACCCACTCTCGTATTCTTGCCTGGGAAATCCCATGGATAGAGGAGCCTGGAGGGCTGCAGTCGATGGAGCTGCAAAGAATCAGCACAACTTAGTGGTTAAACAACAACAACAACAGAGCTTTGAGTCAGACAGCCATCACCAACCAGTTGAAAGGGGTTAGGTAATCACTCCTCCAATCTCAGCCTCCCTTTGCTCACTTGCAAGAGTGAGATCATGGTCATGCCTACAGCACAATGTGGGGTTAAAAACTCCAGAGCGCCCTGGGTGTGTGCTAGTTAATGCTACTTTAAAAAATGCTAGTCTTTATGTTCAAACTAAAGGATTAGTAAGTATCAAGATAGTATTAGATTTGCCTTCTAGAAAGAGAAAAAGCAAGGGCCTCAGATGCCAGGTAAGACTGATGCTGTGAAACACAAAAGTCATGGAAAGAATATTAAACCCACACATGAAAAGAATGAGTGGAATGTTTTATTTCTAGCCATGAAGGGATAACTGATACCAGATTTTGCTTCCATTGCAAATAACTAGAAAACTGGACAGGACACACTAAATAACTGATTTCAGATGTGAGTAACAGGCGGAGCAGGATGCTAGGCTTGAGGGATGGAAAACACGTGAGGTGAGGCCCAGCCTTCTGCCTGGGTGATGACTCAGGGCACAGGGACAGGGGCACAGGACCAGGAGAGGAAATCGAAGGGGAAGATGATGCATCAGTGGGGTGAGAGTTGAAGGTGACTGAGATGGCTGGAAGCTTTAGGGCAGGTACTGAACAGAAATTATCGAAGGAGAGAAACTCCAAAAATTTGCATAGGAGTCCTCTTGAATCTTTGGCTAAATACTAAATACTGAATGCACAGAGCAAGACTCCAGAATGCCAACTCAACACTGATGAGAGGAAAGAACTTCTGAAAAACTCTGAGTGGAATTCCCCAGAGTCACACAGGGCCAGGAGTTCCAACCACTGAGGGCAGAGAGACTTTGTTAAACACCAAGGGCATTCAGTAGAGAGACTAAAAGGGCCACACCTTACAAATAGGGTTAATCTAACCCTGCTGCTGCTGCTGCTAAGTCGCTTCAGTCGTGTCTGACTCTGTGCGACCCTATAGACGGCAGCCCACCAGGCTCCCCTGTCCACCCAAAGCTTTTTTAAAGTCTTGGGTAAGTTAAGAGCTCCTCAAGTCAATTCACTTTCTGCTGGGGGAAAACACACACACACACACACACACACACACACACACAGCACTGTCAAACAGACATCAAAATCTAGACATCCAACTTAGCATCCATAAAGTAGAGTATACAATAAACACAATCTGTGTTTAAAATGGGCTTCCCTGGTGGCTCACACAGTAAAGAATCTCCCTGCAATACAGAAGACCCAAGTTCGGTCCCTGGGTCGGGAAGGTCCCCCCGAGAAGACAATGGCTACCCACTCCAGTATTCTTGCCTGGAGAATTCCATGGACAGAGAAGCCTGGCAGGCTACAGTCCATGGGATCGAAAAGAGTCAAACACGACTGAGTGACTAACACACACACACACACATGTTTAAAATGGATAACCAAACAAAGACCTACAGTATAGCACATGGAACTCTGCTCAATGCTATGTGGCAGCCTGGATAGGAAGGGAGTTTGGGGGAGAATGGATACATATGTATGTACGGCTGAGTGTCTTCACTGTTCCTCTGAAACTATTACAAAATTGTTTGTTAATCAGTTATAGGCCAATACAAAATGAAAAGTCAAAAAGACAATCGAGACATGCAAAGCAGGAGAA
The DNA here is from genome assembly GCF_003369695.1 of Bos indicus x Bos taurus. Taxonomy (NCBI): domain Eukaryota; kingdom Metazoa; phylum Chordata; class Mammalia; order Artiodactyla; family Bovidae; genus Bos; species Bos indicus x Bos taurus. Next base: position 32,023,173 of record NC_040093.1, on the reverse strand, counting down.
AGTAAGATGCACAGAAGAAAAGCCAGTCAGTAGAAACAAACTCAGAAAAGACAGAGAGGATAGAATGAGCAGGAAAAACAAATTTTAAGTGGCTCTTAAATTCAAGGAGATAAGAAAGCTGTGGTACATATACACAATGGAGTATTACTCAGCCATTAAAAAGAATTCATTTGAATCAGTTCTAATGAGGTGGATGAAACTGGAGCCTATTATACAGAGTGAAGTAAGCCAGAAGGAAAAACACCAATACAGTATACTAACGCATATATATGGAATTTAGAAAGATGATAACAATAACCCTGTGTACGAGACAGCAAAAGAGACACTGATGTATGGAACAGTCTTATGGACTCTGTGGGAGAGGGAGAGGGTGGGAAGATTTGGGAGAATGGCATTGAAACATGTAAAATATCATGTATGAAACGAGATGCCAGTCCAGGTTTGATACACGATACTTGATGCATGGGGCTAGTGCACTGGGACGACCCAGAGGGATGGTATGGGGAGGGAGGAGGGAGGAGGGTTCAGGATGGGGAGCACATGTATACCTGTGATGGATTCATTTTGATATTTGGCAAAACTAATACAATTATGTAAAGTTTAAAAATAAAATAAAATTAAAAAAAAAAAAACAAAATATAAAGAGAACAAAAGAAAGTCTCAGTTGAATAATGAACGTCATAAACAAGAGAACACCACACACCTATCAGGATGGCAGAAAGTCACAACACTGACAACAAATGTTGATGAGGATGCAGAGCAGCAGGAACTCTCAGCTGTTGCTGCTGGGAATGCAAAATCATACAGCCACTTCGGAAAATGGCTGAAAATGTATGTCTAAACCAAAACCTGTGTATGAATGTCTGTGTGCTGCGCTCAGTCACTCAGTCATGTCCAACTCTGTGCAACTCCATGAACTGTAGCCTGCCAGACTCCTCTGTCCCTAGGGATTCTCCAGGCAAGAGTGGGTTACCATGCCCTCCTCCAGGGGATCTTGCCAACTCAGGGATGGAACCCAGGTCTCCCACATTGCAGGCTGATTCTTTACCAAATGAGCCACCAGGGAAGCCCAAGAACACTACAGTGGATAGCCTGTCCCTTCTCCAGGAGATCTTCCCGACCCAGGAATCAAACCAGGGTTTCCCGCATTGCAGGCAGATTCCTTACCAGCTGAGCTACTAGGGAAGTAGATATGAATGTCTATAGAAGCCTTATCCATAATTGCCAACACTTGGAAGCAACCAAGATGTCCTTCAACAGATGGATGGATAAACAAGCTGTGGTACCTCCATACAATGGAATATCATTTAGCAACAAGAATAAAACAGCCATCAGATCACAAAAAGGCATGCTGCTGCTGCTGAGTTGCTTCAGTCGTGTCTGACACTTAGCAACCCTATAGACTTTAGCCCGCCAGGCTCCTCTGCCCATTGGATTCTCCAGGCAAGAACACTGGAGTAGGTTGCCCTTCCCTCCTCCAGAGGATCTTCCCAACCCAGGGATCCAACCCCAGTCTCTTATGTCTCCTACATCAGCAGGTGGGTTCTTTACCACTAACGCCACCTGGGAAGCCCACAAAAGGGCATGGAGGAATGCTAAATGCACATCTCTAAGTGAAAGAACTAGTCGGAAAAGGTTACATACCGTATGATTCCAACTATATTACCTTCTGGAAGAGCTAGAACTATGGAGACGGCAAAAAGATCAGTGGTTTCCAGGGCTTTGGAGAAAGGGATGAAAACGTGGGGCACAGGGGATTTTAGGGTGGTAAAACTTGTATACGATACAATCATGGTAGATACAGGCCATTATACATTCATCAAAACCTGTAGGAATGTGCAACACAAAGACTGAACCCTAATGTAAACTGGGACTTAGCTAATAATAATGTATCAGTGCTGATTCCTCAGTCCTAACAACTTTACCACACTAATGCTAGGCGTTAACAGAAAAGATTATGTGTGGGGAGGCAGCAGTATATGAGAAATCACCATACTTTCCGCATAATTTTTCTGTAAACCTAAACTGCTCTAAAAAATAAAATCTATTAATTAAAAAGAAAACAAATGCTAATTCTAAAACTGAAAAGCACAGTATCTGAAATTGTTAAACCTACTGAATGGAGGAATGGAAATCACACCCCTGCAGAAGCAGAGATCGGTAAACTTGTAGAGGAAGCTATACAGAGTATCTGAAATGAAGCACTAGAGTTGAAAAGGCTAAATAAAATGAACAGAATCTCAACCATGAGACCGTATCAAGTAGCCTAATACACTTGAAGTTATAGTCCCAAAGGAGAGGAGAAAGATTGGGTTAGAGAAAATATTTGAAGAAACAGCAGCTGGAAATTTTCCAAATTTGATGACAAATATTAACTCAGAGATTGAAGAAAATAACTCCCAATCAAACTGAGATAAACCAAAGATTAAAATCTTGAAAGCAGCCAGAATGTAGAAACATAAAATATAGGAGAAAAAAAGAACAGTTTCCATCAACTTTTCACCAGAAATAATGCAACTCAGAAAATAATGTCTTTAGGGGATGAAACAAAAACATTATCTATCTATAATTCTATATCCAGAGTAAATGCCTTTAAAAATTATGGCAAGATAAATTATAAGATAGGAAAAAACTGAAAAAATCAATAGCTAGAAAATCTTTACTATGAGAAACGTTGAAGGAAGTTGTTCAGGAAGAAGGAAAATAATACCAGATTAAAATTTATATTTATACAAAGAAATGAAGAGCACAACAAATAGAAAATATGTGAGTAACTATTAAATATTTTCCTCTCATTTCTTGATTTTTTAAAAAATCATTTAAATCCAAATAGTATTTTGGATTTAAATACAAACAGTATTTAAACCCCAAATGTATTTGGGGTTTAAAAAAATCATTTAAATCCAAAGAGTAACAATGTATTTGGGGTTTATAATGTGTAGAAGTAAAATAATTGGAGAAGGCAATGGCACCCTACTCCAGTACTCTTGCCTGGAAAATCCCATGGGTGGAGGAGCCTGGTGGGCTGCAGTCCACGGGGTCTCGAAGAGTCGGACACGACTGAGCGACTTCATTTTCACTTTTCACTTTCATGCATTGGAGAAGAAAATGGCAACCCACTCCAGTGTTCTTGCCTGGAGAATCCCAGGGACCGGGGAGCCTGGTGGGCTGCCGTCTATGGGGTCACACAGAGGCAGACACAACTGAAGCGACTTAGCAGCAGCAGCAGAAGTAAAATGAAGTGAAAATACAATAGCACAAAAGAATGAGAAAATATCCTTATACTGCTGTATGGTTCTTATATTAAATGTGAAGTAGTAAACTATTAAAAGCTACACTGTTATAAGTTAAGGGTATATATTGTATACCCAGAGCAATCACTAAAAATATAAAACATAGAGTTATAGCTACCAACCCAATCAAGGAGATATAAATCACTGGAATATGTTCAATTAATTCAAAAGGAAACAAGAAAAGAAAATATATATATAGAAACCCAACCACATAATTTAATTAAATGCAAAAGAACTAAACACTCCAATTAAAAGATAATATTCATTAGGTTGGATTTTTAAAAAATATCAGGCACTAACTACGTCACATACAAAAGTGCACAAATAGGGTACAAGTCAAAAGATGAAAAGACCCATGAAAACACCGACTACAAGAAAGTTGGAATAACTATATTAGTATTAAACAATGTAGACTTCCTTCAAGATAAGTATTACCAGATATCCAACTCTTTGAGACCCCATGGACTATATACAGTCCATGGAATTCTCCAGGCCAGAATACTGAAGTGGGTAGCCTTTGCCTTCTCTAGGGGATCTTCCCAACCCAGGGATGGAACCCAGGTCTCCCACACTGCAGGCAGATTCTTTACCAGTTGAGCCACTAGGGAAGCCCGAGAATACTGGAGTGGGTAGCCTTTCCCTTCTCCAGTGGATCTTCCCAACCCAGGAATCGAACTGGGGTCCCCTGCATTGCAGGGGGATTCTTTACTAACTGAGCTACCAGGGAAGCCCCATTACCAGATATAAAGAGAAACATTTAATAAGGGCAAAAATGTCAATTCATCAAGAAGCTGTAACAATCATATTTCTATATAACTGAAGCAAAAATTGACAGAATGGGAAAAATCATAAATTTACAATTAGAGTTGCAGATTTCAATACAATTGACCCTTGAACAACACAAGAGTGAATCCAAGGATAATCTATAGTTGGCCCTCCATATCCTAGGTTCTTCTGCATCTGTGGATCCACTGAATCATGTAACATATAGTACTATAGTATTTACTATTGAAAAATATCCCTGTACAAGCGATAGTTCAAACCTGTCAGCTGTACTTATCACAGTTATGAATTGATAAAATATATTAGCCCAGTGTGCTGCTAGAACAGAAGACCATAAACTGAGTGACTTAAACACAACAGAAATTTTTTATAGTTCTAGAGGCTGGAAAATCCAAGACGAAGGAACCAACAGATTCGGTGTTTGCTAAGGACTCACTTCCTGGTTTACAATCATCTGTCTTTTTGCTGTGTCTTCAAATGGTAGAAGGGGCAAGGAAGTCTCTGAGGTCTCCTTTATAAAGGCATGAATCCCATTCGTGAGGTCTCCATCCTCATGACCTGATTACCTACCAAAGGCCCCACCTCCTAACACCATTATATTGAGAGAATTTCAACATATGAATTGGTGTGGGGGGTGGAGGGCGTGGAGGGAGCAGGGCTCACATTCTATAGCATCAAGTAAACAAAAAAATAATAATAATAATAAAGAATATACAAAATGTCAATACAATCAACTCAACCTAGTTGATAGTCTATCCAAGTACACAAAGAATATTCACCAAGATAGACCTTAAAACTTGTTGACCATAAAACAAGTCTCAAACTTAAAAGGATTCATATACTACAGAGTTTGTTTTCTGACAAAATAAAATTTAGAAATTAATGATAAGATTCCAGAAACATCTATAAATATTGGAAATTAAACACTATACTTCTAAATAACCCATAAATTAAAGAAGAAATTATAAAAGGAATTAGAAGATATTTAAATGAGAAAAATAAAAACACAACATACCAAAATGTTGGGATGTTGTGGGATGCAGCTAATACAATGCTTAAAAGTAAACTTGTAGCTCTGAAGATTTATATTAGAAAAGAAAAATAAATATTACCTAAGCTTCAACCTGAAATTATTTCAAAATGAGGAAATAATACTCAAAGTATGCAGAAAGGAAAAAGATAATAATAAAGAATGGAACATGATATAAGAGGAAATAATCAAAATATGAGGAAAAATGGAAATTTTTTAAAAATTGATAAAACCCCAGCTAGGCTGATGAAGTAGACTGAAACACAAATACTCAATATCGGGAATTAAAGAGAACATATCTCTACAGATCCTACATATGTTAAAATAATAAGAAAATATTATTAACTTCATTCTCATAATCTGAAAACTTGGGCTAAATGGACAAATTCTTAGAACACATTACCAAAGCTGACTCAAGGAGTAGAAAATCTAAATATCCATATACTTATTAAAGAAAGTGAACTTTTATATATCTTCCCACAAATAAAACTCCAGGTCTAGGAGATTTTCCTGGTAGTTTTATCAGACATTTAAGGAAGAAATAATGTCAATTCTAAACAAACACATTCACAAACCTTGAGGAGAACATAATTTCAGTCTCATTGTATAAGGCTAGCACAAATCTGATGTCACAACCAGAAAAAAAAATCACAAGAAAAGAAAACAGCAGGTTAATATACCTCATGAAATTTTCATGAAAAATCCTTAACACAATATTATTCAAATCAAATCCCACTAAATACTACAAAATACAACACAACATGACCACATAAGATTTATCACAGGAATGTAAGGTTGGTTAAGTCAAATGCCAACTGTTAAATTTGCATGTTAATAGAATAAGGTGGGTGGTGACTCTAATAATCTCAGCATGTGCTGAAAAATCTTTTGACAATTTAGAGAAGAAAACTTTCAAGCTAGAAACAGAGGAAATATCCTTAAACCTGGTATTATCTATTGGAATATATGTATTAGAATATATACTCTATAACTAAGATTGGATTTAATGCTTCCTCACTGAGATCAGTAAAAAGGCTGAAATGTCCACTGTCACCACTTCTAGTACCGTTTTGAATAGAGGTTCTAGTCAGTGTAACAAGAAAAAAGAATGAAAGGTGTATAAAAGCAATTTAAAGTAAAGCTGCCTTTATTTGCAGACTACATAATGGTGCACATAGAAAATACTAAGGAATCAAAAACAAAAAAATTATAGAACTAAGTGAATTTAGATGTCTAGGAAAAAAATAGAAAACTATTTTTGTGAACTTGGGCTAGATACACTTTCATATAGCTAAGATACAGAATTCAGGAACCACTAAAAAACTGATGCAAGAAGGAGAGAGTGGGATGAACTGAGAGAGTAGCACTGAAATATATACATTACCATATGTAAAACAGATAGCTCATGGGAAGCTGCTATGTAGCACAGGGAGCTCAGCCCGGTGCTCTATGATGATCAAGAGGGGTGGGATGGGGTTCAAGAGGGAAGGTATATGTGTATACTTATGGCTGATTCACATTGTTGTATGGCTAAACCAACACAATATTGCAAAGCAATTATCCTCCAATTAAAAATAAATTTTAAAACAATTACTGTAAAAATTGAAAAGTTGGACTTTATTAAAATGCAATTTAAAACAATTTGCTCGTCAAAAGACATTTATAATGATTAAACAAGTCAAAAAATGAGAAAAAACTCAAAAATCTGACAAACGATATATAGGGATATATATTTTATACCTCTATCTCTATACTTATCTTCTACCATGAAAAACAACTTACCTAATAAATAATGCAGGGTCTTCCCTGGTAGCTCAGTTGGTAAAGAATCCTCCTCCAATGCAGGAGACCCCAGCTTGATTCCTGGGTCGGGAAGATCCGCTGGAGAAGGGATAAGCTACCCACTCTAGTATTCTTGGGCTTCCCTTGTGGCTCAGGTGGTAAAGAATCTGCCTGCAATGAGGGAAACCTGGGTTCGATCCCTGGATTGGGAAGATCCCCTGGAGAAGGCAAAGGCTACCCACTTCAGTATTCTGGCCTGGAGAATTCCATGGACTGTATAGTCCATGGGGTTGCAAAGAGTCAGACATGACTGAGCAACTTTCACTTCACTTCAAAGTTTGAACAGACACTTCACAAAAAGACATATGCATATAAAAATTTATTCAACATCTTTAGTCACCAGAGTATAGCAAATTAAAGCTGTAATATTATGACATACCTATATATTAGCTAAAATGAACCCCAAATTTTGTGAAGATGTGGATGCTCAGAAGGCCATATTACAACCATTCTGAAAAGGGTTCTGGTAGTCTCTTACAGTGTTAAACATACATTTAGTCTATAACCAGCAATTTCACTGTAAGGTATTTATGTAAGAAAAATGAAAGCACCTCTCCACAAAAAAGTCTTCTACAAAACTTAACTGTGGCAGCTTTATTCACAACAGCCAAAAACTGGCAGCAGCCCAGCTGTTCATCAAGAGGTGAAAGAATGAAGAAATTGTGGCGTATTCATTCAATGAAATAATATTCAGCAATGATGATGAACAAATCGCTGATAGACAAAGCAAAAGTATTACACTAAGAGAGAAGTTTTCACACAAACATATATATTGCCTGATTTCCTTCAGAGAAAGTTCTAGAAAAGGTAAAACTAATCTTTGGTAAGAGAAATCAGGATAGCAGTTATTTCTGAGAAAGCAGAATAACTAGGAAAGGGCACCGTGGAGCTTTCTGGGGTTGTTGAAATATCTTGATAAGAGTGTGGCTTACATACTTGTAAGATCTGTACATTTCACTGTATTTAAACCTTAATTTTACAAAATCTTTAACTTTTATTTGTAGAAACTGGTGACTTTAAAATCATCTTGAGAACCTAGAAGAGCTAGACAATCTTGAAAAAGAGTAAGATAAGGACTTATACTGCCAGATTTCAAGATTTACTATAAAGCCATGGTAATCAAGACACTGTGATGTTGGTAATGAAAGACACATAAATTAGCAGAACAGAGTCCAGAAAGATCCATGCTTATATAATCAGTTGATTTGGGGGTAAAGGAATCTAAGCAATTCAATGAGGGAAAAGACAGGGTTTTTTCCCCAACAAATAGTACTGCAACAAGTAGCTATCTATAAGGAGTAAAACAACTTCAACTCTTGCCTCATGCCATACACAAAAGTTAATTCAAGATGGATCATTATATATCTCATCTCTGCATCTTCTACAATAAAAAATAACCCAACCAATAAATAATGCACTAAAACTTAGAATTATAAAACTGCCAAAAGAAACCACAAGAGAATACCTTTGCAACTTTAAAGCAGACATGGATTTCTCACATAGGAATGAAAAAGCATTCATCATAAAGGGGAAACTTTTTTTTTTAATTTATGAAAAGACACTATTAAGAATAACTGGACTTCCCTGGTGGCACAGTGGATGAGAATTTGCCTGCCAAGGCTAGGGACATGGGTCGAATCACTTGGTCTGGGAAGATTCCACGTGCCTCAGAGCAACTAAGCCCGAGTACCACAACTACTTTGTCCACGTGCCCCAACTACTGACGCTTGAGTGCCTGGAGCCCCTGTTCCACTGCAATGAGAAGCCCCTGCAGAGAACAGACAGTAGCCCCTGCTCACCCCAAGTAGAGAAAGTCCAGACACAGCAACAAAGGCCCGGTGCAACCATGAATAAATAAGTAGAACATGTTAGGCACAGATCGGGTGAAAACTCACAAACGTATTCACAAAACACATATCTAATAAGCCTCTGGATCTAAAACATACAAAGAACTTCTCAAACCTCAATCATAAAAAGACAACCCAATTTTTGAAATGAGTAAAAAGACTTGAACAGGCAATTCACAAATGAATATACGTGAGAGTGGCTCAATAGCATGAGTCATCAAGAATATGCAAATTAAAACAAAGATGATATACAATTATGCACACACTATGATGGCTGACATTCAAAAGACTGGCAACATCAAATTCTGATGAGGATGTGGAGCACAACAACGTCAGGAAGATGGCCACTTTAGCAATCCGTCTAGCAATTTCATATACAGTTAAGCATTCGCCACCCTTAGGACCCAGCAACTCCACTTGTGTACAGTCTACCTCAGAGTTACCGTGGTTCAGTTCCAGACCACCATAAAAAAGCCAGTACCTCAGCAGAGCAAGTCATGCAAACATTTCGGTTTCCCCGGAGCAAGTAAGGTGGTTCACTCAGTGGTTCACCAATCTGTCTCTGCTTCAGCAGGATTTGGTCAGAACAGACCCAGGGACGCCCCCTCCTCCAGCCTCTGACCACCCTCCAACCTTTTTCTCAAGCTGCGCCTTTGGAAACAACCACTCAGCTATCCTCAGCCTCTGGGACCAGCCACATCGTTTTTTTGCTTTGTTTTGTTTTTTTGAGCTTAGCTCCTTATTACCTATCAACATTGGTTGAGCTCCCAGATTTAGTAGAACTATGCCACCCCAGAGGAGACGTTGTCAATCATCTGGTCAACAGGCATCTGCGGGCCTCCCGCACCTACCTCTCTCTGGGCTTCTCCGGGGCAACGATGTGGCTCCGGAGGGTGTGAGCCAAATTTTTCCGCAAATTGTCTGAGAAACTCCAGAGATCCCAACGTCTCTCAAAAATGCAAAACCACTGTGGTGGCCATGCCCTCTTCTGGCATGCCCAGACCATCCCAAGATGAGTGGGGTAAAATCCAGGACGCCAAGGAAGCCTTCGCGGTCCTGGAGAAGTACCTGAACCAGGCCTTCCAGATCTGCATGCCCTAGGTTCTGCCCCGGCAGACCCCCAGCTCTGTGACTTCCGGGAGAGCCGCTTCCTGGAGGAGCAGGTGAAACTCATCAAAAAGGTGCGTGACCACGTGACTGACCTCCGCAGGTTGCCTGGTCCCCAGGCTGGGCTGCATCAATATCTCTTCCAAATGCTCGCCCTTTCAGCACAACTAGAAGCCTCCCGAGACCCAGCAGCCTTTGAGCCCCTCTGGCATCCTCCCGGTGTCAAGACTTCTGCCTGAAGGTTCTCTCTGCAGCCACTAGGCAGCTTTTTAACCATGCTGGAGCCCTTACTCACGCAGTGGACCAAATGGAAACAATAAACATTTTTAAAGTGGCCCACCAAAAAAAAAAAAAAAATTTTGGTTTACAGGATACTGTAGTCTATTAAGTATCCCTGGTGGCTCGGACAGTAAAGAATCTGCCTGCAATACAGGAGACCGGAGTTCAATCCCTGGATTGGGAAATCGATCCTCTGGAGAAGGAAATGGCAACCCACTCCAGTATTCTTGCCTGGAAAGTTCCATGTATGGAGGAGCCTGCGGGGCTACAGTCCATGGGGTCACAAAGAGTCGGGTACAACTGAGCGACTAAGCACATAGCACCATTTATGTCTAAAAAAATAATGTCTCTACCTTAATTTTAAAATATTTTATTGCTAAAAAGTGCTTCAGAACATCCATCTTCTTTTTGCAACAGTAACATTAAAGATCACTGATCACAGCACAACCTAGCAAAAATAATAATTATGAAAAAGTTTAAAATATTGCAAGAATTTCAGAAAGGTGATACAGAGACGTAAAGTGATCAGATGCTTTGGGAAAATGGTGCCAAATAGACTTGCTTGATAAAGGGTTGTCACAAACCTATTTGTTAAAAAAAAAACCCAGTATCTGTGAAGCACAATTGAGCTAAGTGCAAGAAAATGAGGTCTGCCTGTATTTACTCAAGAGAAATGAAAATGTGCACAATAAGAGTTGAACAAGAATATCCACATCAGCTTTGTTCGTAATAGCCCAAAACTAGAAACAACCCACATGTCCTTCAACAAGTGAGGGGATAAACAATGGAGTTATAATCATACTACAGAAGTTAACCCAGCAATAAAGAGGAATGAATTACTGATACATGCAACAACGCAAATGAGCCTCAAAGACATGATGCTGAAAAAAGCCAGATACAAAAGAATACATCCTGCACAATTAGATTTATATGGAGTTCCAGAACAGGCAAAATTAATCTCTGTTGAAAGAAATCAGAGCAGTGTTTTCCTGAGAGCCAGGGGGAAAGATGGACTGGAAGGAGGAGTTAGAATGTTTTTTGTTTTTTGTTTTTTTTTAGGGGAGGGAAATGTTCTGTGTCTTGACAGAGATGTGGGTTACATGGCAACATTCATTTGCAAAAACTCATTACACTGTGCTATGAAGATCTGTGCATTTCACTGACTATTAATTATATGTCAATTAAACAATAAGGAGCTAACATTCTTTTAAAGAAGAAGATATGGGGGGAAAGCATATATTAAAACAAGAGCCTGAGAAAATATCAGGGCACAGGAAAGAGTCTGCCTGCAATACAGAAGACCCTGGTTCAATCCCTGGGTTGAGAAGATTCCCTGGAGTAGGGCATGGCAACCCACTCTAGTATTCTTCCCTGGAAAATCCCATGGACAGAAGAGCCTGGTGGGCTACAGTCCATAGGGTGGTAAAAAGTTGGACACGACTGAAGCAACTTAGCACGCACGCACACACGCACATAGAACACATATTCAAAAAACAAATCTCCAAAATGTTAGTGTGACTGCTGGGAAAAAGCCATTTTCCTCAGTAGTGTGGGGGTGGTCTCATCTTTTCCCCATCCCTCTTCCATAAACCTAGAGGATCACAAAAAGAGTGATTGCTGAGGTGGCTCAAATCCAAGATGAGACAAACCATTTTTGCATGTTAACCTCTGAGACACTTACATGGAGAAGCCCACATTCACAAGGGGAGACACTGACTGGTCCCTAAGATGCTGCATCATCAGTGAGATTTGAATCTCCACCCCTCACTGCTCTCTTATTCAAAGTGAAGCCAGATGACTGAATGGCACTGCTGATTAGAAGTGACTGGGTCCTAGGGTAACAAGCAAGAGCATTAGTGGGCATAAGGAGAAATTTTCTCCTAGAAACTAGAAGAAGTTGATTCCAAGAGTTTACCTTCAACAGCTGTTGGGGAACAGAGGCAAGTTAAATAGAGGAGATGCGTCATACCCAAACCCTTCCCTTCTCCATGAAGCAGGAGCATGTAGACCCCTCTCTAGGCCAAGTGTGGCCATGAGCCAGTAGCGTCAATGTTACCCGAAAACTTGCCAGAAATATAGAACCTCAGGCCCCAGCCCAGACCTGCTGAATCAGAATCTGTATTTCTGCAGAATCCCCATGTGATTCATGTACACATAGAAATTTGAGAAATGCTGCTGGGAGTTCATCGCTTTTTATTTAACAAACATATATATACTTTTTATTTTGTGCCAGGCACTGTTCTACATGTTTTATTTTTATTTTCTCAATTTATTTATTGAAAGATAATTGCTTTACAGAATGTTGTTGTTTTCAGTCAAACTGCAACATGAATCAGCCAAAGGTATACATATGCTGCTGCTGCTGCTGCTAAGTCGCTTCAGTCGTGTCCGACTCTGTGCGACCCCATAGACGGCAGCCCACCAGGCTGCCCTGTCCCTGGGATTCTCCAGGCAAGAACACTGGAGTGGGTTGCCATTTCCTTCTCCAATGCATGAAAGTGAAAAGTGAAAGTCAAGTCGCTCAGTCGTGTCTGACTCCTAGCAACCCCATGGACTGCAGCCCACCATGCTCCTCCATCCATGGGATTTTCCAGGCAAGAGTACTGGAGTAGGGTGCCATTGCCTTCTCTGAAAGTATACATATATCCCCTCCCTTTTGAAGCTCCGTCCCATCTCCTGCCCCATCCCATCCCTCTAGATTGATACAGAGCCTCTGTTTGAGTTTCAAAGCCATATAACAAATTCCCGTTGGTTATCTATTTTACATATGGTAATATAAGTTTCCATGTTACTCTTTCCATACATCTCACCCTCTCCTCCCCTCTCCCAATATCCATAAGTCTATTCTTTATGTCTATTTCTCCATTGCTTCCCTGCAAATAAATTCTTCAGTACCATTTTTCTAGATTCCATATATATGTGTTAGAATACGATATTTATCTTTCTTTTTCTAATTCACTTCACTCTGTATAATAGATTCTAGGTTCATCCACCTCATCAGAACTGATTCAAATGCATCCCTTTTTATGACCGAGTAATATTCTATTGTGCATATGTACCACAATTTCTTTACCCATTCATCTGTTGATGGACATCTAGGTTGCTTCCATGTTCTAGCTATTGTAAATAGTGCTGCAATGAACAATGGGATACATGTGTCTTTTTCAATTTTGGTTTCCTCAGGGTATATGGCTAGGAGTGGGATTGCTGGGTTATATGGTGGTTTTACTCCTAGTTTTTTAAGGAATCTCCATACCGTCTTCCATAGTGGCTGTATCAATTTACATTCCCACCAACAGTGCAAGAGCATTCCCTTTTCTCCACACCCTCTCCAGAATTTATTGTTTGTAGACTTTTTGATGATGGCCATTCTGACTGGGGTGAGGTGATATCTCATTGTGGTTTTGATTTGCATTTCTCTAATAATGAGCGATGTTGAGCATCTTTTCATGCGTTTGTTAGCCATCTGTATGTCTTCTTTGGAGAAATGTCTGTTTAGGTCTTTTTCCCACTTTTTGATTGGGTTGTCTGTTTTTTTGGTATTGAGTTGTATGAGCTGCTTGTATATGCTAGAAATTAATCCTTTGTCAGTTGTTTCCTTTGCTATTATTTTCTCCCATTCTGAGGGTTGTCTTTTCACCTTGCTTAGTGTTTCCTCTGCTGTGCAAAAGCTTTTAAGTTTAATCAGGTCCCACTTGTTTACTTTTGTTTTTATTTCTATTACTCTAGGAGGTGGGTCATAGAAGATATTTCTTTGATTTATGTCATCGAGTGCTCTGCCTATGTTTTCCTCTAAGAGTTTTATAGTTTCTGGTCTTACATTTAGGTCTTTAATCCATTTTGAGTTTATCTGAGTCTATGGTGTTAGAAAGTGTACTAGTTTAATTCTTTTACATGTAGCTCTCCAGTTTTCCCAGCACTATTTATTGAAGAGGCTGTCTTTGCCCCATTGTATATTCTTGCCTTTGTCAAAAATAAGGTACCCTTAAGTGTGTGGCTTTATTTCTGGGCTTTCTATCTTGTTCCATTGTCTATATTTCTGTTTTTGTGCCACTGCCATACTATCTTGATGACTGTAACTCTGTACTATAACCTGAAGACAGGTAGCTTGATTCCTCCAGCTCCATTCTTCTTTCTCAAGACTGCTTTGGCTGTTTGGAGTCTTTTGTGTTTCCATACGAATTGTGAAATATTTAGTTTTAGTTCTGTGAAAAATGCCATTGGCAATTTGATAGGGATTGCACTGAATCTGTAGACTGTATTTGGTAGTATAGTCATTTTCACAATATTGATTCTTCCTACCCAGGAACATGGAATATCTCTCCATCTGTTTATGTCATCTTTGATCTCTTTCATTAGTGTCTTATAATTTTCTGTATACAGCTCTTTTGTCTCCTTGGGTAAGTTTATTCCTACATATTTAATTCTTTTTGTTGCAATGGTGAATGGGATTGATTCCTTAATTTCTCTTCCAGATTTTTCATAGTTAGTATATAGAAATACAAGTGATTTCTGTGTATTGATTTTGTATCCTGCGCCTTTGCTAAATTCACTGACTAGCTCTAGTAATCTTCTGATACTATCTTTAGGGTTTTCTATGTACAGTATCATGTCATCTGCAAACAGTGAGAGCTTTACTTCTTTTCTAATCTGTATTCCTTTTATTTCTTTTTCTTCTCTGATTGCTGTAGCTAGGACTTCCAGAACTATGCTGAATAATAGTGGTGAAAATGGACACCCTTGTCTTGTTCCTGATCTTAGGGAGAATACTTTCAGTTTTTCACCACTGAGAATAATGTTTCCTGTAGGCTTATTGTATATGGCCTTTACCATGTTGAGGTAGGTTCTTTCATGCCCATTTTTTGAAGAGTTTTATTGTTACCCTGCTTATTTAACTTATATGCAGAGTACATCATGACAAATGCTGGGCTGGAAGATGCACAAGCTGGAATCAAGATCGCTGGGAGAAATATCAATAACCTCAGATATTCAGATAACACCACCATTATGGCAGAAAGTGAAGAGGAACTAAAGAGCTTCTTGATGAAGGTAAAAGAGGAGAGTGAAAAAGTTGGCTTAAGGCTCAACATTAAGAAAACTAAGATCATGGCATCTGGTCCCATCACTTCATGGCAAATAGATGGGGAAACAGTGAAAACAGTGGCTGACTTTATTTTTGGGGGGTGTTCCAAAATCACTGCAGATGGTGACTGGAGCCATGAAATTAAAAGACGCTTACTCCTTGGAAGGAAAGTTATGACCAACCTAGACAGCATATTAAAAAGCAGAGACATTACTTTGCCAACAAAGGTCCATCTAGTCAAGGCTATGGCTCTTCCAGCGGTCACATATGGATGTGAGAGTTGGACTATAAAGAAAGCTGAGTGCCAAAGAACTGATGCTTTTGAACTGTGGTGTTGGAGAAGACTCTAGAGTCTTGAAGAAGACTCCAAGAGTCCCTTGGGCTGCAAGGAGATCCAACCAGTCCATCCTAAAGGAGATCAGTCCTGGGTGTTCTTTGGAAGGACTGATGCTGAAGCTGAAACTCCAATACTTTGGCCACCTGATGTGAAGAGCTGACTCATTTGAAAAGACCATGATGCTGGGAAAGATTGCGGGCAGGAGGAGAAGGGGATGACAGAGGATGAGATGGTTGGATGGCATCACCAACACATGGACAGGATAAACTCTGGGAGCTGGTGATGGACAGGGAGGCCTGGTGTGTTGCAGTTCATGGGGTCGCAAAGAGTCAGACACGACTGAGCAACTGAACTGAACTGAACTGAATCATAAATGAGTGCTAAATTTTGTCATAGGATTTTTCTGCATCTACTGAGATTATCATATGGTTTTTATTTTTCAATTTTTTAATATAGTGTATCACATTGATTGATTTGCATATATTGAAGAATCCTTGCATTCCTGGAATAAACCCAACTTGATAATGGTGTATGAGCTTTATGGTGTGTTGCTAAATTCTGTTTGCTAAAATTTTTATGAGGATTTTTTCATCTTTGTTCATCAGTGATACTGGCCTGTAGTTTTCTTTTTGTGTGTTTTATTTGTCTGGTTTTGGTATCAGAGTGATGGTGGACCAGTAGAATGACTTTGGAAGTGTTCCTTCCTCTGTACTTTTTTAAAAGAGTTTTAGAAATACAGGCATTCAGTTCAGTCACTCAGTTGTGTTCGACTCTTTGTGACCCCATGGACCACAGCATGCCAGGCTTCCCTGTCCATCAACAACTACCAGAATTTAATCAAACTCATGTCCATTGAGTCGGTGATGCCATCCAACCATCTCATCCTCTGTCATCCCCTTCTCCTTCTGCCTTCAATCTTTTCCAGCATTAGGGTCTTTTCAAATAAGTCAGTTCTTCACATCAGGTGGCCAAAGTATTGGAGTTTCAGCTTCAACATCAGTGCCTTCAAGGAATATTCAGGACTGATTTCCTTTAGGATGAACTGGTTGAATCTTCTTGCACTCAAAGGGGCTCTCAAGAGTCTTCTCCAACACCACAGTTCAAAAGCATCAATTCTTCAGTGCTCAGCTTTATTTATAGTCCAAGTCTCACATCCATACATGACCACTGGAAAAACCATAGCCTTGACTCAGTTCAGTTCAGTTCAGTCACTCAGTCATGTCCGACTCTTTGCAACCCCATGAATCACAGCATGCCAGGCCTCCCTGTCCATCACCAACTCCCGGAGTTCACCCAGACTCACGTCCATCAAGTCAGTGATGCCATCCAGCCATCTCATCCTCTGTCGTCCTCTTCTCCTCCTGCCCCCAATCCCTCCCAGCATCAGAGTCTTTTCCAATGAGTCAACTCTTTGCATGAGGTGACCAAAGTACTGGAGTTTCAGCTTTAGCATCATTCCTTCCAAAGAAATCCCATGGCAAAGTAATGTCTCTGCTTCTTAATATGCTGTCTAGGTTGGTCATAACTTTCCTTCCAGGGAGTAAGTGTCTTTTAATTTCATGGCTGAAATCACCATCTGCAATGATTTTGGAACCCAAAAAAAAATAAAGTCAGCCACTGTTTTCACTGTTTCCCCATCTCTTTGCCATGAAGTGATGGGATCGGATGCCATGATCTTAGTTTTCTGAATGTTGAGCTTTTAAGCCAACTTTTTCACTCTCCTCTTTCACTTTCATCATGGGGCTCTTTTTTCCCTAAATGTTTGAGAGAATTCTCCTGGGAAGCCATCTGGTGCTGGGCTTTTGTTTTGGGGGAGATTTTTTATCACAGCTTCAATTTCAATGCTTGTAATTGGGTTGTTCATAATTTCTCTTTCTTCCTGGTTCAGTCTTGGAAGATTGAACTTCTCTGAGAATCTGTCCATTTCTTCCAGGTTGTCCCTTTTATTGCCACATAGGTGTTCATAATAGTCTCTTATAATCCTTTGTATTTCCGCATTGTCTTTTGTAACTTCTCCTTTTTCATTTCTAGTTTTGTTGATTTGATTCTTCTGTCTTTTTCTTGATGAGTCTGGCTAAAGGCTTCTCAATTTTGTTTATCTTCTCAAAGAACCAGCTTTTAGTTTTATTAATCTCTACTACTGTTTCTTTCATTTCTTTTTCATTTATTTCTTCTTGGATCTTTATGGATTTCTTTCCTTCTACTAATTTTGGGTTTTTTTGTTCTTCTTTTTTCAGTAGTTTTAGGTGTAAAGTTAGGTTGTCTATTCGATGTTTTTCTTGTTCCTTGAGGTGGGATTGTATTGCTATAAATTTCCCTCTTAGAACTGCTTTTGCTGCATCCATTACGTTTTGAGTTGTGTTTTCATTGTCATTTGTTTCTAGAAATTTTTTTATTTCCTTTTGATTTCTTCAGTAACCTGTTGGTTATTTAGAAACGTGTTGTTTAATCTCCATGTGCTTGTGTTTTTTACAGTTTTTTTCTTGTAATTGATATCTAGTCTCATGGCATTGTGGTTGGAGAAGATGCTTGATATGATTTCAATTTTCTTAAATTTACTGAGGTTTTATTTGTGACCCAAGATATGGTCTATCCTGGAGAATGTTCCATGTGCACTTGAGAAGAAGGTGTATTCTTCTGCATTTGGATGGAATGTCCTTAAGATATCAATGAGATCCATCTCATCTAATGTATCATTTAAGACTTGTGTTTCCTTATTAATTTTCTGTTTTGATGATCTGTCAATTGGTGTGAGTGGGGTGTTAAAGTCTCCTACCATTTTTGTGTTACCACCAATTTCTCCTTTTATGTCTGTTAGTGTTTGTCTTATGTATTGAGGTGCTCCTATGTTGGATGCATAGATATTTACAATTGTTAGTCCTCCTCTTGGATTGATCCCTTGATCATTATGTAGTGTCCTTCCTTATCTCTTGTAATCTTCTTTATTTTAAGGTCTATTTTGTCTGATATGAGGATTGCTACTCCAGCTTTCTTTTGCTTCCCATTTGCATGGAATATATTTTTCCATCCTCTCATTTTCATCAGTCTGTATGTGTCTTTAGGTCTGAAATAGGTTTCTTATAGACAGCATATATATGGGTTTTTGTAACCATTGTTTTTGTAACCATTTGGCTAGTCTCTGTCTTTTGGGTGGAGCATTTAATCCATTTACATTTAAAGTAATTATTGATATATATGTTCCTATTGCCATTTTCTTAATTGTTTGGGATTGATTTTGTAGATCTTTTTACTTCTCTCATATGTCTTGACTATATAAGTCCCTTTAACATTTGTTGTAAAGCTGGTTTGGTGGTACTGAATTCTTTTAACTTTTGCTTGTCTGAAAAGCTTTTTATTTCTCCATCAATTTTGAATGAGATCCTTGCCAAGTACTGTAATCTTGGTTGCAGATTTTTTTCCTTTCAATACTTTAAATATATCCTACCATTCCTTTCTGGCCTGCAGAGTTTCTGCTGAAAGATCATCTGTTAAGCATATGGGGTTTCCCTTGTATGTTACTTGTTGCTTCTCCCTTGCTGCTTTCAATATTCTTTCTTTGTGTTTAGTCTTTGTTAGTTTGATTATTATGTGTCTTGGCGTGTTTCTCCTTGGGTTTATCCTGTATGGGACTCTTTGTGCCTCTTGGACTTGATTGACTATTTCCTTTTCCATATTGGGGAAATTTTCAACGATAATCTCTTCAAAAATTTTCTCATACCCTTTCTTTTTCTCTTCTTCTGGGACCCCTATAATTTGAATGTTGGTGCATTTGATATTGTCCCAGAGGTCTCAGACTATCCTCAGTTCTTTTCATTCTTTTTACTTTATTCTGCTCTTCAGAACTTACTTCCACCATTTTATCTTCCAGCTCACTGATTTGTTTTTCTGCTTCAGATATTCTGCTATTGATCCCTTCTAGAGTATTTTTAATTCAGTAATTGTGATGTTTGTCTCTGTATGTTTATTCTTTAATTCTTATAGGTCTTTGTTAATTGATTCTTGCATTTTCTCCATTTTGTTTTCAAGGTTTCTGATCATCTTTATTATCATTATTCTGAATTCTTTTTCAGGCAGTTTGCCTATTTCCTCTTCATCAATTTGGACTTCTGTGCTTCTATTTTTTTCCTTCATTTGTGTAGTATTTCTCTGCCTTTTCATTATTTTTTTTAACTTATTGTGTTAAGGTTGAATAAGGCTTCAAGGTTGAATTCTTTCTTCCTTTTGGTTTCTGCCCTCCTAAGGTTGGTCCAGTGGTTTGTGTAAGGTTTGTATAGAGTGAGATTTGTGCTGAGTTTTCTGGTAGTCTTTGGTCTTGGAGTCAGTGCTCCCACTCCAAAGGCTCAGGGCTTGGTCTCTGTTCAGGAATGAAGATTCCACAAGTGGTTTGTTATGGCATTTAGTGAGATTAAAACAAACATCCAAAAACAAGAAGCCAAATATGAATCCCAGCAAATGGCAGTTACAAAATCAGGCAAATAATAATTAAAATAATAGAATATACACATATACATACACACCCATGAGCAAAGTGAAAACAGTCCAACAAAAATAAAGTACAGTAGATTGACCTGGTGAACAAAGGAAACCAAAAATTACATCTACCAGAGCAAAACTAACTAAAGCACAAACTGCAAAACAAAACCAAAGCAAGGTGCCAATTGGGGAATAAAGCAATGAAAATAAAACTAACAAATATGTTGAGAGGAAAGGAAAGAAAAGAAAGAAAGAACAGATATGCAAAGTTACATAGAGGTAAATAAAGAAGATTTATATACACTAAAGATTAACTTGGGCTCCAAAATCACTGCAGATGGTGATTGAAGCCATGAAATTAAAAGACGCTTACTCCTTGAAAGGAAAGTTATGACCAACCTAGATAGACTTCACTTTCACTTTTCACTTTCATGCATTGGAGAAGGAAATGGCAACCCACTCCAGTGTTCTTGCCTGGAGAATCCCAGGGACAGGGGAGCCTGGTGGGCTGCCGTCTATGGGGTCGCACAGAGTCGGACATGACTGAAGTGACTTAGCAGTTAGCAGACAGCATATTAAAAAGCAGAGACATTACTTTGCCAGCAAAGATCTGTCTAGTCAAACCTATGGTTTTTCCAGTAGTCATGTATGGATGTGAAAGTTGGACTATAAAGAAAGCTGAGCGCAGAAGAATTGATACTTTTGAACTGTGGTGTTGGAGAAGACTCTTAAGAGTCCCTTGGACTGCAAGGAGATCCAACCAGTCCATCCTAAAGAAGATCAGTCCTGGGTGTTCATTGGAAGGACTGATGTTGAAGCTGAAACTCCAATACTTTGGCCACCTGATGCAAAGAGCTGACTCATTTGAAAAGACCCTGATGCTGGGAAAGACTGAGGGCAGGAGGAGAAGGGGACGACAGAGGATGAGATGGTTGGATGGCATCACCGACACAATGGACATGGGTTTGGGTGGACTCCAGCAGTTGGTGATGGACAGGGAGGTCTGGCATGCTGTGGTTCATGGGGTCGCAAAAGTCGGACATGACTGAACAACTGAACTGAACTAAACTGAACTGAAAGAGTAAATGCAAGGGGAAAAGAACAGTAGGAAAAGCAAGCAAAGGAATAAATATAGACAAAATAATAATAGGTTTAAAAAATTAAACTTAAAAAAAAAGAGAGAACAAAAAAAAAAAAAAAAAGGAAAACTCCACAGAACTGCAAAAGCCCAATGTAGAGGCAGAGGTTTGTAACAACAATAAAAAATGTGACTGAGAAAAAAAAAAAGAAAAAAAGAATCTACAGAACAAGTCAAAAAATAAGAATAATAAATGTTTTTCTTGAGTCACTGCTGTCAGAGTCCTTTCCCTCGCTGGGAGTCACAGTCCACCTCACCTCCCTAGGAAGCCCTCCAACACTGTGCTGATCTCTGGACCTGCTGTGGGGGCAGCTCAGATTCTAATCTGGTCCTGCTCCTGGGTGTTCTCGCCTCCAATGTCCACAGCTATCAGAAGTAGTGCATTTTCTTTTGTGAGCGCTCTCCGAGTCCTTTTATATATTCCGTAGACACAGCACCTGCCAAGTTGATTGTGTGTGTGGAATCTGCAGCTTGTACAGCTGGTAGGAAGGCTTTGGGTCTTCTTCCTTAGCCACACTGCCCCCTGGGTTTCAATTGTGGTTTTATTCCCACCCCTGCATGTGGGTCGTCCACTGGGGTTTGCTCCTGAGACTGCCCTGGTGGACTTGGGTTTGATTCTGTGAGGGCCAGGTGTGGAGGTGGTGCAGATGCTTGGGTTGTAGGGGTTCTGGCAGCACCAGGTACTCAGGGGAGTGGGCAGCTAGGGCAGCAGGAAATATAGTGTTCTAGAAGGGTATGACAACTAATACTGGCCAATATGCTCCAGTATTCTGGCCTGGAGAACCCCGTTCCCTGACAGAGAAGCCTGGCAGGCCACAGTATACAGAGTTGCAAAGAGTCAGACACTACCAAAGCGACCCTGCATGCATAGACACAAGATTCTTTTGGCCTGTGGCAGCTCTGACCCAATGAGAGTTGAGCATGAAGGTGGCACAGCTGGTTGGCTTGTGGGGACCCTGGTGGCACCAAGTGTGCAGGGACATGGACTGCCTCCATGCAGGAGTTATGGCCCTATCAGAGTCTTTTTTCAAGCCTCTTGTCTGTGGCGATCAGAAGCCCTCTCTCGCCAGTCTTTCTCTGTAGCTCTGCCAATTCAGGCACTTAGAGGGTTCCCTTGCCTGGGGTCCTTCTCTGTAGATCGGAGAGTCAGGCACTTAAAGGGGCACCCTGGGTGGGGTCCTGCTCTGTAGTTCAGTGCATCAGGCATTTGATGGGCCAGCCTCTCTATTGTTCAGCTGCCAATGCTGGCCTGTGGGGAGAGAGAGGCTATGGTGATGGCCCCACCCTCTACGCATGACTCAGTAATATTTCCTTGCTTCCATGTATGCCTGGCTTTCCTCCACAGGCATTTCCCACCATGATCTCCTCCCTCACCTCCCCCTGATCTGTCTCTCCACAGTCAACAGCAGCCCTCAACCTGGGATCACTCCACACTCCCCAAACTCCAGCTCCCAGCTGCTGTGCCTTCCAGGGAACCCACATCCCTGTCTGGGGTATGTATGGCTGCAGCAAGGACTGTCTTATTTTCATTCCATTTAGGCTGCCACAGATTAGCTGTTTCACTCTCAGTCTTAAATGTTTCTCCTCTGACTCAGACAAGTACCCCAATGTGGGGATCAGACCCCTGCTTCAGTTCCCCCACCCACCAAAGGAAGGTCCAGTCTTACTAACACCCCTGTTTTTTCCCCTAGTTCCTTCCTCCTACCGAGTTTTGCGTGGTTCTATATTTTCTTTTCCTCTGGTCAGGTATTCCTCTCTGCTCTCAGCTGGTGTTCGGCATGCACTTCTGTGTCTGAAGGTGTATTACTAAAGTATCCATGGAAAGAGATGTACTCCACCTCCACCTACTCCTCCACCATCTTATTCTCTCTACATGTTTTATAAACATTAACAGATTTAATCTTTATGGCAGCTTTCTCATTGTAGGTACTGTTGTCATTGTCATTTCAAGGAAGAGAAATATGGGGCACAGAGAAATTAAGTGACTTGCCCAAGGTCACACAGTAATAAGTGGCAGAGCTTGGATTTAAACCCTTGAAGCCTAGCTTCAGTGTCCATGCTCTTAATGACTCTATTATACAGTTGAAATGATTCCAAGAATAAATACAGGAATTTTTTTTTTTTTTTTTTTTTTGCATTTTTCTAGGGTCCATTTGTATCTTTGGGCTTCCTTTTTGACTCAGCAGTAAAGACTCTGCCTGCCAATGCAAGAGATGTGGGTTCGATCCCTGGGTCACAAAGAAGGAAATGGCAACCCACTCTAGTATTTTTGCCTGGGAAATCCCATGGACAGAGGAGCCTGATGGGCTACAGTCAGTCCATGGGGTGGCAAAGAATCAGATATGGCTTAGTGACTAAATCACAACAAGGATAATTTGAATCTCTATTTTTGTGTTTGTATGTCTATAGTTAATTCTACTGTGATTTGATCATGGGGTACAGGATTGGGGTACACTTATTTTAGGTGTTCTCCCCAAAAGAATCTAAATATATTTCTCCTATATTCTGTAAAATGACACTGCTTGCCTACTCTTCCCATCCAGGGTTAGAGAACTTGGACATGCGTTCAACTAAGCTTACTAGTCTTCAATACACATCTTTACAAATCTGGAGGGATTCCTTTACTAATAACATAATGACAGGAAGTGACTGAATCCATAATATGGAAAGCATTAAAGTAGCTTAGTATCTGATTTATGTTAACAAATATGCATCAAACAGACTACAACTAATAGCCAACATCTCTGCTGTACATTTCTAGTACCAAGTGCTCCCAGCAAGGACTCAGTGGAACTTTCAGGCACATGTAGCTTAGGGAAATTATTCTGAAACAATATCAACATTGTCCAGGTCTCACATGCAAAAGAATACACAATCAACCAATTACCTCTTGTGAGAAGATCTGTTCATCTCAATACAGGAAATTATTAAACTTTTTAGTGTGGAATCTGCAAAATACACACCTTATCTTCCTGGATTGAATTTTCTGTTTGTGATCCTCTGCAGTGGTGGATCTTAAGAGCAGATCTTAAGATTTTGGCACCACGAACACAACTCTTAGGCTGTGTGCGATATGAATACTCCATTCATTATATGGGAAAGCTATTCAAGCTAGACTTCCTTCCTGTGTTACTTTGTGAAATGTCCCCTGGGTATTATCACTGTTAGCACTTCAGGTTCCCTTATGTTTGAGGGATGGGAAAAAAGGCTGAAAGAGTATTTTTGATTGACTAGATTATTCCCCAAAGAACCTATTTGTTCTTGCCTGAGAACAAAGTTATGACCACAACCAATGGCCTCACTCCAAGTACCCTTTCATCCTCAAACTGGTATTTATATTGATGGCTCCTACAAGTCTCCAAAACATGCTTTCTAAGAAGCAGCCTGGTGTAAGGCAGTAATTTAAACTTTGCCTGCAGATCAGAATGGCCTGGAGCACTTTTCAAAAATACCAATGTCTGGACCCTATCCCTGAGATTCTGATTTAATGGGTTGGGGCGAAGCCTGAACTCTGAATCCCTACAACCACCACAGTCACTGTAAGGATTAAATGGGATACGGAATAAGAGGCCCCAGATGCAGTGATTGGCACAGCTATTTACTTGATCAATGCCAATTGTTCCTCTGCCACCTGTGCCCTCCTCCAATTTCTGCTGAGGCAAAGGGAACCCCTAAAATATGATTCTTCTTCAGGGGTGGCAGGGGCAGCCAAGCTCAATGGAACAACTCATTAGAGGAGAAAATGATAGCAGAGCGGGGAGCCGCCAGACACTGACAGGGGATGGAGACACAGAAAGATTGCGTTTTAATGCAGGGCAAGAGGTCAGGAGAATGAAGGAAGAAAAAGTCAGATTTAGTAAAAATCTGATCACCTGGCAATTTTTAAAAGGGTCACTGCCAACACTTTTGTGGCTACATGGAGTACATTTTACTCAGAAAAATGTAGGGGTGGAGGAGGTGAACAATAGGCTCCATTTAGCTTATCATCTATATTTAAATAGAAAGGTCAAGGCTGGAGCTAATGGAAGTTGAAGAATGTTCTTTGGAAGGAACAGCTTCTCTCAAGTCTTTGAGTATGTCCTGTCCTCTCTGTACATCCCTCGGGGAAAAAATTAGAGAGAAAGATAACTAAGACATGACTGGCAATTTCATCACTTCAAATACTTTCAGCAATAAAGACTGCTTGGGAAATACTCATTCATTTGTTCAACATATATTTATTAAGCACCTACTATGTGTCCATCTCTGTGCTAAGAAGAGTCTGATCTCATAAATGATGAACCAAAACTAAATAACTTGTCTAAGAAGAGCTAATCACAAAACTGGGATGTGATTTGAGGTTTGACCCCAAATAACATTGAGAGATGATTGGGTCCGCAGCCTCTGCTGGCAAATTTAGGCGTCATATCCCTGATTTGCGGCTCTTACACCTGATACTCTCTTCCTCTCCACCAAGCCCAGCAATTTTCCTCCTGTCTTATTTCATATTTTGCTTCAAGGATCAGCATGTACATCTCCTTCTTCTACAGGCCTTTCCTGACCCCACATGAATTTACTCCCCACTTAGAGACCCCTCTGGCAGCTTGTGAGTGCCTCCGTCATGGCAAAATTATGCTGCATTATAATTAGTCACTTGTCTGTCTTCTCCACTGGACCATGAAATTCTCAAAGACATAAGTAACTGATGATTCCTATTTGTATTCATAGGACTAAGCATAATGCCTGATAAAGAGTAGGAAAGGGAAGAAGAGAGGAAGAGAGGGAGAAAGGAAGAAAGGAAGGACTTCAGTGAAGTCTTCATAAAAGAGGTAAGAAACTGAGCTGGGTGTGGGATTTGAATCAACTAGGAGGGACTGAATGCTTGCTTCTGTTTTCTGGAGAATCAATTCAAGGAGAATCACAAAGAAAGGAATCTAGGGCTGTGTGGAAACCCCATCAGGGCCACAACTTGCCATGGATGGAGGGTTTCAGGCTGAGCAAGTGAGTTAAGAGTACAAGGTCCCAGGATGTCTTGCAGAGCTGACAAGTGCTCAGCCATCAGTCCTGGGACAGGTATGAACTGAGCACCTACTATGATGCAGGGTTTCTGCTCAGCAGAGAGAGAGAGACTAGCACAGACCCTGCTTCCATGGAGCTCTGGGGCCCACAGGCTAAACCTGTTCTGAGAGACAAAAAGGAATCAATTAAGGTCCTCACCCAGGGAGCGATGTAATTTAAGTGGAGTTTCAGAGCCATTTATCTTGTTAAGAATGAAGCATGATCTGGAATGAGGGAGACAGGGAGGAAAGAGGGGAGGGAGAGAGAGAAAAGAAGGAGAAAAGATGGGAAGAAAATGATGAGAAGCTCCAAATTAGACTTAACTCCCTGAGGGCAAAGTGGGTTTCTGGACGACCCAGTCTTATGTCTGTCTCATTCACCAGTGTATTCCAGCACCTAGAACAGCACCTGGCCATGACAGATTCTCAAGAAACATTCACAGAGTGAATGGGATGGGTTGAGACAGGGTGGGATGGGAATAAGAGGAATTCTGGTGAAGTGAATTAAAGAAGGGCAGAAGAGGAGCCCTGAACTGGGTGTCATGGTCCCCAGTGACCAGTCCTTCCTACCTCTGCCATTGACCAGCCAAGTGATCAGGCACTTTAATAGCTTTCCTGTAGTTTGTTGCCTCATCTGTTGAAGGTAGGGGCTGTTTCAACTTGCGCACTAGTTTTCCATAGAATGTGACTGCTTCATGTGGTCAAATTAAAGCCTGAAGAGCCAGTTAGTTTGGGACAATGCTAAGTTAAATAAACACAAGCAGGTATCTGACCATGGGACATCTCAGAGGTTTGAACATGCCTGGGTGAATTGGGAAGCTCCAAGAAGAAGGTATCAAATGCTGTAACTTCCAAATTTGTTTGACGACAGAACCCCAACCTTCAATTTTTCCATTTTCAATCTTTTTAAAAAATATTTGTTTAGCTCCACTGGGTCTTCGGCGCAGCACTCAGGTCTTCCATCTTCACTGCAGCATTCAGGATCTACTAGTTATGACATGCAGGATCTAGTTCCCTGACCAGAGATTGAACCTGGACCCCCTGCACTGGGATCACAGAGTTTTAGCCACTGGACCCCCAGGGAAGACCCTTCATTTTCAATCTTACAGAACCTTTCCAGCTCTACTGGTGTCATCCAATGATGTCATCTAATGATGTCACCCAACTTCTCAGATTTAGCTGCTGAAGCGAGTCCGGGTGAGAGGAAAGGAGTCTCTTGTCTCCCGGATGGGAAAAGGGCAGTGCAGGAGACCCAAAGCTGCAGTGAAGAAGTCCGAAATTGCTATGTGGGCTGAGACCTGGAATCTCGCTCAAAGAAAGCCAGCCATCCTCAGGGCAAGGCATTCATATTCTGGCGTGGTTTTTAATTTCCCGTCCCTGGGATTAGCTATGTCAGGGAGGAATCCTTTGGCCGCCTTCTCTCAATACATCCCGGAGCTTTTATTTTGTTACCAATTTCCCTACATTGTGTGCTTTCTTTGAGAATCATAACCGTGTGAATATTTGACAATTGAATGGTACAAACATCTTGAAACATACAGTTTTCCCCAGAGCTGCATTTCATACTATAATCCGAGGTGATCTCAGTTGCCAGAAACACTCACGCCGTTAATGGATTTGGAGGGAAGATGCTAGTAATGAGATTTTCAAATGTGAATTGTTTTGCTTTCAAACACACAGTGAAATCCAATGAAATATAACCTTCGACACGCCGGGACAGTAAGTCCAACAGATCAAATGAACGCTTGGTATGTGTTTCACACAGGCCTTTTCTGTTCCAAACAAGAGCTAGAAGGGGATCTGTTTTATTTTTTTCCTGGTGAGATGGCTCCTTGAGCCCTAGAGTTGTGTAATTCTTCTGTAATTTTTTAAGACATTATTGTTTATTTATTTACCTGCATCAGGTCTTAGTTGCGGCACATGGGATCCTCAATCTTCATTGCATCACGTGGAATCTTTGGTTGTGGCATGTGAACTCATCCTTGAAGCATGTGGGAGCTAGTTTCCTGACCAGGAATTGAACCTGGGCATCCTGCATGGGGAGGGCGGAGTCCCAGTCACTATACCACCAGGGAAGTCTGTCATCTGTTATTTCTGACACACATTTGGCCTTTCACATCGACAGTCTTGAGAGGTCGATTTCTTTTACTCACTCGTTCAACAAACACTGCTTGAGAGCTTACTATGTGCCAGGCAGCTCTGTACACTGAGCGATACAGCAAGGGACAGTGCTTGACGATGTTTACATGTGTTTCTATCATCGTCGAGCCAACAACCTCAGGAGACACATACACACAATAAACAAGTAAACACAAACGTTTAAACATCAGGTGGCAGTAACAGGCCTGAAGAAAAATAAGCAAGGTAAGAGTCGGAGAACGATGGGACAGGTCCTGTTTTAGGTGGGGTGTCAGGGTACACCTCTCTGCAGGGGTGACTGCTGAGCAGACACCCCTGGAGAGAAGAGGAAACTGGAGGCCAGTGGCTGTTCCGGGCTCGAGAACGCTTCAGTGATTACGCGGAGCTTTAAGTCTAGTTTGCCTCATTTCAGATGAGACGTCCCTTTCACAGTATCATCCAGCCTCACGGGGAACCAGAGAGAACCATCAGGGCAAGGCAAGATGCTGGATTTGATGCCAGAATCAGAAGGAAGTGAAGCCATAATGCAAAGAAAGGAAATTCAGGCAGGGCCCAGGCAGGCAGGGCACAAGGAAGACGGGCATCCCGTCCATCGAGTCCTCTTCCTGAGGCAGGATCCCATCCATCGAGCCTGCCTCTTCCTGACACCCACACTCAGCTGGGTCAAAGTTGAACGCCTCGTCCTCACCCCAGAGCAGCCCCTCTCCCTGACTTCTCCAGCTCCATGAATTGTACCCTACATCCACCCGGTCATCTCACTGTGGTTCATCGAGCTCCCCACCTCACCCCACCACCCAGTTCCCTTCCTTCTCCACTTGTCACACCCTCCAGACCTCCACAAGTGGCATGTGGGACACTTCCCCTCCAGCCCTCAAGCCTGGATGTTCACAGGTCATATCTAAACGCTTATCGAACCATCTTGAAATTACATCACAGTTTCCTTTAAAAGGGTCAGCAGAAGAGAACCTAGAAAGTTGCCACTTTCAAATGAAGCCACATGAGAAACACTAGCGATCGCTCCAGAAATACTTCGCCACCCCACTGCCAAGTGAGTGCTGGCACACCCGGAATTTTCTGAAGCAATGGGAGCAAAGATCTGGGAGATGGAGCCATCCTTTCAACAGAAAGGGAAGCTGGCCAAGGAATCCTTTCATTCTGGTTTCTGCAAGACCCTGCCTTTCATCGAGGTGAGTGGGGAGTCCGGGAGAACTCTATTGAAGTGCCACCATGGAAACACATTCTGGGTGTTAATCTAGCAAATACCTCTTGGAAAGGAGCTTAAAGTTCAGCCAGAGATGCTGCTTTGCATCTGGGTGGGCGAGGTGCAGAACATGCCGGAGCCCACAGAAGGGGAGGTCTGGAGAGGGAGAAGGGGCTTGGTGTGGCCCTGCAGGCTGCTCCAGAGCCCCTCTGCCCCCACTAGCTGTCACTGCCAACATTGCTACCCATGGCAACATCTCCCTGCGTCAGGTTTTTGCTGGTTGGAGGAGCACACTCAGCCCATGTGAAAAATAAGCCAGAGTGCTGGAGGGTTACAGACAAGACCCTCAGCCAATGAGGAGCGAGAGCTGATACCTTGCTGGTGCAAGATAAATGCTTCAGCTCCCTTGCTCCTTGATGAGACAATCCTAGGTGTTGCTCCACACACTCTCCAGAGGGCTCCCAGTGAGAATGAACCCAATTACCAGCAGTAACACCCCGATTATTGGCTTTCTCTCTTTCCTGTCTGGCCTCCCCACTCCCTCACAATGCTTGTTGGGATCACATCACAGGTAAGCTTCGTGTACCCATTTCTTTCTTAGGATCCGCTTTTAGGTAGAACCAAGCTAAGACAATGGGGTAACAGGCCCGGTAGTAAGAAAGCCCCCAGTGGCCTGAGGTGTTCAAATGGGCTTTCCTCTTAAGTATCAGTATCAAAGGACAGCCAGTTCCAGGGATGTGGGAAGAAAGGTGGTGAGCCTCTGGGAGAAGGAATTAAAAAGCCTCCAGAGAAGGTGCCTTGCTAATGCAACCCTGTCAATTAAGTCTGAATGCCCCAAAGGTTCCCAAGAGAATTTGCACTCAAGAACCCAGTATTAGTCAGCTGCTGCTGCTGCTAAGTCGCTTCAGTCATGTCCAAGTCTGTACGGCCCCATATATGGCAGCCCACCAGGCTCCCCCATCCCTGGGATTCTCTAGGCAAGCATACTGGAGTGGGTTGCCATTTCCTTCTCCAAGGCATGAAAGTGAAAAGTGAAAAGTGAAAGTGAAGTCGCTCAGTCGTGTCTGACTCTTAGCGACCCCATGGACTGCAGCCTACCAGGCTCCTCTGTCCATGGGATTTTCCAGGCAAGAGTACTGGAGTGGGGTGCCATTGTCTTCTCCGATTAGTCAGCTAGGGACACTATAATAAAGTACTGCAGACAGGGCAGCTCAAACGACAGAAATGTATTTCCCCACAGTTCTGGAGGCTAGAAATATGAAATCAACTGGTTGTTGGTAGAGATGGATTCTTCTGAAAGCTCTGTTTGGCGTGAAGATGGCCATTTTCTTCCTGTGTCTTCATATGACCTTCCTTCCTCATGTGTTGTGTCCTAATCTCCTCTTCTTTTAAGGACAGCAGTCCCATCAGACTTTGTTTGTTTGTTAGTCGCTCAGTCACATCTGACTCTTTGGGACCCCATGGACTGCAGCACGCTAGGTTTCCCTATCCTTCACTATCTCCTGGAGTTTGTGCAAACTCATGTCCATTGAGTCAGTGATGCCATCCAACCATCTCATCTTCTGTCACCCTCTTCTCCTCCTGCCCTCAATCTTTCCCAGAATCAGGGTCTTTTCCAATGAGTTGGCTCTTCTCATCAAGAGGCCAAAGTATCAGCCTATTGGATTAGGGCCCACCCATATGACCCTGTTTTACCTTAACCCCCTCTTTAAAGGCCCTATCTCCAAACACTGTCATGGTCTCAGGTACCAGGGGTTAGGACTTCGACTCATGGCTGTTGTATGGGAGGGGACACAGTTCAGCTCCCAACCGGCCCCAAGAGATGCCCACTTCCCAGATGAACAAAGGACTCTGACTCCACCATCTGTGAGGTTCCTGGATGTGGCAGATCTTGGTTAGAGCACAAAGCGACAAAGCATAATGAGGCCTGAAATGAGCCTGTCAGAAATGAGGAGGTGGCAGGACGGGAGGCTATGAAGTCCAAGGCAGTGCAACTATTTGACCCACCAGTGGGTCTGGTCCTATTTCTATGGAAATGAGCTCATTATGGCTAAATCTCTTCCCAGCTCCTGGTTGATTCATGAAGTGGTTCTGAATGTTGATAATCACTTCATGAATCACTGACAAACATGAGGACCAAATACATGCCACTTGAATTGCCTTCTCTCCTGATGAGCATTCCTGTCTTGAGGTGGGGTGTCCCCCCACCAGCAAACAGGAGTGCAGATGAGAAGTCCATGTGTCAGAGCCTCGTACTTGTCATTCCACCCTGCTCATTTTGTCAGGCATTGCTAGATTGCCGGTGTTAGTCATTCAGTCATGTCCAACTCTGCAACCCATCGAACTCTAGCCTGCCAGGCTCCTCCATCCATGGGGATTCTTCAGGCAAGAATACTGGAGTGGGTGGCCATTTCTTTCTTCAGGGGATCTTCCTGAACCAGAGATTGAATCTTGGTCTCCTGCACTGCAGGCAGATTCTTTACCATCTGAGCCCCCAGGAAAGCCCTTGTCAGGCACTGACTCTCCACAAACATTTAATGATCATTAATGAGCTAACGCTGCAAGTCACTCTGAAGCTCTCATGACAAGGAGCATGAAAGGATCAGCCATCAAGTTCTGCAACACTGTTTCCAGGGGAAGTAAGATGGTGTCACCCAGTAGGTGTCAAGGCATCCATGTTCCTGCTCAAAGGAGAATCCGCTTCAGCCCAGACTGACATGGCCGCTGCCTCAAGCAAACTGAGAACATCTGTCTCTTAGGCGGACCACAGTCCTCAAAGAAACAGAAACTGAGGGATCAGACTGGAGAGAGAGATACAAGACAGCCTCACTCCCTCACTTCATTCCCCTCACCTCACTCGCCCCACCATGTTGCATTTAGCTACTAGAGAGAATATTGGAGTGACAGAAGACACAGCCTCCAAACCTAAAATCTTCTTGAACATGTGGGACAAGATACCTGCAGCTCAGAAGCAGAGAAAGATAGACTTTCCTCCCAGATACCTGCCAGCTCGCTTCCTCACTTCACTCTCCTCACCCCACCTGCCCAGCCACCTCTCAGAAGAGCGTCCATGGTTACCTCTGCTGCCCTCTCCTGATAAGGCTGTTTTCCACAGTGCTTCTCACCACCCACAGCCTTCTAGATCCATCTGCTGGCTTCTCTTCTGTCTCCCCCACCAGCAACTAAGCTCCACACGGCAGGGATCTCCGTCTGTTCTGTTCTCTGCTGCAGTTCCTCAACCTAAAACAGCTCAGGAGGCATAACATGAGCTGAATAAATATTTGCAGGATGAGTGGCAAGAACTGTGTTGAGCATAAAGAAGAGAACCTGTAGAACTTGAAAGAAGAGGAATGGGGACTTCCCTGGCAGTCCGGTGGTTAAGACTCTATGCTTCCACTGCAGGGGCCATGGGTTCAATTCCTGGATGAGGAACTAAGATTCCACAGGCTGCAAAGTGCAGTCAAAATAAAAAAAGAAAGAAGAGGAATGTTGCCTGAGTGATTGCTCCTCTCTCTACCCCAGACGCACATGTATGGCCTCTTGAATCCTTGGGGAGGAGGAAGGGGATCTCTGTATCCAAGTTTATACCCAGTTCTCACACCTGTGTGGGCCCAGGCACCCTCAACACATCATGTCAAGCCTGCACTAAGTCTGAGGAGAAAAGCTCCCTCAGATGCTGTGATAGAACCAGGTGTGGGCAGACCCCAAACAACTCCTGGAGCCCAGACCCTCCTGGGTCTCTCTTCATTACAAGGCTTATTTGTGTTTGGTTGTGCAGCAGGACAAGTACTACCTGCCATTCAAAATCCAATAATGGTTTTGCTGAAACTATCTACTTCCTCTTCAGTGGAAATGGAACTAAGGCTCTGAGAGGGAAGGTAGTTAACCCATAGTTAACCCACGGTCACACAGAGCTTGCAGTAGAGTCAGGAAAGAAACAAAAGCCCGTTAATCCCCGTGGTAGGGTATATGTTTCCACACTAAGCTGTTTACCCATATTTCCAAGTAGAAAAGACTAACTCTGAGGAAGGAAATAACTGACCATCCCAACTGCTTTTATGTCAACTTGAAGAAACCAGGTGGGTGAGCTCAAGGATTTCTGAGGCCTTTGGTTGCCTGGAAACCCCATATATTTGGTTAAAAAAAAAAAAGGTACCCTGACGGACATCTCAACTGAGTGCCCTGTTGTAAGATGTTGTTGTTTAGTCATGCAGTCGTGTCCAACTCTTTGTGACCCCATGGATGGTAGCATGGCAGGCTCCTCCATCCCTATTGTAAGATGGGCAATAGGAAGTCAGAAAGTCACATGAAAAGGAACTAGGAGAGAGGGCCAGACCTCCAATACTATTTAGGCCATTTTTAACCACATCCTTCCACTCTGATCATCAACTAGAGACGTGAGGGGGAAAAGCCTTAAGTGTCATTTGCCCAAATGCCCATTTTCCAGAAGAGGAGACTGAGGTTGAAAGGACCAGGTGAGTATCAGAATCTGGAACTGAGGTCTAGGCTTCTTTTCCCCACTGCCATCCTCCCTGGGGGAGAAAGCAGGGCCTCCAGACCACAATTTCAGGGCTGCTGAGGACACTGCCCAGTGTCCACGGGCCTTGGAGTCCAGCCTCATGCCAGCTGGGTGACCTCAAGTGAGTCATTTCACTACCTGGACCCACAGTTTCTTCTTAGTGTCTTTCTTCTTAGTGTCTTGGAAATGCCCAAATACGACCAGCTCAGTGAGCTGCCCAGCACAAAACAGGCACTCTATGTCTGTGTCCTTTTTTTTTCTCCCTGTCTTTTTCTTTCCACCTTTTATCCCATTGGGTAGTGAGATCTTCATTCCTTTACCATAACTATTTCTGTTCATGTTAAAATGGGGACAAGGAAATGTCTGTAAAGCCAGGTGGGGTTGAGGGGAGGCGCCGGGCAGGTTTGAACTGGGCCTTGGACGATGAGTGGACATTTTCCAAGTAGACAAGCAAGGGCGGGAATTCCGGGGTAACAGGGTCACTTACACAAAAGCACGTAGATCCGAGAACAGAAAACCCTCCCAGGAACCTGAAGGGGAGGAAGCCTGGGGTGGGGTGTGCCATGACAGAGATGAGAAAATGAAGGTCCCTGTGGAAGAGCCCTGGGAGGCCTGGAAGCTCACACTCAAGAGATTCTGTGGAAGTGACGGGGGAAGGATTTGACATGTCTCAGTGGAGAAATGGTGAACTCCTTTGAAAGGTCACTCACTCTGGGCAGCAGCTAGAAAGATGGAGGGTTGGAAAGAGAGAAGGAGGTGAGGCAACCACGGAAGAGATTTTGGCCAAAGTCAGGCTGGCACACAGAGGGTCTAAGGCTTCAAGGGCTGGACAGGCCAGGGTGGAGGGTGAGAAGCTGAGACAGATGGACGGTGCCTCCTGCAGGCTGCCTGTCCCCGCTGTACACCCCTCAGTGTGACCTCAGAGGTGATGTCTTGAGCAGAGGGCTGTACCCCACTTCCCAAGCCCACAGAAGATGCCCCACGTGTGCCCTCCTTCCTTCCACTCCCCTCATGCTTCCCAGTACCTGGCAGCCTTCCCTAGCTTTGTTTTCTTTTCTTTTCCTATACCGTACAGAGCATCTCTTCTTTGTTATTTCAAAGTATCGTGCAGCAGACCCCTGACTAGCATCACCCATCCTCCCACCAGCTTCCCAAGCTCCCCCACCGTCCCTCCAGAAACCACAGCACAAACACTCTTTACGCACAGCCTCCTCATCAGCCCAGCTCTTATCTCTGGCTGGCTTTCAGCTTAAAATAAGTTTCTAAAAACCCTCCTTTGAAACAGCATCCCTCATTGCAATAATATCCAGGTTGTCTTCTCATCCATTGTCTCTTTAGACCAGGGACTGCATCTGATTAAATCACGTGGTGTGTGTATTGCCGAGACCTCCCAGCCTGCATCAGCCTTTGCCGGGAACTATCTTATCTATAATCAGTTTACTGGGTTATGGACCCAAATTTCCTCTGCAAAACATCAGACTGAGAGGCTTTGCCCACCCTCTCCTAGGAAGGCAGCTATGTTTTCAATAAACCTGAGATTCCATTTCCTAGAACTTCAAAGTCCAACAGAGTCTTGGTTCTAATTCAACACTCACTGTCCCAGGGCAAAGCTAATCTTAGGTTTTATTTCAACACATTATAAGATGACTTAGGTGTTCAGCAAGATGGAAGAGATTTACAGGCATTTCAACAATGACTGTAAACCTACTGTGTTCCAGCTGTGTAAGGGGAGTATAGATTGACTTCCTGTGGCTCACATCTGGGTGGGGTGGGAGGCTGGGAGAAAGATTGAAAAATAAGTCATTTACCATTTGATGTGATAAGTGTAATACTATGAGTTTGTGAAAGATACTCAGATGAATGGGTGACAACCGCACTGGGTTTTTGTTAAAAAAAAAAAAAAAAAAAACACAAAGATAGGCATTTTTTTATTTTAGAAAATACAGTAAAAACCCAACACTAGTGAAGTCATGGTAAGATTTATGTTATACGCGAGCAATGTGAAAATACACTCAAAGAATCAGAATAATGAACATAACATCCCGCCTGCCCACTCCCCACTAATCACTCTCCTAGAAATTTATCCTAAGTTATAAGTGAAAAAAAAACAGAGATACTTAAGGAAGTTCAATATATAAAACTAATAGAAATGGTCTAATAGAAATGGTCCAGGTGATTGGGATACATCAGCTCGAGAATATTATGTAATTACTTAAAATAACTATGGAGATTAGTAATTAAAACTCTATTTGGGGTCTAATTTCCAGCAAAAGATCGATCACACAATGCTGCCTTGAACAACCGCCTACAGACTGTGCAGTCAGTCAATGTCCTCGCCCTATGCCCTTCTATTGGGTTATGCTTTGAACACCAGACGTCTAAAGAGTCCTTTTCTCCATGCTCTTGTACAACTCTCAGAATAGCCTGGTGATGTTGATATCATGGTACCATCTTATAGACAAAGTAACAAGGCTCACAGAGCGTTAATGACATTCACACAACATCTAAATCAAGGAGCTCTAACCCAGGTCTCCTAACTTCACATCCAGGGCTCTTTCCTGACTTCTATCAGCTGACTCAGTCTGATGACTAGGAAGAACCACTCATGCTATGGGTGGGCAGTCAGATATGGAGACCATCTGCCTGCTGCTGGAAAAGGCCATGAAGAAGGCCACATCACCTCACAAGAATATCTGGATGTCTTTGTCCCAAGACATCTGAGCTGGTCAGTGGGGATGGAGAGGGTACCTTTTCCAGCCAGACTGTAGCTCCTAAAGGTGAGCTTGCTGATAGGAGAAATATGCAACCAACATGCATCAATATATGCAACTGTATACTGCGGATAGACACTGGGAGGCGGGGACAGAGGGACAGAAGTACTGCCCTTCTGCTGGGTAACCACCAAAAGCAGGCGTTTAAGAATGTATTCACTCCTTCATTCACTGATAGAAAGTTAGACTGTTTCTACATCTCAGTTGTTGTGAACAACACTGCAATTAACTTAGGAGTGCAACTGTATCTCTGAGATCCTGATTTCTATTCTTTTGGACAAAGACCCAGAAGTGGGCTTGCTGGATCACATAGAGTTCTATTTTTAATTTTTTGAAGAACCTCCATACTGTTTTTCATAGCAGCTGCACCATTTTACATTCTCAACAACCAGTGTTCCAATTTCTCTTTTTTTTTTTTTCCAGTTTCTAAATGAACATGATGGAATACTATTCAGCCTTCAAAAATGAGGAGATCCTACCATATGAAACAATATGAACACAACTTGAGGTTGTGCTAAGTGAAGTAAGTCAGCCATAGAAGGACAAATACTGTACAATTCCACTTATATGAGGCATCTACAGTAGTCAAACCAGAGAAGCAGAGAGCAGATTCGAGGTTTCCAGAGGCTGGGGGAGAGAGGAACGGGGAGCTGCCATTCAACAGGTATAAGGCTTCAGTTAAGAAGACAAATAACTTCTAGAGATCTGCCACACAACATTGTTTCTGTACTTAACGAGACTGTACTACACCCCTAGGATACTAGTAGATCTCACTAGTGCGATAAGTTGTGTTCTTATTACACACACAAAATAACAAGAGTATGTACGTCTGAGTTAGGTAGACACCTAGACACCTAAGCTTACCTCTGTTTCTCTCTTCACTTGCTGTGGTGACCTCAGGCAAGCCAATCGACCTCTCTCTGTCTCTGTCTCCTCATCTGTAAAGTAAGGAAAGTAACAGTATTGATACTTGCCTCATAGAATTACCATGAAGTTCAATGTTTTTCTGATACTTATGAACTGAATTCCTAGAACATACTAGGTAGACATCATCTTAAGTGCTGTATAGATACTTCTCAATTTATCCTCAAGGCTCCCCGTAAGGAAGAAACTATGATTTCCATTTTACAGGTGAGGAGACTGAGGCTTTGGGAATTTAAGGTTATTCACAGCAGCATGTTCATAAAGGACCAATGATCGGCACTGATGGTAAGCCCTGCCAAAGTATGGAGAAGGAAGAGATCCTGCTGGCAGTGTATCCCAGGAAGGCTTCCTGGAGGAGATGGCATGGCATCTGAGCTTTAAACATAAACCAGTGTTGTCTGAGTTCCTAAGCACAGTGTTGAGAGGATGGATGGAAGTTCAAGAATAAAGAAATTGATTGCAAAGAGCTTTTCTGTCCTGGGCCTCAAACGCCTGGCCAAGGTGTCTGACGATCTTCCTTGGCAGTGGTGAGTCAGAAAGACTGTGGGGTAGGAACAGAAACAGTGTGTAAGGATGATCACTCATTCACCTGGTCAACACAGATACATCAGGAACCCACAAACACCAGGTTACAGCCCTGACCATCCCCACCATCCCCTCCTCTCAGCAGGCTCTGAGTGAGGCTGAGGCAGAAACCCATGAGACACAGTCCCACAGTCAAGGATGCCCTGCGACAGCCCCGCACTTCTTAGACTTTCATGTGCATCCGGATCCCGCATGGAAGTTTATTACAAACAGATTCTGATTCAGTAAGTCTGGGGCAGGGGCCTGAGAATCTGAATCTCCAACAAGCTCCCAGGTGATGCTGATCCCTGGACCAGGCTTGGAGTAATAAGAGTCTACAATATGTTCATTCCTTTTCTAGTTTCATAATTGTGATCCCAACAAGTAACACAATGTGTGGGCCAGAGTAAGTATTTCGTAAAACATGAATTGAATTGAAAAATCTTAATCACCTTCACTCATGTTATTAACTGAGTTTGACTAAGGAGCCCCCCCTACCAACACAGACACACACACACACACACACACCACACACACACACACACATATCAAGGGTCACTTCATCTTCCCTGGTACATCGTCCTACAGTCAAGTACTAGAACCCAGCATGCCTTTTCCAGTCTCTCACACTGTCTTTATGAAACTGACTTTAACCCCTCAGGCTCTTTTTTGTTGCACAAATGATGTGTTTCTTGAAAGAAAGAAAAAAAAAACCAGGGGCGAAATAAGCAAAAAAAAGAAACTACAATCTAATCTAATATACATCCTTTCTGACTGTGTGTGTGTGTGTGTGTGTGTGTGTGTGTGTGTGTGT
Organism: Bos indicus x Bos taurus; assembly: GCF_003369695.1. Lineage (NCBI taxonomy): Eukaryota > Metazoa > Chordata > Mammalia > Artiodactyla > Bovidae > Bos > Bos indicus x Bos taurus. Next base: position 31,983,993 of record NC_040093.1, on the reverse strand, counting down.
GTTACAGAATGGAACATTCATTTCATTGGGATTTTAATTATCTTAAACTATGAAGGATAATTTCCCATCTAGAAATATTATTATAATGGCTGTATAACATTTCATTAGTTTAAATTTTCATAGAGCACATATTTCACTGACATAAAATATAGTGACTTTAAAAAAAATAATAAAGCAAGGTCCACACTGAACGACCAAATGAAGAATGTACAGACAAAATGTTGCAATGCCTGTGATTTGCTTGAAAATTGTGCAGGGAGTGGGGACGCAGGAGACAACAGAGCCAGACCAGGATGAGTCATATGTGGGTCACTGTTGAAGTGGTCTGCTGTATACAACTCTCTCACTTTTGCATGTGTTGGTAACTTTCCATAATAAAAGTTTAAACATAAAAGCAAGGTCCAAATGAGGTCTAGGAAGAAGAATCTGAGACAGGGATAGAGATGCAAAGTGTTGGAAGTTAGATATTTAGCCCCCAAGAAAGAACAATGTTTCATTTAGGACCATTTAGTCTGTCCCACGGAGAAGGCAATGGCACCCCACTCCAGTACTCTTGCCTGGAAAAATCCCATGGATGGAGGAGCCTGGAAGGCTGCAGTCCATGGGGTCGCTAGGAGTCGGACAGAACTGAGCGACTTCACTTTCACTTTTCACTTTCATGCATTGGAGAAGGAAATGGCAACCCACTCCAGTGTTCTTGCCTGAACAATCCCAGGGACGGGGGAGCCTGTTGGGCTGCCAACTATGGGGTCGCACAGAGTTGGATACGACTGAAGTGACTTAGCATAGCATAGCATAGTCTGTCCCTTCACAATTCCAAGACCCTGGAGCTACTGAATTGCACTGGAATAATCCACCTTTATTATTTCCTGTCCTGTCCGAATGGATTTGCATTTTAAGTGCATGCTTGATGTCATGTCTAAATTGGAACTAATTGAGACGTGCAGGAATGTGGAAGTATGCCCTGGCCATGGTGGGGACAACACACGGTTTGCCCATTTAGAGCTCTGCAGATAGATGGGGTTTCTGAGGAGCAAGGGGCCCGGCCCTGCCCTGTCTCTAGCTTCCATGAAGCTTAGCCAGCTCAGTTCACTTCTCTGAGCCTCCGTTTCCTAATCTCTAAGAGGAAAGGACTTGAACTACAGGAAATTTGCAACCTTTCTCTGCTCAAAAGTAATGAGGTTCCACCCCAGGAACACCTTCACCACTCTGCATTGCAATACGCCAATCAGCCAAATTTGGTAATTGGACAAAGCGAATGGGAACAATTTAATAAACTTTGATAACATTGCATAAAGTAATTGTTCAATTATTTCAAATGGTTCCGTTTGAAAACTCCAAGGGGGTGGTGAGCAGGGTTCAGGGGAGCCTTAGAAATCACCTTTGCTTGTTAATCATCTCATCCAGTAGAAGCCACAGAAGAATGAAGACTGTTGGGAGGGAGGGAGGGTATTTTTGTCTTTAATCCTGCTGAACTGTACTTTCATCTGAATATTTTTAAGTGGTACTTTGGTCTCCCTCATCTGGATGTTTTCTGAGTCTTGTTATCAGGATTTTAATTAACACTAGGTAGAGATGGAGGAGCAGGATGACACGATATTACTTCTGTTTGATTTAAAGTCAACGCTGGAGACTCTCCTTCCAGGAGCTGTTGAAAGTGTCTTATCTCGTGCATTCCAAGGATGGCTGTTTCATGTAAATGTCATTTCTGCTGTCCAAAATGTTACAACACGCGCCAGCACAATAGAACCACTGTCTTGTTCTAAGAGACACGAGGGAGCCAGCAAGCTTTTGATCAAAGGCATGATTCGAACATCAAAGTAACACCTCTTCTGTTAAATTCAGGAATCAAGACTCAGAATAAAGGGATGGAGATTCTGGCTTTAGTGACAGCCTAGCCTCCTGTGCTGGAAAATGCCTGAATCTCCAAGGTCTGATCCATTTGCAGACAACTGGCCGGAAAGGGGCTCTTGGTGGTACCGGTACATTTATCGCATCCTGTATCTTCCTGCTTGTAGTCAGTTTGTACATGTTCATCTGCTTCTATGTAGGCTTCATCCCGGGACCAGAAAACTGGAGCGGCCATGACCCTCCCCACACAGAGGCAGAGGCTAAGAGCCTTTGGGGTAGGATGGAGCTCGGCTCAAATCCACGCTGTGCCACTGGCCAGCTATGTGACCTTATTTAACTTACCTTGCCCTCCAGACCACCATGTCTATATACAGATGGTCCCCAACTTACGTGGCTCCACATAAGATTTTTTTGACTTTACAATGGCTTGAAAGCAATATGCAATCAGTGGAAACTGTACTTAGAATTTTGAATTTTGATCTTTTCTTGGGTTAGATATATGTAATATGATACTCTCTAGAGATGGTGGGCCGTGGCAGCGAGCCCCCAGCCCGTAGTCAGCCATGCAATCATGAGAGAAAACAACCCACACACTTATAAAAATTCTGCACTCAGCCAGCCATTCTGTTTTTCACTTCCAGTACAGTATTCAATAAATTACATGAGCTTTTCAACACTTATTATACAATAGGCTTTGTGTTAGATGATTTGCCCCACTGTAGGCTAGTGTAAGTGCTGTGAGTACATCTGAGGTAAGATAGGCTAGGCTAAGCTATGACATTTGGTAGGTTAGGTGTATTCAATGCATTTTCAACTTACAATAATCTCAGCTTATGATGTGGGTTTATCAGGATGTAACCCCACATATGTTTATATAAGCATATGTGTGTGTGTGTGTATGTGTGTGTGTGTGTGTGTATATATATGAATGTCAAAAACATTATGTTGCAAGAAAGAAACCAAATACTAAAAAGTATACACTGTATTTATCCATTTATATGAAGTCCTAGCACTTGAGGTCATAAGCTATGGTCTTAGAAGCCAGTATAATGACCATCTCATCAGGGCCCATGGGGCATGAGAGAACTTGCAATTGGATGGGAATGCTCCATCTTGATTAGGGTGGTGGTAACATGAATGTGTACATGTAAAAAAGTCACCAAAACATACTCTAGGAAATGTATACCTCAATTAAAAAGGTTGTATCAAAACACCATCATATCTGATGCACAGGATTGTTGTCAAGATAAAATGAAGACAGTCCGTGGAAAGTACCTATCCTCATGGCTGGGCTGAGTAAGTACAGTGAAGGATGGCTGTTATGATTGTTTATGTTGTACTCATCATTACTGTTATCCTTTTAGTGGAGTTACATCTGACCCAGAAATTGGGGTCCTTAGTTCAGCACGTAAAGCAAAAAATTCTGTTAAAACTGTCCCCAGAGACTCACTTAAATTGTCCATGAACTACAGTTTGCCTCATTTGGTACATACAGCCCTGCTCAGTAAAAGATGTTTCTCAGTATAATGGATTCAGTAATGGGCATCAGGTAATAAAGAGAGCTGGATGTAAGAAGCACACCTCTGTAGAAAGTGAGATCACAGCCAGGGGCTCAACCTGGAAGAGGCTCACAGGTACCAGACCAACAGCAGACTAGACTCAGGGTCATGACTCATTTCTGCCTGGACAAGGGCTCATTGAGAATGGCAGGCATAACCACTAGACCAGGCAAACTACTAATTCCCCTCTCCCTCCCTCCCTCCCTCATCTCTATCCCTGTCTTGATCTTTCTTTTTTCTTTCTCTCAGTCTCTTTGAATTTGCATTAGTTAACAAAGCATAAGATACCACTCCACTGTCCTGTATTTCCAGGCCTCCATCCCCAGTGCTGAAATACTGAAAGCTCTGTCTGGTCTGGCTCAGAGGAGTCTGACCACTTCCCAGAAGGAAAGAGATAAGAGGTTAACTTCATATCCATACTGTATGATACTTTACTTGAAAGTAGAAGAGCCATGGCAGTACTATTTGGTAAATCCAATGTAGTTCATATTTCGGGTTGTCTTTCTCAGTGAATCATTTTGCAAGCTTCACAAAATCTCAGGTACCCCTGTACAACTTAGATGCCAAGATCTGGGAGACCATACTGACAGTTGCACCTCGGATTCCAGTGCTCACCACGGACAGACTCAGAAAGCAGTTCCCTGCCCCCATGCCCTCGAGCATTGCCCTACACCATGCAGCCCACAAGGGATGACAGAGAAGGTGTGTTTTTTCCAGAGGAATCTGACTTCAAACAGACCAGCAGGAGCTGCCCTGTGAATAGCAACCAAGGAGTGGGCAGGGCCCATTGCTGGAGGAGCTTTGATGCTATAACATGGGTGGCTCCAGCCCTTCTCTTAACACAGGACCTGACATCCCATCAGCCCACTTGGAGAGCCCCAGTGGAGGCCTGGACAGGTGTTAGATTGCCTTTCGTCACCCACAGGTATGTGAGGTGTGCCACAGGAGCACCTGTCACATCTCCTGAAGCAGGAGGCTCTGCCAAGGATTTACTCTGAGTACAGGGATCTGAAGACTATATCCCTTCTGACTCAGAAATGACCTGGATCAAGGACCCAGCTTTCTAAGCATGACAGGATGGTAAAAATAGCCTCTGACAGCGTCTCCATGTGAGATAGAAGACACCACGCTGAGTTCTGAAGCTGGAAGAGTGAATGTCATCCCTTCTCTTATCCAATGGCCACTTATCACACACAAGAGCCTGCCCAGGCTGGCAGCGATGCTTTGAGAGTTGGAGAGCAACAATGATTAGAAAGAGAACCTGAAATAAATCACACCTACCCCCTAGGTATTTAAGGTTGAGGTGAAGAGATGGAACATGTGAACATGAAAAAGTAAAGTTGAATGACATCCAATTATTTTTACCAAACGTACGCTAGGTGTCCGCCATGGGCCAGGCACTGTGGCCCCTCTGCTGGATCAGAATGAGTCTGACATGGTGACCCCCACAGCGAGTCACAACCCGACAATGGAGCTGGGTGATTAAACAAATCATTGTGCACAGTGACAGGGAGTAAGAGAGGTGCACAGAGAACCTGTCCAAGAAGGGGTGTGAGAGAGGGTTTATATACACCAGGGTGTGTCCGGAAAACATCTGCATTCTGGTGTGCTGAGTATGTAGGACTTAGCCAAGGAAGCAAAGTGAGAAAGGGCATCCCAGGCACAGGGAACAGCATGAAGAATGGCAGAGGGCAGGCCAGCCATGAAGTGCCACGGGGGAAAGCCTGGGAAAAGGTCACAAGGACCTACCCGATGCCCAGGTTTAGAACTTGATCTTGGCCCTGGTTGGGGAGGAGGAATGAGAGGAGCAAAGGGCAGATGAACGATGGAATCAGTGCTGATTCCCTATCGAAGACCTCTCAGCACCCGCTCCCCAGGAACTTCAAGAAAAGTGTTAAACCCTTGCCCGCATCCCAGGAGGCTCTCTGCTTCCCTTCCTCCCAAAGTCACAAACCGAAGACAAAAGACTCTTAATCACACGCCTTCTGATTTCCCTGTGTACTTTTCCAACCAGAGAAAGTGTTCCTCATTGAAGGGCCCTCTTTGTTCTTAAAAGAATCAGGGCACTTTTCTTCCTCCAGAATCTCAACAATTACAAACCTGAAAAGATGCAGTTTTCCAATGAGGGGATTAAAAAAGAAGTGGAAGATATGCTTCCTGCCCTTGAAAGATGAACAGAGCAGCTTCTGTTTACTCCATCAGGGGAGAGCAAAGCCTATGGATTTCACCAAATAAGGGACACAGCAAATCCAGTCTGCCTCCATCTTCCTCAGGCCCCTCAAACTCAAAACTAATTTTCAAAGTCATCCATCTTTAACCCAACAGCATCAGTTGCTGGACGAAGTTTCCCTTTCTCGTTACCTCATCTGATGAAGTTTGTTACTCATCATACAAAACGAAATGTCACTTATATGGCTCCCCCAGAGGCCCCCCCCCCATTAATCAGAGGAAGCTGAGTTGACCAGAATACATCTTGTCCTCTTCCCAAAGGGTCTTTAGTTTGGGTTCAAATGAAGCAGAAGCCAACCCCGAGGCGAAGAATCAAGCTTAAGAGGTTTTATTGATATCATGTAATAAACACAGAAATGGAAACTGAGAGCAGATAAGTGACTCTACCAAGGTTTTAACCAATATGATGGTTAATATCCATATTTTTTAACTAAAAAAACCTCAGTTGGGTGGGATCCTATCACATATATGCATGCATGTTAAGTCGCTTCAGTAGCGTCCAACTTTTTGCAACCTATGGACTATAGCCCACCAGGCTCCTCTGTCCATGGGATTCTCCAGGTAAGAATACTGGAGTGGTGCTCGCTTCGGTAGCACATATACTAAAATTGGAACGACACAGAGAAGATTAGCATGGCCCCTGCGCAAGGATGACACACAAATTCGTGAAGCGTTCCATATTTTTGAATCTGTGGTAGAGGGAGAAGGTGGGAAGATTTGGGAGAATGGCATTGAAACATGTATAATATCATGTATGAAACGAGTCGCCAGTCCAGGTTCAATGCACGATACTGGATGCTTGGGGCTAGTGCACTGGGACGACCCAGAGGGATGGTATGGGGAGGGAGGAGGGTTCAGGATGGGGAGCACATGTATACCTGTGATGGATTCATTTTGATATTTGGCAAAACTAATACAATTATGTAAAGTTTAAAAATAAAATAAAATTAAAAAAAAAAAAGAATACTGGTGTGGGTTGCCAGACCCTCATTATCACACATATAAATGGTCCCTATAGTTTTCTGTATTCTCTTCCCAAGTCATAAATGTACAGAGAGAAATTAGAGCTTCTCAATGACTTCTCCCAAGGCCAAACCTTCTAGGAGTCACTCTCTTCCCTACAGCCCTGCCTTCTATTCTGAGTAGGAGCTATTATCTTCCCAGCCCTACCTCTTTGCCATAATGATTGGTCCAGGACTTGGACATGTGACCCTAATCTAACCAATCGGACGCCTTTCCTCAGAAAACATTAACTGATACAGGAGAGAAGATCCCTTGTCCTCTCACCGGTGAAGTTTTGAGATGTGAGTCTGGAAGCTGCAGGTGACCCTACAGGTATGAAGGGAATTTACAAGGAAAGAACAGAGTTGAAGACAGAAATGAGATATAGAGGGATAGTCTTGGTGGCATCTGAAGATCCATTTCTCATTCATGGACTTGCCTGTTTTCCATAGCCTGATTTCTCATCTTCTCTTTTAATTCTATGAGCTATCCTAAATAGCCTTCCAATAAAGACTATTTTTCACTTAAACTAGTTCAAGCGTGTCCATGGTATCCATGATTTGTGACCAAACCCCCTGATTTAATGTGACCACTGACTGATTTTCACTTTAGCACGGCCCATTAGAGTTCTCTAATTACCCACATTTCCCCAACCCACCACTAACAAATTATTTTGTTTCCTTATGGTTTGAAGTATGTCAATCTCTAAAGACAAAACATAAAAATGAAATCAAGTTTCACTGTAGTACATTTAATGAAGCAACTCTTCTCAAGTCTAAAATGACATAAAATCCATTCTGTCCCAGGACATTTGGGATATTTCAGAACCTCCATCATCCTGGTTGACCCGCCCACTTGAGTGTAGTAAATCTCCAAAGGTTGATAAACATTGAATATTCTTCACTTATATTTATTGTCCATTCCAAAATTGATGTTTCCCATTGGACATTTAAACACGTATTGCTTTGTTAAGCATTTTCTCTGTTCAGAGGAGCACATCAGAAATTGATTCCCTGATAGTATAAGGTAGGAGATGAAGCACAAATTCAACTATAAGCATTTGGACCTCTCCTCTCCCTTTGCCTTTGCAGTTTGGACACTTCATTCCCCAAAGTGAAAGGTAAGGACTTTAAGACAGAAAACCAATTGGGATGCTGGAATCCAATCAACAACCATGTCCCAGGGCAAAGGGCCAGTCTGAAGTAGCCCAACATCCATCTCTCAGTAGCTTCCAAATGCTGCAGCCCACCCAGGTCAGAGTCAAGGAGGTTGGTTCTTTGTTCTCAAGGACTGTGAGGCTGACAGGTGAAAAAGTTTCACTGGGGCAGAGGAAATGAAATTGAATTCAACTTGGAGGTTATTTGTCTTCCCTGTGACCCTTGGTGGTCTCAAGTGACAGCACAAGTGCCAAAGGTCAAACTCACACCTGTGAGTCAATTACTGGGTGCCTGCATTCAATGCAGGTTCTGATGCATTAGATTTAATATGGTTCAAACGTATTGAGCAGAAAGGAAAAAGAAGAGGGAACCAAACCCCTTTGGGGATTTTGTTTGAATCTACAAAAAGGCTGGATTGAAACCTGCAGAGTATTTATAAAGAAGCTGTAAAATCTTTTATTCATTTGAAAGGAGTTGGAAGAGAGACACAGGAAGTGAGGCAGGAAAAACTGAGCTGCATCATGGAGAGAAGGGGGGCAGTAAGAGGCAATGTTGGCCAAAAGGGAGCACTTTCTCCTGTTAGGAGTGTGTTAACCCTTGCCACCACTGGTTCAGGGATGGATTTGGGTAAGAGTCCCACCTCTATACTCACTGGTTCTATAAAATGAGTTCTATAAGACTCATTTCCACTCTAGGAACTTCAGTGTCCTTACCTATAAATTGGAAATAAACCCCACACAAAGGGTCTTGTGAAGATTCAAATGAAATAATAGATTTGAAAGTCCTTTATAAGTTGTTGAGAGCCATGCAGATGCCATTTATACTTGAAAAGTGAAAGTGTTAGTGACTCAGTTGTGTCCAACTCTTTGCGACCCCATGGACTGTAGCCTACCAGGCTCCTCTGCCCATGGAATTCTCCAGACAAGAATACTGGAGTGGGTTGCCTTTCCCTTCTCCAGCAGATCTTCCCAACCCAGGAACTGAACCCAGGTCTCCCACATTGTAGGCAGATTCTTTATCATCCAAGCCACTACAGAAGCCCAGTTATACAAATGATTAGTACGATTTAAGTCATAGGATATACCACATAAGGAATGGAATTCCTGACAAAGGACCCAGGACAAAATTCAGATGAGAACAGCCAAGACTGGAAAAGGTAAGGTCCAGGCAAAAAGCAATTTCTATCAGGGTCATTTGTTAAAGTCTGAAAGCAGTTAATCTGTGCCAAGTTCTGAGGCCCATTCATCCACAGGCTTGCCTTAGCTGAGTAAGACAGGTTATCAGCTGATCACCTACGAGTGGTTTCTCAGCTTTTACTTCAAGTTCCAATTATACTAGGAGATCTTGGTGACAAGAGCCAGTTGGAGTTATCCAGGTAGCTGTGCCTAATAGTTCTGCCTCTTGTGCATACCCTAGCTAGTGCCGCTGCCTCCTAATGATGTGTTTTTTAATTGCAGGCAAATGCAAATCAGACCATGGCAACCTCTCCAGCATTGTTTCTTAATCTTGGTTGCATATTAGAATCTTAATCTTGGTTACATATTAGAATCACCTGGAGATTTAAAAACACCAACACCTGAAGACCACCTCCAGAGAGTATGGCTTAATTTGTTTTGGTGCATCCCGAGCATTGGGATATTTAAAGTTTCCCCAGGTATTTCTACCATATGGCCAAGTCCAAGAACCATTATTCTAGAGCAGACATAGGCAAACTTTTCTGTAAAGGGCCAAATAGTAATTCTTTTAGGCTTTTCAGGTCTTATGGTGTCTGTCACAATTACTCAATTCTGCCCACATAGTGTGAACATGCCATAGACATATATAAATAGATGGTTATGTCTGTGCTCCAACAAAACTTAACTCACAAAAATAAGTAGCAGGCCCTAGTTTGCCAACCCCTTCTCTAGAGATTCCTTACTCAGAGTGAGGTCTGGGGATCAGCACCATGGACAGTACCCAGGAGCTTGTTAGACATGCAGAACCTCAGGATTCCACGAGCCTCCCAGGTGATAACATATGCAGAGTCAGACTTGCAAGGCACTGCTCCGGAGGGTTCACTTTGTGAATCCATCCCTGCCAGCATCACAGCACTGAGGTGATGAGTGGAGACTCATCACTGTCAGCATTCCCCGTGCCTGTCACCTCCATCAGCCTGGCTGTCTCCTAGCTGCCACATTTCTGTAGCATCTTCTCATTGGTGACACAGACAATCTGAGTAGCTGTCTACATTTGATTATGGTGTTTCCAAAGGGTCAACAGAGCCACACACCCAGTTTCTATTTTTCAAAATAAAATGCGGAGAGGATGGGGCTGTGGAGCCATATGAGGGGATATGCCCCTTCTCTCAGGAACTATCCATTCATTTAAACTTGTCAAATGTCATACAGCTTCTCAAACACCCCCTTCTTCTTTAAGCCTTGGTGACTTATATACGGTGTTGTGATTTCTGGGAAAATCTTGTGAGTCATCTTGCCACCAGACAAATGTATCCAACCTTAGAAAAACAGACATGGGTGAGACCGTCTGACCACTCCCATCCACACTAAATCACTTCTTCCCCATTCTAGCCCCATTCCCCATATACACCTGTGCTCTAATCCTTAGCACATTTACGGTAATAATGACCTCACCAGCCTGTCTCCCTAAATGATGTTGAGCCCGTCCTGACCAGGCTCGTGCATCGTTCCCTTCTGCACCCATGTGCCTCACACTGGGCTTTGGTATGATAAATGCTTCATGAATTAACATTGGCTTTAATGGTGGCACTAGTGGTAAAGAACCTGCCTGCTAGTACAGGAGATGCAAGAGACGTAGGTTTGATCCCTGGATTGGAAAGATCCCCTGGAGGAGGAAATGGCAACCCACTCCAGTATTCTTGCCTGGGAAATCCCATGGACAGAGGAACCTGGTGGACTACAGTCCATGGAGTCACCAAGGAGTCAGATACAACAGAGCATACATTATTATTTTATACTCACATAAAAGTGAGTTAATGTTTCTGGTGTGCCAAATAACCTAATCACCATAGAACCATTTTAGTGAGGAATATGGTTCACAAAAATGTTGCTCTCTAGAACAAACTTTGGGAAATATTATCTCTTAGACAATAGCCCTGGTCCAGACCACATCCAAGCTTGTACTATCCCCTGGAACTTGAATTATGGCCCTGGCCATTGCCCAGCAATAAAGATGTGTGAGAGGTGTTGATAGGATGAAGATGTGTTGATAGGATGAATTTAGTTCCTACCAGCCTGAGCCATCTTTCCTGAAAGACGGTTGCAGGACTGTTCTGAGGGACACATTAGAATTCCCACCTGACAGAGGAGGAAACTGGCTTGATGTGTTAGGGTTTTGCCACTGACTTAGGAACACAGCCAGGGCCAGGATCCAAACCCAGAATTGTGTCCAACACAGTAAGGCAACTTCTTTCCAAGGAGTTTCTCAGGAGGTCACCATCTGTCACCATTTCCCACCTGCCCCACCTAAACCAAAGTTGAGCAGGAGGGGAGTGTTTTTTCCACTCTAGATGCCAGTCCAACTTTCAGCTGAATCAGAAGTCGCTCCAAAATGCTCATCTGTCTTATCCCTCAGTCTGTTTGGAGCTGACATTTTGACAAGGCTTCCACCCAAGATTCCTGCCATTTGGACCAAGCAGTCCAGCCAAGGTAGTCTTGGCAGCACGGGGCCCTTACTCCTGATGCCCTGCCCAGTCCTCCCTCTGGTCTGATCCGGGAAACCCCACGCTACCGATGTGCCAATGCCACCCTCTCCATTGGACAGTCCAGATTTGTGCACAAGCTGTGAGCACCTGGGGGCATCCCTGCCCATGTGGACAAAGGAGAGTCCTGAATAGTGGCCCCATCACACCCTATACTGCAACAGCTTGAGGAAAGCGAGAAGGGAGCCAGCCAGTGCTCTGTCTGCCTCTGGCATCACCTACCCTGGGTGTAGCCAAAAGCGAGCCCATGCTGAGCCATGAAGCAGCACTGAAAAAGCCCCCTCTCCTCTCCAGACTTCAGTTACCATGCCTCTCAAAGGAACACGTTAGATGTGAAAGCAGTAGCAGCTGCTACTGATTCCCACTTGCTGTGCATTCCATGCCTCACGTGCATGATCTCATTTGATCTCAACAATGAAGCCATACTCCAAAAGGAAGCCCTGAGCAGGTTTGATTGGGGTTACCCCAGAAGCAGATCATGAGGCAAAATTGAAACGCATGTAGCTGATTGGAGAGGTGATCCTAGGAAATATCAGTAGGGAAGTGAGGAAGTAACATAAGAAAGGGGCACAGGTGATAAATGGTGTACTATTAAACCAGCTACACAGTGCTGACTGGGTGGATTCAACAGGGAAATTCTATTGAGTAAGCCTTCTGCTCCTACCAAAAACCCAACCCAAGGGATAAGGGAACTACAGAACTTTGTTATTGTTCTTTAGTTGCTCAGTCATGTTTGACTCTTTGTGACACCATGGACTGTAGCACACCAGGTTTGCCTGTCCTTCACTATCTCCTGGAGCTTGCTCAAATTCATGCCCATTGAGTCAATGATGCCATCCAACCACCTCATCCTCTGTCATCCCCTTCTCCTCCTGCCCTCAATCTTTCCCAGCATCAGGGTCCTTTCCAATGAGTCAGCTATTCCCATCAGGTGGACAAAGTATTGGTGCTTCAGCCTCAACATCAGTCCTTCCAATGAATATTCAGGGTTGATTTCCTTTAGGATTGACTGGTTTGATCTCCTTGCAGTCCAAGGGACTCTCAAGAGTCTTCTCCAACACCACAGTTCAAAAGCATCAACCTTCATCCAATAAAACTGCCACTATCTGGGATTTCCCTGGTGGTACACTGGTTAAGAATCCACCTTGCAATGCAGGGGATGCAGGTTTGATCCCTGCTTGGGGAACTAAGATCCCACATGCCTGCTGTGGAGCAACTAACCCCATGCACCACACCTACTGAAGTCCACGAATGCTCGATGGAGCCTGTGTATCACAACTAGAGAGCCTGAGTGCCACAACTACTGAAGTCTATGCACTCTGGAGGCCATGCACCACAGCTAGAGAATCTGTGCACGGTAATGAAAGATCCCACATGACACAACCAAGACCCAATGCAGATAAATAAACATCTTTTTTAAAAAGAGAGAAAAGAAATCACTGCCTACAAAAAAAATAGAGTTGCCACTATCCAATCATGTTTGACCAACAGAAATGACAATTTCATGTGGTTCGACAGTATATTAATTACAAGTGTCTAGGGGGGACCCCTTGGGCGTGGAGATACAAGTACTGCCCATGGGATGAGAACACACTGAACTGTCTTGGTGAGCCTTGAGGGGCCCTGACCATGCAGGCTGCACTGGCCAGGAGACTGGGATCCAGCTGGGATTCAAATCAAGGGTGTCTGTTTCTAAGACTCTATCATTTCGCCAAATTACATAGCCCGATTCTAAGATTCTGGAAGTTTTCAACTACAAAATCTACAACTCAAAGACACAAAGTCTTAAACAGCAGGACAAGCTGAGTTAATTAGCCAAGGTTAGCTTATGATCCAGAGAAGGCAATGGCATCCCACTCCAGTACTCTTGCCTGGAAAATCCCATGGATGGAGGAGCCTGGTAGGCTGCAGACCATGGGGTCGAGGAGAGTTGGACACGACTGAGTGACTTCACTTTCACTTTTCACTTTCGTGCATTGGAGAAGGAAATGGCAACCCACTCCTGGAGAACCCCAAAGACAGGGGAGCCGGGTGGGCTGCCATCTCTGGGGTCGCACAGAGTCGGACACGACTGAAGCGACTTAGCAGCAGCAGCAGCAGCTTATGATCTGTTTCCCAGGCACTTCTCCAGTATATAGGACATTTCAGATTCTGTTCTGGGCTCAAAGGCCACATGGTGAGGAATACTACTCTGAGAAGATGGATTAATACTAACATGTATAAGGAGATGAGCTTCCCAGGGGGCGCTAGTGGTAAAGAACCCACCTGCCAATGCAGGAGATGTGGGTTTGATCCCTGCATCGGGAAGATCCCCTGGAGGAGGGCATGGCAAGCCACTCCAGTATTCTTGCCTGGAGAATCCCATGGACAGAGGAGCCTGGCAGGCTACAGTCCATGGGTTGTAAAGAGTCAGACACGACTGAAATGACTTAGCACACATGCATGCATATAAGGAGATGGAGTCAGAGCAGTGCTAGAGCTGGTGCTGGAGCCAGACAAGGGCCATGTGGCTTTTGGAGGGAAGGAAGTAAGTGAACACCTGCATGAAAGTGCATGGCCTGAGCTGGAAATAGAGTAAGCTGGGCCAGCGTCTGCACATCTCCCCCAAACAGTCATTCCAAGGGTACGACAAATGCGCTCTACCGTAGGATGAGTGATTTACAGGGCTGCTCAGGACCCCAATTCTTTAAATGTTGCCCATGAACTTGTGTTTCAAACTTTTAGGAATGAGTTATGACACACCACCCTGAAAATCCAATTACCTCAGCAAGACATTCAGCATAAATCAAAGATATCTACAGCGTGGAGATGCATCAGAGCTCGTCCACAGAGGGGAAGCGACTCGCCCAAGGTCATACTACAAATGATGGGTCAGCTGAGAAATTCACAATGCACAACGTTTGCCCAAATTGGCATGGGCAGGGGAAAAGAACATTTGCCTTTTCAACTGATGGCTTCCAAAAAGCCCTGGCCAGGGAATTAGAGAACCAGATAGGGACTCTGAGCTTCCCACAACAGCCTCAGTGTCTGATCAGTAACATGGGGATCACTGCAACTGTCCCAGAGAATTAAATGAGGTCATGTTGGAAGACATCACGTTAAATGGTATATAATCCTCCAAATGCAGGGGGTTATTCGTGATCTTTATTACTTATTATTAGGAGTTATTTTTTGTTGTGCCTGGAATGATGACAGCTAACCTGAGTCCTGTTTTTAATACAAGTCTGCTCAACTTAACATTTAACAAATTTTTATTATACTTCATCAAGTAGATTTGAAAAATTAAAACACCATAGAGTGTAAAATGAAAAGTAAAAATGCCCCCATAGCAGCCCTGGTTTATATAAAAGTTTGAGAGACCCTTCCAGAAAATGATTTCTGCATATAACATTATGGATGTGTTTGTGTGTGTGTTTTCCACCTTGCTTTTTTTTTTTAACATGTAACAGTACACCTTGGACAAGGTTACACAGAAGTATATAGAGATTCAACTTGTTCTTTTTATAAGGAGGAAAGACTGTTCTATTAATGGGTAAACCAGAAATGATTTAACCAGACCCCTGTTGCTGGTCATTTGCGGTTTTGTGGAGGATTCCAACAGAGCACCCCATACACCTGAGAGTGTATGTTCTCAGCCCTGAAACTGCTGCTCAGATGCCACGTGCATTTAAAGTCTTGAAAGATGAATTAAACTGTAGTTCAGAGAGGTCACACTAGTAAGCCCTTCACACACTCTTCTCCCATTTTAACTGGACATAGAATTGTCCCTTTGCAGAAGCTCTAGTCAACCCTGGAAAAGAGAAAGCTTCTTAATATTTTCCAGTCTGAGAAGTGAAAAATGGAATCTTGTTACTATTTTGATCTGTATTCTCTTTTATTATGACTAACAGTGAATGTCTTTTCATATGCTGATTGGCAATTATTGTGCAGTGTTGTTTTCTTTAGAAGGGCTGTGTGTACACGTGTACTTGTGTCAAAGAGTGAGACAGAGAGAGAGATGAGGCGGGAGTCTCCTTATTAACTGCCTGTTTATATAGCCCTTGTTCAATTTTTAAACTTTTATTTTTCATATCACTTTATATAACCCTCTTATAAATTCAGAAAAGCAGCCTTAGGTGAAATGGTATAAACTTTCCTTTTCCTGATATATTGTTACTTTTTATTTCTTCATCACGTTTTTTGCCATGGATTTTTTTAATGTATAAAATAACCTCTTAACTGATTCTCCTAATTCTACAATTGCCACAAATGTGATCTTTTTAAAACTGAAGACAGATCACATTGCTTCTTTGCTTAAAAGCTGTTGTTTTTCATCATTCTTAGAATAAATTCCACAGTTTTGCCTTGACCTTCCTGCTGTAGATGCTGCCTATTCTCCAGCCTCACTACATCCTCCCCTTCACTCCAAGCATATCTGGGCTCTTTCCTATGTCAGTTCTTTATTCCTTGTTTCCTCTCCTTCTGAAATGTTCTTTCCTCCTCCCATTCTCCAAGGCCACAACTTTAAATGTCACCTCTCTCGCAGACTCACATGATCCCCCAACAAACGGCACGCCCTCCTCTTCTATTTTCTTTCTCAGCTTCTTGTCTGCTTTCCTAGTCACATTTATCACAACATACAGGTACTTAATTGCTTCCTCTTGCTTTCCCATCCCAAATATAAGCTCCATAAGGCCAGGGCCTTCTCAGGTCTTGTGCACCATTGCACCCCCAATGCCTCCATCAGTGCCTGAAACAATGTGAGTCCTCGCCACTGATTCATTTAGTCTAGTCAGTTTTATCCTCCTCTTCCCACAAAGCTCTTCACTTTTCCTCGGCATCTCTCCTTTCATTTTCAGGCTTAAAATCATTCCTTGAGACTCATATTTATTCTGTTCCAGGCAGAACTCATATTTATTGTGTTCCAAGCAGGTGTTACAGGCACCGGGTTACTGCCACAAACAGGACCAGGCAAGACAGCCGTCCACTAAGGGCGCCAACCCCAGTACACGGATGATAGACCCAGCACAAAATGTGAATGGAGGAGGAAATGATTTTAGAAGATGCCAAGAACTATGGAGGAAATAAAGCAGGAGACTATGAAAGACGGTGGGGGTGGCCGGGTCTCATGACAAGGAGAACGCCGTGGAAATAACTGAGGAAGAGCATGTATTCAGGGTAACAGCTTCCGCGCAGGAAGGAGCTTGCGCAGCCCAGAGCACATAGAGGAGATCCGTGCATCCTCAAGAGAAGAAACCCGGGAAAGGAGGGCTCCCTGCAGGGCCTCCGCCATACAGCATGGGGGAGCTCTTCTAAAGGCAACAGGCAGCCGCGGTGGGGCTCCAAACCAGGGAGTGGCACCATCTCACTTCAGTGTTTTAAAAAGCCACCTTCGGACTCATCTAGAGAAAGAAACAAAGAACTGGAAACCTAGCTTTAATTGTCTTTCTCAAAAACGGCTGGTCAGTTATCCCGTTCATTAAATAATCCATCCTTCCCTCCCCAAGATTTAATTGGAAGTGCTTTTGGGTATTTAGTATATTTGAGGATGGGGGAGAGAGTGGTTCCATTCTGTTCATTTTCCTGAAACCAAACATTCTGATTACCGTACAATAGCTTCATGATACATTATGAGATCTCCGGCTACCACCCTCTCTCTATTACTATTTTTTACAGAATTGTCCTATTTTTCCACATTTTCCCCCAGGTGACTTTCCAATCCTTTTGTCAAATTTTGAAAGTAAAATCCTCTTCGTGTCTTAATTGGGATTCATTAGGCTTATAGATTAATTTATTAATAAAGAGATTAAAGAGAACTTACATCTTTACAATATTGTGATTTTCTACTAATAAGCATAACCTATATCTACTTGTTCCCATAGTGTTTGCAGGTTTTCATTCACAAGCTTCACAGCTATTGATTTAGTAAAATAGCATATAACTTGCCTGCAAAAAGCTCATTATAGAAATTTGGAAAACAGATACATAAAATGTAAGAGAAAATACAGAGGCAAGTAAATAATCCCATATAATTGCATCACACATAGAGATCCATTGTTAACCGGCTCTTGTGCGAGCAGGGCATATGCAGGTGTGTGTGTGGCCGGGGTGGGGGGCGGGTGGCATTCTCCTACAGCATATTGAGTTTTCCACTGTTTAAAAACGAAACTTCACATTTGGTCCCGCGAAAGCAGGCAGATACTCTCTCAAGCACAATTAGAATGACTGCCCAAAATTACATCACATGAACATACTATCATCTGTTTAACCACTCTTCAATTATCAAACATTCACGGATTTTTCTTTTTTGCAATGTTTGTTATAAGTGGCACTGCAGTAGTGAACACACTTGTAAACATGTATTAGTTCTCCTGACTATTTCTTAGAGATGGTTTCTTTGACTTGACTTGTGAGTTCATGTTCTTTGCTACTTTTCCCCATGTTGTGCCAAAGATCTCTTTGTCTTGCACAGATTTTGACCTTTTGTCTGTCAAATATTTGTTGAAATTTACCTAGTTTGTTGTTGGCCATTTAATTGTAGAGTATATCAAATGGGGGTGGGTTTAATTTTTCTTAATAACTGGGGAGATTTAGGGTAAAATATTTGGTAAAAGATCAGGATCTATCTAACTTGATACTCCTTGCAAATGGCCAGTTTTCTCAAGACACTTTGTTGAACCATTTGCCCTTATTATTTCCTTTCTGAAGCCTTTTTAATCTGTTTCAAATTCTATTTAACACAGGACCATCTATTCTATTCCACTTATCTGTCAGTTGATTCTTACAACAGTGACAAACTATTTTAATTACTAGTTTCATATGCCTTTCAATAACCTGAAGGTAAGGATCCCCTTGTTCCTCCTTTTTCAGAATATTCTAATTCTGAACCAAAATAGAGAGCCATCTCATTTGAATAGCAAGAAGACCACGCATGTTGGCTGGTGTGCTTGTTTAAGAATCCATCCCGTGCTAAGTGCACTACCTATGCTGACATGGAAGAACTAAGCAAAGACTTGGACCCTGAATGCCTAGTTCCCTGAAACAAAGGAGCTCATTAAAAACTACAGTTCCCAAAATGCACTATGCCAGGGCTCTGTCTGGCTCCTCCACCATCCACTGCACTGTAGCCTGTAATCCTGGGCCACACTTGCCTGGGCAGTGAGTCGCTCTATCAGGTCCCAGGCAGCCTCCACGGGGAAGTTCTGGGGTCATAGTTGAGAGAGAGAAGCAAGAAGAACTGTGCTCTGAGGCCATCGATACAGAACTACCACTTAAACCACAGGTAGACGTCCAGGTTTTGGGTCAGACCTGGCCCTCGGTCTCAAGAATGCTGTAGAGAGGGAAAGACCCCAGGCCTACCCTCCTTCCATTGAGCTCATCGATTCACTCCCATTAGAATGGTAGCCCATGCTTGGCCTCCAGCAGAAATCTTCACTTGCCCTCTTTGGAAACTGCCCCCAGATGCCTGAGCTGGTGGGCTGCCAGTCTTGGGTTTCTGATGGAGGTGTACCATTTTGCTCCCTCTGTTCCTTCAGATGCCTTTTTAAAGGAACTTAGAAGATAACTGAGTGAGAATTGGATTCTCCTTGGGATTAGGAGTCACCAATGATTTGTTTCAGTGAACAAATATAGGAAATATAAAATAACTGACATCTTGTAATATTAAGTTTTAGAAGAAGTAGCAACAGTTTTCTCTGTGAGTGCTGTTGAGAGCTCCTACTTGGTCGTGGGAAGCCATGGAAGAAAGAAAGAGGGGACGTGGTTGCTAAGGAACTGGGGAAAGAATCCTCAGCCTGTGATCTCAGACCTGGTCACCTCACCTGGTTCCTAGAGGTCTTCCTGAGGGCTACCAGGAGGCCCTGCTGAGAATAAGAAGCTGGTAACTGGGTTGCCATTTTTCAAGCTTCCCTGGGAGACTTCCTCCTTCCCTCGGGGATGTTACAGGGATGGAGGAGATTGGTCAAGGCTCTGCTGCTGCTGCTGCTAAGTCGCTTCAGTCGTGTCCGACTCTGTGCGACCCCAGAGACAGCAGCCCACCAGGCTCCCCCGTCCCTGGGATTCTCTAGGCAAGAACACTGGAGTGGGTTGCCATTTC
Source organism: Bos indicus x Bos taurus (assembly GCF_003369695.1). Taxonomy (NCBI): domain Eukaryota; kingdom Metazoa; phylum Chordata; class Mammalia; order Artiodactyla; family Bovidae; genus Bos; species Bos indicus x Bos taurus. Next base: position 31,964,403 of record NC_040093.1, on the reverse strand, counting down.
CTTCTCCAGTGCATAAAAGTGAAAAGTGAAAGTGAAGTCGCTCAGTCGTGTCTGATTCTTAGCAACCCAATGGACTGCAGCCCACCAGGCTCCTCCTTCCATGGGATTTTCCAGGCAAGAGTACTGGAGTGGGGTGCCATTGCCTTCTCTGGGTCAAGGCTCTGCAGGTCTCTGATCACAACCACATCATAGTCATAGGCAGAATCCCCCCCAGCCCCTGATATTCCATCCTCTGGCTACTCAATCAAACACTAACCTAGGTACTGCTGAGAGGGGTTTTCAGATGCAATTATAGTCTCATGTCAAGTGACCTTAAAAAAAAAAAGATTATCCAGGTGGTCCTGGCCCAAACAGCTGCGCCTTTTAAAATGGAGAACTTTCTCTGGCTGGCATCAGCAGAGGAAGTCAGAGAGAGTCAAAGCACAAGGGGGATTTGATGTGCCTTTAGGTTGGAGGTGATCACACAGGAAGGAACGCCTGACACCCTAAACTCCTCAGAGAGACCCCCAACTGATGGCCACTAAGGAAATGGGACCCCAGTCCTTCACCCAAAAGGAACTGAATTATTCCTTTCAGCCAATCCCCTAAAGGTGCCTGAAAGCAGATTCCTCCCCCATAGCTCCTAGGATATGGCTCAGCCCAGTCCTCCCCTTGGAATTAGCCTCCTAATGTCCTGAGCAGAGAACCAGCTGCATGATGCCAGACTCCTGACCTATAGAACGTGAGCTTAAAAAAAAAAGTGTGCTGTTTTAAGCCACTACAAGCCATGGAAAATGAATACACCATCTGAGGGCAACAAAATGTGCCTCCTGCCCCAGGCCTCGCTGTGCTAATAAGCAGGGCAGCCAGGATTAGATCCCCTCTCTCTGTCTGCAACTTTACAGGAAATTCCATGTCTAAGATCAAAAGTTAGCCCAGCGTGGTTCACGGCAGGAGAACCTCCCCGCCTGGCTCTGTGCCACCTGATCCGAGGGGACAGGGAGAGCGGATCTGCCGGTATAACAGTGTCCCGCTAGCAGGGAGGCAGTGCAGCAAGCGTGACCCACTAACACATCAAGAGGACGCAGGGGAACTGCGCCGCAAAGGCCCCACTTTGATTTTTGCAGGCATCTCGGGGAAGAAGAAGGCAACAGAGGCTGTGTTCTGAATCCAAAGCCGTCTATTTCTGTGCCTTCAGAAAGGAAAAGCGTCTAAGCCTTCACAAGGGGAAGAAAAGAGAATGCAAGTTCCCGCAGCCAGACAGCCACAAAGAGAGAGTGTGGGGGCCTGAGAGCCAGCAGCAGCGGGTGCCAACCACCCACTCCCTGAATGGCAAAACGCTCTCCACACGGACCCACAACCACCAGCGCTCCAAACCCGACCATGTGAGGTTTAGGCAGATTCAAGTTTTCTGAGCCTCAAATTAGCCCTTGTAAGAGCTTCTCTTCTTTCTCGCCAATTGACTTTAATCAAATGCTTCAGAAGCTGGGAAATATTTTCAGTTAATCAGGCCCTAAATGCGGGCGCCTGGGGAATGCCGTGCCGCTATTGGTTCCTTCTGTTCACTCGGCCCATCTCCCGCCTTCCTCTCTCTCTCTCCCCTTGACAGTGCTTGTGAAATGCTTGGCAAACTTGTCCCACAAGTGAAGGGAGATTGAGAGAGGACAGAAAGGTTAACGTGACACATCACAGCAAAATTATAAGACGCTTCCTGACAGTGGCAGGCAAATACTCTGTCTATTCAACAACAGCCTTTAAAAATCTTCTACCTCCCCCAAATTTATCTTTAGTAAGTGCTTAGAGCGTATTGAACGCTTGGCTTGGTTCCTGCCCTACAAGAACTCCAGGCATGATGACCTCGTTTTTGAACCCCAACTAGGATGTCAGCGCCTTGAATTCCAAATGATAATTACAAACGTGTAGTGAGCATTCAGGACAGCCTCGGGGCCAAGTGTTTTCCAGATGCAAACTCATTTACTCCTCACGACAGTCCTTCACTGGCAACACTGTTATTACTCCCACTGCACAGATGAGGAAGCTGGGCACAAGAGAAGCTAAGGAATTTCACCCCAAATCGTCTGGCTTGTCTTCCATTTTACTATGAATCAGAGACCAGGCAGAAATTCCAAGCTGGGTGTGTTCCACACTCACAGTCCAGTTGGGGAGATACACTGACCACGGAACGAGGGACAAGGCTGCAGGGCCTCCAGAAAAGGGCAGTAAAAGTGTCAGTCGCTCAGTCGTGTCTGACTCTTTGCGACCCCATGGCCAGGTTTCTCTGTCCATGGAATTTTCCAGGCAAGAATACTGGAGTGGGTAGCCATTCCCTTCTCCAGGGGATGTTCCACTCCAGGGATCGAACTCAGGTCTCCTGCATTGTGGGTGGATTTTTTACTGTCTGAGCCATTAAAGGAATAACCCAGAAAAGGACAGGCAGGAGTCAAACAGACATCCATGACTTAGGTCAGGTTGAAAAGCAAACTCTGAGATGAGAATTTGTGGGTAGGAGATATATTGAGGAAGAAGGAAATGAAACAGACGAGTGGGAGGATGAAGAGCCAGGAAAGGGAAGAAGTGCAGCAAAGGTGTGATGTGAGGCCAGCTCCCAGCTTCCGCCTGATCTAGTGGGGGACTCTGGAGCATAAATTACACCTCAGGCTCTGCCCTGCCTCCTAGCAGGGAGCTGGCCTTTTGTACTCCAGCACTGGTTGTTCATTGGCTGCAGGCTGCTCAGATAGCAGTGGGATTGCCAGTAGATCAAGGAGAAGATGTCCTGGGAGGGTCAGAGACAGGAACGTGGAGCTGAAATGGGTACACAGAATTGGTCAGGGGATGTGGGCAGAGCCCCAACAGTGTCCACTACAATCTACCTGAATCCTGATCCTTCTCTCTAGCTGTGTTGCTTCAGGCAAGCTGCTTAACTTCCCTGAGTCTCAGGATCTGCCTCTGAAATAGGAATAAACATTCTTATCCTTCCCTTAAAGAATTGTCTTTATCACAAGGATTCGATTCAATAAAATGAGGATGTGGTCTAAAATCAGGACCAATCCCCCATGACATGGCATTGTGCAAATTGCCATAAAAACACTCATGAAGACCCAGGAAAAGACAAAAATCCACTGAACAGCAATGAGTAACTCACAAAGACTTGTAAATACTCTTGTACGTACCAGTCCCCATCCTTCTCCACCAATGGGGAGGCTGTTTGATAAAATCACCTTGAGCTGTGACCACACAAGCCGAATTATGCCTTCCCATCAAACCCACCCACTTCTCCCTTGAAAATCAAGCTCCCTCCTAAGAGGTTAGAGCTGCCCCATGCAAAGCCAACTCCCCTCTGCACACTGAGTGTCTGCGACCTGCATCTTTATGTTGTTGTTAATACCATCCCGAGGACAGCACCAACAAAGTTTCCAAAAAGGGCTCCATCTGTAAAGCAGAGTGCAGAGAAATCTGTCTGGGCTTGGTAGGTGCTGGGGGCCCCCTAATCTAGCTCCATTGTCTTAGTTCTCTAATTAAGTGTCTGTGCTTACACTGCCAACTCACCTTCTTGAGAAACCCAGCTATATTGAGCAGATACGTAGAAGCTGACAATTAAATTGTCTTATCAAATTTTCACAGCTTAAGTTGTTCAATTGCATGGGAAATGATTAGTGTCTGTAAATAGAGGAGGAGAGTGGCAGGTCCAGAGGCTTCAGGCGGAGCTGGGGGGAGCTGAAGGCAGCCTCCTAGAAGAGGTGGGGGTGGGGGTGGATGGCAGGCCTTGCCCAGCAGGGCCTCCTGGACGCTCAAGCAGGCCTTGTCTTGAGCATCCAGAAAGCGAGGAGTAGCAGAGACTGATTGAATTCTCTGAGGGCCCCAAGAGAGCCCTGGACTTGGAGACAGCAGGCAGTGTCCAAGTTCAAGGCCACAAGGCTGATGAGCTGGAGGTAGAAGGCAAAACCACTTACACATCAGGCCTCAGTTTCCCTATTCCGCCCAGACCGGGGTGGAGACCTGATTCCTGGTGCTTCCTCTGAGCTCCACTGAGGATGGCTGGGTCCTCTGAGAGAGTTCTCCTCACAGCTGTGTCTAACACAGCCTTCACTTTGGACTGTTAAGTGGTCTGCTTTACAGATCAGACCCCAAATGGGGCCCCCTTTCTTCCTGCCCTCCCTGCCAATACCAGAGTTTCAGTCTAATCCTCTGAATCAGTGCCTGATCACTGGAGGCTGGAGCCCTCGTGGCAACAGACATTCTTGTGGTTGCTGGAAGGACTGTTTTTTTCCATTTCAGATATTAAAGGAGAAAGCCTAGTATGTCTCATTTTCCTGGAATGTCTCATTTAGATATGCTGTTTGGGTGTTGATGGTCCAGCCTCCCCACCCCAACACACACACAGATGTACAAATTACACAGTCATGTGAATGAAACACTCAGCCCCACTTTGACCTTTAGCCTGGACTTTTCACAACCATCACTCCTTCTGTATGAGATTTTGTCCCTCAGATTATTAAAAAAGAAAAATCTCTTCTTTGTTTTAGCTGAGTTTCCTGAAAGTATGGAGGAGCTACAGAACTCCTACAGGGACCCAGGAGTAGGGTCAGGGGTAGGAAACTGGGAGAAAGGCCTTTGTGGGTGGGAGTCTCCTCTCTATTGCATCAAGATGTTGGATAAAACCTGAGTTCACAGAATTTAGAAGCAGCCTTGCCTAGGTCCCAGTCGGACAAAGACAGTAAGGGGCCAAGACACGTGATCACTAGACACGTGAGGCCAAAACAGAACTCCCAGGACATTTGCACCCTGGGTAGTGGGAATGAATGGAGGCTCTGAGTCAGTCTTTGTCCAGCCCAGGGCCAAGTCCCCTGAAACAGCACCTCTCCATCACTCCTCAGCCAACTGGAGGGATCACAGAGCATCAGCCACAAGATCTTACAACAACATACAGTTCTGCACAGATTTCTTCATCACTTCAGGGCGCTGTCACATCCACCATACCTGTGACTTCCTTAGTACCCCTGAGAGGTAGGCAAAGCAGCTTCAGTTCAGCTCAGTTCAGGCGCTCAGTCCTCACCAACCCTATTTGGTCTCACAGGAAACATCCAAGTCCAGAAATGCTCCCTTTGCATAACCCATCCTTCAGATACAGAATTCGAGTCTCACCAGGCTTGACTGAGGTTAGGACAAACCTCTAGACGCTCCAGGGGTAGAATTCTGAACGCACTCTTTTGCTCCATTTCAAAACACTTTGGGGAAAGGTGTACATAAAACTCACAAGCTACCCAAAACTCATTACACCCAAGCTGGAAACTCAGTAACAGACTGAGCATGTGCACCCTAGAGAAGAGTGAAAGTCTGGCGTTTTCCTTCCCTCCTGGGCAATCTCTGTGGTTACTTATTGAGTTCCCCTTGCGTGTAAAGACTCAGCTTTTAACACAGTGAGGCACTGATGTCTATATTTTGGTAAAGTAGCTAAAGGCTCTGCTCACGTGTCCCTTCCTCCTTTTCCACTCATTTACATTTTATGCAGGTGCTGCCCTAATGCAGGATGATAGACACATGGCCATGATGGCACCGGGGAGAAAGGGAAAGAAAATGTAATTTTCTTCTAAACAAATCAAAATTTACAATGTGAGGCTCTTCTACCTTTTGATGGATATTCATGTGTATTCCACAAAACGAGTCAATTAAGAAAGACCAATGTGTTTGAACATGCAATATCTTTGATTCCTGATGTCAGGACCCCATGTTGCTATGGACTGGTCACCAGAAAACCACCAGCTTCTGCACCAAGTGGGGCTCAGCGATGAACAAGGGCATGTGACACAACCTGGAGGAGACTTGTTTAGCCATGGAACAGCCAGACATGGAGACCAAAAACCCACAAAAGAACGTGCACACAAGTGTCAAGCTCAGAGCTCATGAAAACCCCAGCATCTTCTGAAGCAGACTCAGGCTAGAGGCAGAATATGGAAGAACCAGAGCAGGCAAGAGCCGTTCCCAATGTCAACACGGTGCAGTGCTTCTCTGTCAACTAAAAGGAAAGCCATTCCCAGCAGATGGTCAGGGAGGGCACGAGAGGCTGCTCAGTGACACGTGTCCCAGAAAGCAGGGGCTTCCCAAACCTAGTCTCAGATCAGATCGTCCGCTTACTGTCGTGGGACCCTAGCTGAGCTCCAGAGACCTTCTCCACCTCCCAGAGTGTCCATGTATGTCCATGCTGACACAGGACAGCACCTATCATAGGTGCTGGGACCGCGTGGGCATCCTTGGTCCTCAGCACAACCCAGCACATCTGAATAGCTGGTAAATCACCTGACCTGGCCAATGCAGGGCGCATTCCACTCTGCCAGCAGCTGCTGGAATGCTTTAGTCCAGCAAGTCCTTCTGTGACATTCAACAGGCTAAGGATCCCTGACACAGAAAACCCATGTGAGTGGAACCTCCCTGGTTGAAATCGGAAGATAGAGTTCAGCCTCATACCAAAGCCCTGCCCACCCCATACCCCTAACCCAGCCATCACTTAAGATCCAGAGCTTTCCACACTCAACTTAGAAACCTTGAATTTAGGATATACAGGCAGACCTTGGAGATACTATGGGTTCAGTTCCAGACCATTGCAATAAAGCAAATATCTCAAAAGTGAGTCACATGAATTTTTTGGCTTCCAAATGCACATAAAAGTTATGTTATAGTCTACTAAATGTACAATAACATTATTTTCTTGGGCTTCAAAATCACTGTGGACAGTGATTGCAGCCATGAAATTCAAAGATGCTTGCTCCTTGGAAGAAGAGCTATGACAAACCTAGACAACATATTAAAAAGCAGTGACATCACTTTGCTGACAAAGGTTCATATGGTCAAAGTTATGGTTTTTCCAGTAGCCATGTACAGATATGAGAATTGGACCATAAAGAAGGCTGAGCACCAAAGAATTGATACTTTCAAAATATGATTCTGGAGAAGACTCTTGAGAGTCCCTTGTACAGCAAGGAGGTCAAACCAGTCAATCTTAAAGGAAATCAACCCTGAATATTCATTGGAAGGACTGATGCTGAAGCTGAAGCTCCAATACTTTGGCCACCTGATGTGAAGAGCCAATTCATTGGTAAAGACCCTGATGCTGGGAAAGATTGAAGGCAGGAGAAGGGGATGACAGGATGAAATGGTTGGATGGCATCACTGAGTCAATAGACATGAGTTTGAGCGAGCTCTGGGAGATGGTGATGGACAGGGAAGCCTGGCATGCTGCAGTCCATGGGGTCGCAAAGAGTCAGACACGACTTAGCGATTGAACAACAGATAGCATTATATCTTTTTAAACACTGTACATACTTTAATTTAAAAATACTCTATTGCTAAAAAATGCTAAGCATCATCTGAGCCTTCATGGAGTCATGCTTTATGCTGGTGGAGGGTCTTACCTCAAGGCTGATGACTATTGACTGACTAGGGTGGTAGTTGCTAACGTTGGGGTGGCTGTGGCAATTTCTTAAAATAAGACAACAATGAAGTTTGCCACATCAACTACTCTTCCTTTCATGAACCATTTCTCTGTACCACGTGGTACTGTTTCACAGCATTTTACCCACAGTAGAATTTGTTTCAAAATTGGAGCCAATCCTCTCAAACACTATGCCTGCTTTATCCACTGAGTTTATGTAATATATGAATCCTTTGTTGTCATTTCAACAATAGATTAAGTTATTATCTTATAGGGGCACAATCTGAGGTACCCCAAAACTACTAAAATAGTAACATCAAAGATCACTGATCACCGATTACCAATCATTGTAATAAACATAAGGAGAAAGCTGGGAATATTGTAAGAATTACCACAAGGTGACAGAGAGACATGAAGTGAGTGAAGGCTGTTAGAAAAATGCCACCAGCAGGTTTGCTCAGTGCAGGGTTGCCACAACCTTCAATTTGGGAAAAACACAGTATCCGCAAAGAGCAATCAGGCAAAAGGCAATACAACAAGGCACGCCTGCAACTCTTCACCAGGCAATGGGCTCATTCAAAAATGAGAGAATAACTTAAACAGTATTTGCACAGCTAACATTCAGACACAACTTTGTAATGTAGGTTATACTGTCAGGCCCATCTTACAGATGGTAAAACTGGGGCTCAAAGAGGCTCGTCAGCTTGTCCAAGGGTGGGTGGCAGAACTGGGATTCAATTTCAGATGCCCACATTGTGAATCCATTATTCTTTCTGATGGCAAAATTTTCTTATTAGTCCTTCTCAGACTCCTGAAGAGGAAGTGGGGCTGAGAGGAGAGAGTAGCTCGTTTTCCCAGCTCCCCCAACCCTTCACTTCCAACTGACCTGGCCATCTGGTTTCTCTCAGCATCAGAGACTGGAGCTCATGGGCAGCCTAGAGTAAATGGTTTACACAGAACATTGCTGTGGACCCGCAGCCTCCACCCTGGCAGAAGCAGGCAGGCTGGAGCCCTGAGTTTCTTCCTGGGGCCTCATCTCATCCATCAGCAGCTCTCTGGGCACCTGCCCCTCCTCCCTCTGTGCAAGGCAGAGCTGAGATGCAGAGGAATGCCCTCCCCAGGCCATCCAACACATTCAACTGTTCCCAAGCTGCCACACCTTTAGAGAAAAATCTCCCCAACCTTGTCTGCATCATAAAAAAGTCTTTCCCAATGCAGGGCTTGGCCCAGGCCTCAAGGATCCTGAGAAATGTCATGGGATTCAGTTCTCGGTGGATCCGGGCTGTAATGGATGTTGGGGAAGAGACAGACGCGTTCTCACACATGTAAGGAGACATGCTGTGTGGTGCGTGCCATGTGCTACGAGGGCCACCTCCCACAGACCATTAAGGGATAGACAGTGAAAGGACACGACGACCTCATGAATCTTCAGACATTTAGTCCCACCTATTCATTTAAGATATGAGAAAACTGATACCCAAGGATGAGGGTCTGACCCGAGATGTCTGTGTGATCCAAGCCAATAAGGTCCCAGGTCGAGACTCTTGAAGTTGGAGCTAGAGGAGAAGACTGTGAAGATGAACACCCAGTCAAGGCCAGGACCAGAGTGAAAGAGTGGGGGGCCTTGTGTGAAATGCAAGGAGGCCTCCTTCTCAGGACCTTCCTATGCAAATATATCCATGGGAGGAAAGATGTATGGGGAGAAACTTTCTTCCAATCTGTGGCTACTCCAGTGCTTTCCAATAAATGCCTTCTATCCCTTTAACCAGAAAGTTGGGTTTCTGTCGCTTGCCACTGGAGAATCCTGGTTAATTATGAAACCTTGCTGTGCCCACCCTCCCTCCCCCACATCTGATTCTGCTTTGTGACTTGCCTCAACCCTCTGTCCCTCACCTCTGGCCACTGGCCCTGGGCTCTCTCCAATGCTGCAGGGTCAGGGCCCCTTCCTCCAGGTCCCATCTCCCTCAGGATCTCCAGAGCTGCCAGGTGGAGCTCCTACAAGCTTGGTGCCCAGGCCCCACCATTAGGGGGCTTAACGACCTAGGGTGAGCTGAGTAGGAAAGAGGGAGAACACAGAAAAATGCACAAGTCTCAGCTGAGGAAGCAGATGGGCCTGGCTGGAACGCTGGAAGAGTCAGATGTCATCTGAGCAGAGGGACACTGTCCTTCACTCTGAGTGACCAGGAAGGCCATGGGAAGGATGAAGAGGTGGAGGGTGCTGAGAACCAGGAGACAAAAGTCTAGAGCTCACTCTCTTGTGAGAGTAAACTGGAATGCTCTCAAGGACTCTGCCTGTAGATCCCACATTCTGTCCCCTCACAGTCTCTTCCCCTACCTGCTCAGAACTGCAGGGCTGCTGCAGATGGCCTGTGACCTCCTGGACTAAGCTAAAGATTCCACCAGGATGCCCGCGGCCCCCAGCCTCAGCTGCAGACCTGGGCTTCTACCGAGCCCCAGGGCCCTGCCCACCTTCTCTCGGTTGAAAGGAAGAGATGCAAGAGTCCGTTTCCTGTCTTCTGGGCCTCTCCTCGTCTGTGACTAGATGAGATGCGATGCAGAGGGGAGGCCTGTGAAAGCAGCCATGGGGGAAGCAGCTCTGAAGGCCAAACAGATGATTTGGGTAGTTGTCTCTATACAAACAGACACACTTGTATAGAAAGGTCCTGAGAAGGAGGCCTCCTTGCATTCTGCACAAGGCCCTCCCCGCCTCTTTCACTCTGGTCCTCACCTTGGCTGGAAGCTGCGTCTGCATAGCCTTCTCCTCTAGCTCCAACTTCAACAATCTCAGCCTGGGACCCTGTTCACTTGGATCACATGGAATCCTCTCAGGTCAGTTCATCATCCTCAGCTCTCAGTTTTCTCATATCCAAACCCCCAGACTATTTGCCCACATGGCTTCCATCTTGGCCTGATGTTGGCAGGAATCCAGCATCTCAGCCTGCAAGACACTGGGAAGGAGCATTTGTCATCTCTGTTCTCCTTAAAAGGCTGGATGGATTTTCCTCAATCAGGCACATGTGACACAGCTGGCGAGTTGGGGGTTGGTGTGGAGAACCAGCCAGCAGCGACCAGTGGCAGGACAGAGCTTTCAGCCCAGGAAGAGCTTAGTGTTTGAAATCACACACCACAAATTACATTCCCTTTACATTTGCCTGTGGAGGCAAAACTTTCCCCCTTTATCTTTCCTAAAGTAGATTCCAGGAGCTGGCCCTAGTGAGGTCCACATTTAAGTCAGGGTGAGAGTAGGTGTCAGCAGCCGCTGGGTACCCAGTGAGATGAAGACATGGAACGGGCTGTCTCCAGGCAAGGGACCAGGAGAGAAATAGAGAGCTGACATGGCAAGGGGCGAGCAGAGAGCAATGGCAGCAGAAAAGGGAAGCAGGATCCGCCACTGCTGGATCAAGCTAGAATTTGCAGAGCCAACTTCAGACAGAACCGTGGGCTCTGGAGTCTTGTCCCAGGGTACAGATCCCGGTGTGCCCTCTAGTTACTGTGCTGTGACCATGTGTGAGGTCCTCAGCATCTCTGAACTTGAGTTTGCTTATCGGTAAAATGGCACCTACTTTCTAGGACTGCTGTGGGCACTGAAAGAACTGACAGGCGTGTGACCATGGGCACAGCCTCTGGCACACAGCAAGCATGCTACTCCACCTGAACATAATCATCGCTCTGCCAGGGACTTCTGTGAGATTCAGTGGTAGTGAAGGCAGGCGGACAGAGAAGCCTGGGTCCCGGTCTCTCTCATGATCCCAACATATTACCTTTGCATTGATGAGTTTAACTGAGTCACAGATGACCCCCTACCTTGACAGACAAAATCAAGAACTCTATCAAGGCAGAACAGCACGGCATAAACATTTCACCTTCCCTTGTGCCAGTAATAAATAACTAGAATATTACTCACAGATATGCAGATGTCCAGACCAACCAACCTTAAGCCTGCAGAAGTCAGTGTTAGGTTTGCCCTGGTTTTCCTCAGGCCTGAGGCTTCTGTACACAGGCTCAGGCCTGCATTATCTTTGTTATTGTTGTTGTTCAGTCACCAAGTCGTGTCCAACTCTCCTTGACCCCATGGACTGAAGCACACCAGGCTTCCCTGTCCCTCACCATCTCCCGGAGTTTGCCCAAGTTCATGTCCATTGAGTCGGTGATGCCATCCAACCATTTCATCCTCTGTCACCCTCTTCTCCTTCTGCCTTCAATCTTTCCCAGCATCAGGGTCTTTTCCAGTGAGTCAGCTGTTCACATTAAGTGGCCAAAGTATTGGAGCTCCAGTTTCATACATCATGTGAAATTAAGGTTCTGCTGCTTTTAGTAAGACAACCAAAAAGTCTGAAAACCACCACTCTAGGTAATAGTGTCTCTGGGTGCAGGTGGCCACCTTTGAGACCCCCTAGACGTCAGGTGTCTCCAGAGGGAAACTGCCTCTTCAAGAACAGAGGGGCTAGGGGAGGTGAACAGGAAGGAAAATGACTAAAATAAGGCCAAGTTCCACTTTTGATACATGTAGGTAATAAGCACTGAATGCATGATGTAATTACTCATTTTAAGAGATCTTACTTTCCCACCTACAAGCCATTGCTTTCAACTTTACAAAGCCAAAACTGAGTTCATGGAGAGAGAGAGAATGTGTGTTTCATGGACCAAAACCTTTGAAAATGCATTTAAAAAAAAGAGAGTAAGGTCGTTAGATATGACTAGCCAGGCACTGACAGAGGAGTAAGAAAGGGGACCCTGCCAGAGAGCTCACACACGCCAACTTGTGGTTTCTCTCAGGCAAGAAGTGGGAATCTCCCCCTCTCCTGGCACTCCTGAGATTGCTCCTACAGAAATAGGTGCCAACGGGGGCAAGCAGGGCTGGTAAGAAGACACCTTCAGTAAAAAGAGGGAAAATATCTGCTTTAGGGCCCACACTCGCTGTCCAGACCCAGGGCTCTTTTAGCATCAGGATGCACTGAAGTATAACATTTAAGAGCCTTAGATGCAGAGAGCAGAAAACTGCTAGAGGGCAGCTGACCCACGAGGAAATCTCCTGAATGCCACCCTTTCAGCACCTGTTTGCCTTGAAAATATCATGTTTATTTTTAGTAGGAATACTGGGGAGAAGAGTCCTTTTAACTACTTAATTTCTGTGCTTTCTTAAAAGAACTTTTTAAAACCTCAATATTTTAAAATTATTCTTCAGCACATTTGTACCAGGTGTGTGTGTGTGTATGTGTGTGTTTGTGTGTGTGTGTGTGTGTGTGTGTGTAAACTATAAAAACAAAAACCAACTAACTTTTTTTAAAAAGGGATTTACTAGACAGTTACAGGAGAAGGCAATGGCACCCCACTCCAGTACTATTGCCTGGAAAACCCCGTGGACGGAGGAGCCTGGTAGGCTGCCGTCCATGGGGTCCCTAAAAGTCGGGCACGACTGAGCAACTTCACTTTCACTTTTCACTTTCATGCATTGGAGAAGGAAATGGCAACCCACTCCAGTGTTCTTGCCTGGAGAATCCCAGGGACAGAGGAGCCTAGTGGGCTGCCATCTGTGGGGTCACACAGTCAGACACGACTGAAGCGACGCAGCAGCAGCAGCAGCAGCAGACAGCTGCAAGGTCACTCACAGAATCAGGAGCAAAACCAATAATGTATAACGCCTTGGGAAGGACAGGAACTAAGTGGCTCCTGAGTGCCAACTGGCGGCTTATCTTTCTAGAATGCTGGAAGATTACGAGTGGTTTTGCTCCCTTCCCCCAATTTTGGGTAGAATGATTGACAGTTCCCCACAAAGGTATTAAACGAAGTGGAGGTAATTCAATTCCTCCAAAGGAAAAAAAATCACATTTATGTTTTGACAGTTTACTATTTATGTGTCTTTTTCATGTAAGAAAAGTATTCAAACAAAGCTTTTTCAGTCAAACTCCCAAACTGCTGGGAAAAGCTGGGCATTCTATCGAAATAACAGTGGAGGGGCTTGTGAGAGGCTTGTATTCTTTCTTTTTAAATCTCATTCCATCTTAATACAAACTCTGGATTAGATACTGATTAATGTGGTACTAAGGGCTGCTGTTAAGCAGCTGTATGTCAGCAATCATCTCTGGCCACATTTAAATGATAAAGCATGGTGGGATTAACTGCACTTTTGAAGATTACCTCTTTATAAAAGTGTAAGTAAACTGGAGGTGTGCTCCAGGGGTGTCACCACCTCCTGTTTACTATCCACTGTGATTCTAGGGATTACAGCAAGGCTGGGCTCAAGCTGATGAATTCGGATGGGATTCATCCTTGTTTAACAAGGACAGAATTTGCTTTGTTTAACAAGGCGTTTTGAGACCTGGGATTTCCAGAGCCAATTTCCAGAGTGACAACCAAGCACTTCTTAGGGTCACACCAGGCAAGAAACTTGGCTGAACCTGGGGATGGGCTTGGCCTTCTGCCCTAGAGGAACATGATCAGGTGAGTAGGGCCCACGGACACCCCTCCTGCAGAGTACATAGCCCAGCAGACCTTTGCTGTCTGGAAGGTCTTGGTTCATCCGCTTGCCCATTCACTGGGGACAAAAAGAAGGAACAGGAGCTTCCCTGGTGGCTCAGCTGGTAAAGGATCCCCCTACAATGCAGGAGACCTGGGTTCGATCCCTGGGTTGGGAAGATTCCCTGGAGAAGGGAACGGCTACCCACTCCAGTATTCTGGCCTGGAGAATTCCATGGACTGTATAGTCCATGGGGTTGCAAAGAGTCAGACACGACTGAGCGCTTTCACACACAGGAGCCAACAGGGAGGGAAACTGACCATCACTGGATTTCTAATAGGGTGCAAGAATTGATTTTTGGCTTTTGGGGGGTTCTTGACTATAGAAACATTAATAGGAAAAGAAAAACACAAAAAATATTTTGGAAAATACTGAAGAAAATACAGTTGAAAAACAAAATTACCCATAATGCTTAGAGAAAGTCATCAGCATTTTCAGATATTCGCTTTAGGCTTCCCCTGGTGGGGGCTGTTGGGGGTAGGGGGGACGTTGCAGGTGTGCCATCCAAGTTGTTACCAATATGTTCCATGAAACAAATGGGGAATAAATAACTAAATTTATGTACATAATTAGGGTCATAATATATGCACATTTTTGCATTCTGCAATTTTCACTTAACATGATACTGTATTTCCCCATGTCATTCCAGGCTTCAAAAACATTTTAAGAACTTGTAGTTTGATTATAAAAGGAATACAGCCCCTGGTGGAAAAACTTGGCAGCATACAAATAGAAATTTTGCCCTAAATAGCTCACCAAAAGACCATTAACACTGTTTGCATTTTCTTATGGTCCGTGTACTCACTCCTATTCATAGATTTGCATACCTGAATACATATGCATATATTCACATACTTTTACATACATGTATTTATATAACTTTGCACCCTCCTTTGTCACTTACATTATGTGGTGAGTTGCTCTTGTGACTTAGGACTTACACGTTGTTTATAAAACCTCAGCATAGTGACAAACTAATACTGAATTATAAAGTAATACTGCATTTTGCCTCCCTAATACCCAATTTGGGGACATTTCGGTTGTTCCTAATGTTTCACATGACAAATAATGCTGAAAAGAACATCTCTCCACATGACACTTTATGTCTGTTGCTAATGTTTCCTGGAAATGTGGAAAATTAATTAAAAATTTGGCTCAGTTTTATGTTAGACTTAAAAGGCTGTCTTTGCTACCTACCCCCAGTGCATTTAATGAAGACTGAAATTCTCATCAAGTAAGGCAAATGGTTCCTGTTTTGATAGAATCCTTCCAGGGACGGGGCACTCACTACCATATGAGTCAGGTCCTCCCATATTTGGGTGTCACGAACATTTAAAGGTCCTTCATCAAAACAGACTTCGATGCTATGGAGAAACTACATACTGCGGACATGGGGCATTAGTTAATTCCTTTTGGGTTCTTCAAAGAGCTTCAGACATTTCTCTACAACCCCCTCCTCTAGGCTAGTAGAGGAGTTTGAGTTTCCTTCATTTGAGTTTCCAAGTCATTTGAGTTTCCTTCCAAAGCCTGGCTATTGGGGCCCCTCCCCACCATGGATCCTTTCCTCTGGCATTCCCCGATGCCCTCATCCCTCTTCCAGAGAGGCCCAGCCTTTCAGGGTGACTCGTTCACTCTTTCTCCAACTAGCAGGTACCTGGGGAAATGATTCTTAATCCCTCTGTAACTGATACAGTGTAGACATGTCACAGCCACACGGTGGGGACAGTAGCCGCACCATGGTTAAGCTCACCAACCACCTTTGTCCCAGGACTGTCCCAGTTCTCAGTTCTGCTCCATCCCTCATCAGCTGTGTGATTGTGGGCATGTTCCTGAACCTCTCTTGGCCACCGAGGTTGCAGAAAGCATGAAGTGAGATGATGATGCAAATGCTGAGCTCAGGTCAGCATTTGTGCCTGTTTGGTGACAAATTCTCCACCTGGGCAAGCTCAGAGCAACATGGAGGAAACATGCTGTTCAATGGGCTCCTTAGACTTTACTATGGCAAACTCTCTGGTCCAAGGAGTCTGGGAGCCCAGCATTCTGGGTTAAGTGCCCTGTGGCTTTGAATGTGCCCACAGGCTGCTGTAACAGTGGGGAAGACCATGATGCGGAGCTGACCAGGCAGGACTGATGTGCCCAGACCTGTTTATCTGGGGCATCCCTGCTGGTGGGGAGGCTTCAGGCAGGGGTGGTTCAGGTCACCTACTCAGCTTTGCTTCTCAGGAGCTGAGCAGTGTGTACAGAGTCTTGTGTATGCATATGCACACGTGCACTCATGAGTGCATGCATGCACGCACACACACTCATACACATCCTTTTCAGAAGGAAGTCCCCAGCCCTGAGATCTCAAGACCTAGGATCAGCTCTGGAAATGGAACAGATAAAAATTCAAATATAAGAACAAAACAGAAGAAAATAGGCTTTGGTTTAGCATTCCAAAATAAATGGCACTTTTGCATGCTTCAGCAATTTGGTCAGAAACCAACATGTCTGTGAGGTCTGATTAAGATATAATTTTAGGGGAGGAATGAAGGAGACGTTGGAACTGCTCTGGTGGCTACAGGGATGAGTCCTGCCGCTGCCCACTACCCCCAGTTGTGATCTGGGGTCAGATAACAACCATGAAAGAAGCAGCTGCTGTGGGCCTGGGATGTCTCTGTGAAGTCATCAGGTCCACAGCTCAGGTGACATCAGGGATAAGCCATGTAAGGAGGGAGGCTAGTTGATTAGATTTCATTAACTCGAGCTTCTGGATGGCGCTCATGAGATATCAGTCAACAGAGGCATTAAAATGTCTTTCAAACATTGTTTCAAGCATTGATTTTCACTTTCTCCCTGCTGTTTTTGTGGCTATTATTGCTGCTGAGCTGCTAAGATGCCGGTTTCATTGTTGTCTGTGCTCTGGGGTAACATAAGTCTAACAAAAGATGCCTATCGCGAGCTTCAGCAAATCCACCAACCCCTCTGCCTTCACAAGGTCATTCATTCTGTGAGAAGGGCCATCCCTCCCCTACTCTGAGTAAACTCCTATTCATCCTTTGAAACCCGTTTGAGGAAACCTAGGCGTCATCCATCTCTGAGAATTCCTCCATCTCACAGCCCATCACCAGGTCTCATTCTTCTCACAGCCCAAATCCTTTCCCTCCCCCTCCATCCCCACCACATGGATGCCAGCTTTCATCATCTCTCCCCAAGATACAGCTGGCCACCTCTGTGTACCAAGTAAATAGGAAACCAAGTATGTCACAAATGTAACCCTAATTCATCCCCCTAGCCGTGCTGTGCGCCTCACTCAAGAGATGAGTAAACCATGGGCGTGTAGACCCATCACTGACGGTCCAGTGACCTTGGGCAGCTTTCTCTCTCCCTCCTGGGCCTCGGCTTTCTCATGTACAAAGTTGGGCTACATTGTCTCTGAGATCCCTTGTAGTTCTAAAACTCCACATCTCACAGTTCCTTCCTTTAAAAAAAAAATGCCCCCAGTGGGATCGTATTTTCAGTTTTATATTTGGAACAGGGAACATTTCCAGATAAACATGGATCAAGTGGACGACATGACAGGAGAGGGAAGGGCCCAGCGGGAAACAGTTGAAGGAGTAGGTGTCGCCCGGTTTTGTGGCCGGGAAGCTTGGAGTGGAAGGGGTGACATCACAATAGCTTACACCCCTTTGAAAGAAGGTCACGTGCAAGAGGCCACACATGCCTACTCTTCCTTCAGAAATCGGATCCGAACTAATCATAGGAACTTTCCAACAGGTATGTTTCAATTGAATTTATAAATAACCTTCTAGATCTGTACTCCTGATAGACAAAAGGGCATGAGCCTTAGAAATAAAAAGACCAGGTAAATTAAAATGGCTCTGCCACCTCTGAAGACCATCTTCTTGAATTCCTAAGCCTCAGTTTTCTCATCTGTAAAATGGGGCTAAAAGTAAACCTACCACAGGGGGATTATGGTGAGAAATAGAACACTCAGTATTCGTGATGTGTTAAGCACAGTGCTGGCAATTACAACTAGGTGTAGTTATTATTATTTATATTATTACTATCATTATAGTTATCATTAACTTTTAGCAAAAAAAAATAAGAAGACCATTTTTTTCTCATGGTCACTTAAATGTCCACACTGAGGTGAGTCCCTCCTTCACAAGCAGGTGGAGGTCACCCCTCCCCTGCGAAGCCCCTTTGGCAATAACAGACATGACCTCTAAACAGGCCCCAGAGAAGCATGGCCGGACCTTACTGCCAAAGTCAGATCTGCTAGGAATCCTAACTCATGTGACACATCCAAGCAATCCATCCACTTTTTCAAATCACAACCTCCCTGGTGGTCAAACAGTAAAGAATCTGCCTGCAATGCAGGAGACCTGGGTTCGATCCCTGGGTCGGGAAGATGCCCTAGAGAAGGGAATGGCTACCCACTCCAGTATTCTTGCCTGGAGAATTCCATGGACAGAGGAGCCCGGTGAGCTACTGTTCATGAGGTCGCAAAGAGTCAGACACAACTGAGCGCTTGACACTTTCACTTCACTTTCATGCCTGGTCCTGGAGGCAGCCTGTGACCCTCTCCCCTCCTTGAAGGCACTGACACCGAGCCCACACAACCCTTTCGGGAAGCAGGGACAAGTCTATTCACGTGGTAAAGAATGTGTCCACAGCTACCAGAGGCAGAGAAGCTGTGAGAGCTCAGGAAAGCAGGTCGTCTATTAACTGGCATGACATGCAGGCCCCAAAGAGGGCTGGAGACCACGCTGAGACCAGGGTCCTGTCTGAACTCAGAAGAGCACTGGCCCCAAGAAACAGAAGCAAGCAGCTAGGCAGATTTCCATATTATAAACTGTCTTCCACACTCATCTCCTTAGTTCTAAAGTCCTGAAAGTCAAATTTCCTTTCCCAGCTTCTCCAGGAGCCCTGGGACAGCGGTTCTTTTCTCAAGAGGAGAAAAATGAAGATGAAAACTTGTTTTGTGCTTGCCTGCTAAAACCCACACTTCCCACCATTCAAGAACCCTGTGGTTCATATGCTTTTCAGTATCTTTAGAAAATAAAGTTTGTTGTGATGGCAGGTGATGACAGAAACTTGACAGGTAAGTAAAAGCTATTTTTGCCCTGGGCACTCCTATTAATGTACCAGTATATCTAAATTTTTGAAAAAGCTTCTTTCCCCCTGCCTTTTCTTTTTAAACAATAGTAGTAGCAGTATGATTCAAACTTTATTTTATTTGAAGCCAGCCTGTTTACTGAACAAAGATCTAGGTTTTGGAAACCATGAACATCATGAATAGAGAAGTACATGGATTTTTTTTTTTTTTTTTTTTAAATCTTGGTTAAGAATGTGAGCTTTGCCACCAAGCCAGCAGAGTCTCAGCCCAGTTACGAAGCAGGATCACCCAGGTAGCTTTTTCAAATGCCAATATCTGACTCCACCCCAGGCAATTAAATTGAAATCTTTGGGCATGCGACGCAGTGCAGATAAATCAACCAGACCCTGGCTCTCCTGATGTCAGCTGTCATGGGAACAGGCACCGGCTTCACCAACCCTAGGATGGAAGGAGTGATACACCAATCTCGTAGGGCTGCTGCAAAGATTAAAAGAGTCAGCTCACTCCTTTATAAGTGACGGGCTGACTCACAGCATGTGCCTGACTGCTCATA